>NC_133289.1:11197657-11511888 GCF_005239225.2 Populus alba | reverse complement strand
CTCCCGAGGTAGCTCCTAACAGTGCTTGAGTTGGAGTACAAATCTTCTGTAGCCAAAATTGAACAATTTTGTATCGAGATTCCTGTATACTCATCCGGGGTTTCTTTAGACTGGGCAGTAATGACCGTGAATTGGTTAGGCAGTGGCTTTCTGGATATAATATTACATGCCTGGAAGACGACCGCAGCATTGCCGAATAGGTAATCTATGGTCCCGGAGATGTCACACTCTCGATAAAAATTCGAAATGAGTGCACAATATAATGTTATCCTGTAGCCATTAATGGAGCACCTGTAGAGTTGCTACTAGGTCTTGCACTTACTCGAGGCAACTGCCTTGGTGCTTCTCTTGGTCCAGCTTGTTGTCAATGGTTATGTCCATGGCCAGAAAACCATCACCAGATACCGCTGCAATTTAATAGTCACAAAGTATCTTATTACTGTAATCAAGGTGAACAATATAATAATTGGCTCGATTCAAACTGTGATTAACGTTTCTTGAATTAATCAAGTTCAACCAAACAGTAAATGCCTACAAAGAACATGGGTACATAAAAATAGGGCCGAGTAAATTCTTTGAAGCATAATTGACCAGAAGGAAATCCCTCACTTTTTTCTGTTTAACATAAATCTTCACTGTAGAACATAAATGGGAAGGAATAAAAAACTTGTTAAAGATTGTGAAACGTACAAGGTTGCAGATCTGAAAGTAAGTCCAACCATTCAACTACACTTCTGTTTACCAGTAATGAAAGTGACGTCAGTTCCATCTCCAAGCAAAACAATGTTGGTTTTGAAGATTGGAATTTCCACATTCTCTCGCATATAACTCCTCTCTAACTCGAATAATTATTCTATCATAACTATATTTGGAGCAAAGTTTATGGCATCAGTGATGGTACTAAAAAATACCTCCTCCAGTTGCCATCAGCAGCTACTATAAAGCTCTTCACTAGGTCATATTCATCTTCATCACTTTTGCCCAGAATCCGGCGATCTTTCTTTGACATCCATTCTGGAAATCCTAAAAGGCGACGGTTTTTATAACCCTGCTTGCTGTGTTTTGACTTAGGAAGCATTGAAAGAGAGTTGCTAACATGCTGATATGTACTAGTCAAGCTATTCAATAAAGCAGGCTTCAAAGGACCAGAAGCAGAATCTAGGCCTTCTAAGCAAGTGTTCTTGTTGGTGAGTGCTGCACTAAGATAGGCCCTTGCATCAACTAGTTTACGAGAATCACCTGCGCGGACTCGTGAAAACTGATTCTTTTTGTAAAGATGAGACCGTGATTTGATGTAGTTCTAAGCAATCTTGGATTGTTCCTCTTTGTCTTTCAATGATGTTTGAACCACCAGCATTTGAGAATAGATTGGTTAGTTTTCCGGCCTCAGATATCGCAGTTTGGAGGGTTTGGAGGAGCAAGTTGATGATGTTTGGACTGATGTTTATTTGAATGGAAAGTTTTAACGAGTAAAGCAGCGCATCTGGATATGTCTGCTATTGCAAAGAGTTCTTATTGTAGAGAGACGGGCGTCTAGAGAAGTTGTAGAAGATGTGTTGAGAGCCCATGTAGAAGTGAAGAAGACAGAAGAAATGAGGAGGAGGAGGAGAAGCTTTAGAATGGAGAAAGCCATGATAGTTGAAGCAAGAGGAGAGGCTTCTCTTTGTTTTAATGTTGCAGAGGCAAGGATGCTTTTTGCAAGAGCTTAGATTGATGGCCCGCACTTCTGCGGGCCAGTAAAATGTTTTGGAAGACAAAAAAAAAATAATTGAGACTGAATCCGGATCAATTCATAATTTAAATAATATAAATAAGAAATATATAACACCAAAAAATATTTTAAAAAATTAAAAATAAAACAGGACATGAGCCCGATATAAAAAACTTGAAAGTCAAAACTGAAAAAATAAAAAATAACGTAAGAAAAAATAAACTAAGTTAAACTAGATTAACTCACAAATATATGATGATTAACTACTTTAAAGGAAAAAGAACCAAAGCATGAAGATTAATTTTTTAATTTATTAAATATAGAATGATAAAAATATTAAAATAAATAAATTTAAAAATACCAAAAAAAAAATTAAAGTCAATTGCGTTAACTTTTATTAATCGGTGACTCCTGGTCATGAATTCTCATTCGAGACAAAACCCTATTAAAATTAATAAAAAACTAAAAAAAACTAAAAAAGAAAAAAAAAAAACATTAACTTATAAAAGGGGAAAAAATTGAACAAATCCAAGTAAACCCATCCTAAAACTGTAGTTGAATCCTTAAAAACTTATAACATGTAAAAATCTTAGACCCAACTAAATCAAGAAGCTTAATTCTCAATTAAATAAAAAAATATATCTCAAATAAAATAAATAACAATAAAAAAATAAGAACTAATTTGAAATAAAATACAAAATTAAAGGAGGATGAAATAGAAAATAAATTCTAACTATATAAATTGTTTTTAAAAAAATAATATCAATATAAAGGAAAGGATTAGGAGAAAATACAAAAATTTTAAAGAATTTAGTAAAATAACACAACACAAGAACAATAAACATAAAAACCTGAGATAACCAAGTCATTTTCAAAACCAACAATGATTTTAAAAAAAAAAGGTAAAAAAAAACTTTATTTCCCAATTAAATAAACACTCATAATGAAATAATGAAATAAAAAAACAAAATTAGCCTAGACAAAAAAAAATTAAGTAAACCTGACAAATATTTTAAACTTGATGAAATTTTTAAAAACCTATAACAGTTTTATTGATATCATCCAACTTACTTTCATTCCAATAAATAGGAAAATTCTTGCGATAATAATCTCTCTATCCAATTTTATTTCAACAAATACTAATATAATTTCTTGGCTATAATAATTATTTTTTATATGAGTGTTCAGTCTGTTTGTGCTCATCCATGACTAATTTTCACGGTCATTGAATATCTTGCAAACTCAGTAAGTATGTAAAAAGTATCGTAGGGTAACTGCCCGATGCATAACAAAATTTGAAACACTAAATATAGAGGAAGGAAACAAAACTCAATTATGTAATCTCTCTTTTCTAATGTTCTTAAATAATGTCTTGGAAACACAAGGGTCACGTACGCACTTTTTTCTTTTTATTATTTGTTAATTACAAATTAATGGCTTTTTTCCTGATTAATTAGTTTCGTGGAATTAGACTGTCTTATATAATAGTGTATAAAGTACTCTTGAAGTCTGACTTATTTCCCAATATGGATAGAGAGGGGGAGGGGCTGCATTTACACACCGACCATGTTGAATTGATGTTTCTCTTTTTGCATTTTTCCCTCTTCAATCAGCTGTCCTCTCTGTCCTAGTTTGTATGTTTTTTAAAAATTTTTAAACTCTAAATATCCCAGTAAATTTACATATATTTTGATGTAATTTTTAAGATTTTAAAATTAATAATCAAATAGGAAGCAAGATTAATTTTCAAGGCTAGCAAAGTTAGGAGCTCTGAATGAATGAAATAGAGAATTCTAAAGCTGTAATAATTGGAATTATGACCAGCCTCGAATGACTCCAAAAACACATTTGTGTGCATTTGCAGCTAGGTGGAAATAGGGGTCATGCCTACTGCTGTACTTCTGCATCTATAGCTAGTTAGGTTCAAACCCACAACTCCTTACTGCCACGTTATTTTTGTCAGCCTCCATGTCCATGCACCCTCATTTCCCCAGCGCTGAGGGCACTTTCAGCATTTCTTAAAGTTTCGTACTTGCTCCGACCCTCTTGCCTTTCAAAAACTGTTTGGAGAGTGTTTTTTAAATATGTTTTTTAAGAAAATATTTAATTTTTTTTTTAATTTAATATGTTTTCAAAAATCATTTTAATATGTTGATTTCAAAATTAATTTTTAAAAATTTAAAAAAAATATTATTAATATATTTTTTTAAATAAAAAATACTAGAAGTTCTCCTCGCTGATTTCACAGGCACAGGCATTATTTTGAAGGCTCAGTGGACGCTGCTCTATGGCTCCGGGGCAACCTCCCTTCACGGTCTCAGCTTCATATGTTAAAATTGATTTTAAAAAAAATTAAAAAATAATAATTTTTAGAAAAAAAAAAAAAATTTCAAGATTTCATGAAATTGTGTGACGGCAAGCAGTGGAGTTGTATGGCTTCATTATTATGATGATTGTTACAGAGGTTGAATGGGGCTAGCTCCCTTGCATCTAGACACTTGCTTCAAATCTTGGACCATGCTTGTCTTGTGATAAATCACGGGATAATGTTTTGACGGTGTTTTTATTTTTTTATTTTTTTTTGGCCATTCAGCTTCCAGATTTATTCAACATGGTAAGATTCGTGATCATTATGTCTTTTCCGACTAGTGTTTCTTTCATTTTTTAATCGGCCTTTTATTATTCAACTTGCTTTACTTGTTAAACCAGATGCTGGCATCTTATTGCTGGATTAGAAAAAAATTGAAAAATCAATAAAATTAAAAAAAAAAATTAATTGAAAAAATTAAACTGTGATAAAAAAATCTGATTAAATTGATTAGAATTTTAAAAAAATAAACCAGTTTTGTTTTCGTTTTTATAAGTCTAAAACCGAACCAAACCTAAAACCCTAAAAAAACTAGGAAAAAAAATATAGCCAAAACCGGGAAAAACCAGTTTAAAATTAGTTTTTGTCTTAAAAATCAAACCAAAACCAGTTGGTTTGAATCTATTTTGGTTTTGGTTTTTTTTAATTCAATTTAATTATTTTTTAAAAAAATCAAACAAAAAAATTATCAATTCTAATCTTACTTATTATAAATATTGAAACGAAAAGAAAAAAGAGAACTTACAACGGCACGAACAGACATACTAAATCTATTTTTTGCATAGCTGAAGGAAGTAATTAAAATGATTTCTATATAAATTATATATAAAAATAAAACCTTTTACTAAGGTGTTTTCTTTATATAAATCATTTGCTTAGTTTTTTTTTTCTTTTTAACTTAGCAAAAAAAAAATACATTAAAACTTATGACCCTAGTATATTCATTTTTTATATGTAATATATAAAATACATGATACAAGGACCCACCAAAATTAATCCATTTTAGATTATTATTATTTTTTAAAAGCTTGGGAGAAGAGTACTATACGAATTTGTAATCAGCCTTTTCATTTCTATACAAGTAAATATAAAGTAACCGCTTTGTGTTTCCTGAAGTTCATCAAAAGCATAAATTTTATTTTAGTTCAGACTATTAAACAAAATTTTTAGATTTATGGATAAAATATTTTTTTATATATTTATATTTATAGTCTATATGTATGTATTTAATAACAGATTTATAAACAAAAACATGCTATTAAAAAAATTATGATTAGTAATTTTATGGTCTATCAATTAATCGGTCAATAATATAATTATTGATAGATTTTATTAACAGAAAAAACTTATTGGAAAAAATTTCTTGCTTCACTGAGTTGATATTTCTCTTGAGGAATTTGACATATCAAATACATAAACACTATATATAATTTTATTGATGATTAAATAATTCTATTTTACAATAATTATATTTTAATTCTCAGAGATATATCATTAAACTTAATTCATTGATAAAATCATTAATGATTATTTAAATATAATATATATATATATATATATTAAATCTATTAAAAAATAAAAAATAATTAAATTAATATAAATCAACACTTATAAAAAAAAAACAAAATATGTGGAAGCTTATATTTTATTATCCTTGGAGCATCCAGTGCTAAAGATTTGTGAAAAAATAAAAATTTTATTGAATTCCTCTTTTATATGTATTAGTATTTTTAGCATATGTGTTGTATGTATATTCATAAAATTTATATAAAAAATGCTAAAAATTAAGTCTGAGAAATTTGTTTCAAAAAATCAAGAGTTTAAGATCTAATAAAATACCATGTAGGAATAAAGTTTAAATAAAACCATCTATATATAACATAAATATATAAGGTGCATGTGTGAATAAGAATATATTCAACTAAATTTTAAGATAATTATACTAATATTAACAGATTATTCTATTTTAAAGACTTTATTTTAAAATATAGATACGAATAAAAAAAAAGTTTTTTCTGTTTTTTTAATGAGTCCATTTAATATTAATAATTTTTTCATTGTTATACAGAAAAAAAGTAAATATTTTCTTATATGTTTTTAGAGTAAAATTTTTTTAATTTTGAAAGTAGAAATTTGCGCGATAAGATAATAAAATCATTTTAATATTAAAGAACTCTAAAAGGCGTGGGAAAGCATTGTAGCTTCCCCACGCCTTTTAATTATACTTATATATAATAATAATTATTATTATTATTATATTATAATATATATTATTTTTCATTTTCATTTTTTTTTCTGTATTTTTTTTTTTTTTTATGCCTTTATGGGTTTTTTTTTGCTTCTTTAATAGTTTTTTTTCCTTTTATTTTTTTTTTAATTTAGTTTGTTAATTGATCCCGAGTTTGACGGGTTAACTTGGCTTGACGAGTTGACTAGATATTTTATTTTTTTTTGCTTTTTTTCTTTTTAATTAATTTTTTTCATTTAGTTTAGTTTGTTAATGTTAAATTTCTTTCTATTTAATTATCAGACTTTCATGACACGTATTTCAAGCTTTACAGGTTAACCCAGTTAATTATGGGTTAAACCGTCAATTTTTTTTTATTTAGTTATTAAACTTTCATGACGCGAATCTAAGGTTTGACGGGTTATCCTGATTTGAAAGGTTAACCCAGTTAATTCATATTTTTTTTTCTTTTTCTTCATGGTGTTTTTTTCTTTTTAATTAATCTATTTAATTATCACACTTTTATGACACGACCTTGCAACCAGACCAACATTCAAGGCTTTTGGGTTTGGTATTACAACCAGACTCACTTAAACTTGAGTCATATAAGTTTAATATTATTATAAATATTACTTTTGGGTCAAGCGTTGCAGCTAGACCAAAGGCTCTTGGGTATATCTTTTCAGAAAGACATAACACTCTTAGATCTTAACATTTTTTGATATTTTTTATGCAAGAAAAAAAAAACACTCGTGGCGTATGCCTTTGTTTTGTTTTTTTTTTTTTTTTATCTTTTTTTTTGTTTTGTAAATTATTCTTTTAATTTAGTTTTTTAATATTAAATTTTTTGTGTTTAATTATTATACTTTCATGACACGGATCTCAAGTTTGACGGGTTAACCTAGTTGATTCAGATTGTTTTTCTTTTTCCTCATTAGTTTTGTTCTTTCAATTTCATCTTTTAATATTGTATGTAGTCCACGATGAAAAGACTGATGTCTTTAATTATTATTTTTTGCTTTTTATTTTTTCTTTTTATGTCTTTCACTGTGGATTGCACAGTATTGTCCAAGGTGAAAAGGTTGGTGCCTTCTTTTTTTTAATTAACTTTTTGTTTTATGTAGTTTGTTGATATTAATTTTTTTATTTATTTATTTAGTTATCAGACTTTCATGACACGAATCTCAGGTTTAATGGGTTAACCCAGTTAATTCAGATTTTTTTTATTCATGTTGGTTTTTTTTCTTTGTTTTTTTCTTTTTAATTAATCTATTTAAGTATTACACTTTTATGACACAACTTTGTAGATAGACTCATATCCAAGACTATTGGGTTTGGTATTACAGTCAGACTCACTTAAACTTGGATCTTTCAAGTTTAATGTTATTATAAATATTACGTTTGGGTTACGCATTGCAATCAAACCTAAGACTCTTAAATATAATTTTGTAAAAAAACTTAATGCATTTAGATCTTAGTTTTTTTTATATATTTTTTATGCAAAAAATGACCCGCAGCATCGCGCGGGTCATGTAACTAGTATTATTATTATTGTGTGTGGTTGCCTGAGTGGTTGACTTTCCTCTAGCTACTTGTATTTTTCGTAATTATATCCTTGTTTGTCAACTACCAAGGGATATCTCTCTGTGGTGAGAATTTCGACAGCAATTCAAATCACATAAGAGAAAGACTTTGAGAGATTTTTTTATTCTAAAGTCATGTGTTATACTCTTGATCCCAACACTGATATATAAGAAGACAACTAGAACGGAATCATAACCAAAAAATTGGTGGTCATTGTATTACAATTATAATTATAATGATAAATAAAACTGAAAGAATTGGGGTTTTTGAGGTGGCTTCATTGTTCATCTTAACATTAAAGCTTCTTCTTTTTTCCCCTTTTTTTATATATATTTCCCTCAATGTTTTTATTTAATTATTTTGCAGCCAAATTTATAAGATAAAAATTTAAATTACGGTAGAAAAATAAAATTAAAAAATAGAACATCACACTGTAAAATAAAAACAAAATTGATCGCAATCTCAAAGTTTTTAGAATTTCTCATTTTAATCTAAAAATTTATATGTTCATTTTTCAGCCTTTAAGCTTTAGATACAAGAGAGAAACTCCATGAAAAATTATGAAAGTGAGAGAAAACTTTTGGTTGACAATATTTTGACTAGCTAAAAAGAGGATTTTTATGTTAATAAATTCATCTTCTCAAGAGAAATTCAATGAAAGTGGTTTTTCTCTCTAAACATGGTGGGAAAAGTAGATTAGCTTCCATTTAGTTTATTTTGTTTTCTTATAGTGATTTTGGGGGGTTTTGTTGTTGCTATGTGTTTTTTTAGGTTTATATAGTGTTTTGGAGATATTTTTAGGTAAAAAAAAAAATTAGGTTTTCAGGGTCCAAAAACATGAACCCTAATTTTCTAAGAAAAAAATCAATCATTGTCAAGTCGCCTACCATTGCAGGTGCCTTATTGCCCATATTTATATATGTGTTGTGTGCGTAGGAACAAGCGACAAATCATCTACTACTAATGTAAGGAAAAAAAAAAAAACCGGATGCATATCTAGTCTTCCAAGCCTAAATACGCTTAGGTCTTTTATTAAGGCAAGCGTGTAGCCCTGACCAATGATCACCTAACCTCTTTTTTAGTTTTTATTTTCCTTTCCATTAATTGTTTTTTATTTAAATATTGATATTTTTATAAGTTTTTTAGTTACATAATACTTTAAAGAGATTAGTTTGGTTTGTATCCAAAACAAATATTGCTTATACTTTATATGAATTAATTTTATTTGTATGAAGTTTTTATAAAAACATAAACCATTTGTTACTATCAACAATATCTAGTCATTAAGATAAAATGAATCAAAACGTTTAAAATAAAAAGAACTATTGTTGTAAAACATTTGTATTTGTACCTATCTTTTATTTCAAATATGAAGATTAGCTTCATGTTTTAATATTTAATTAATGTTAACAGCTCTTTTTAGATTTATTTGTTCATATAGTTTTTTAATTTATTTTATAAAACATAACTATATCTTTTTTTTTTTCAATTAAAAAATTTTATGATACATAAAAACATATACAAACATAATTTTTTTTTCATGTTAAAAATTTGTTTAATATCCTATCTGTAACATAAACTGAATATGTGTGTAAGCAATATATTTGTGTTTTTGAAAAAAAAAATCATGATATTTTAAAATGTATCCAGAATGTTAACACATTCTTTTATTACGCTCAAAATTGACTTGGAATTTTACTTGTGGCATAGTGCGAGAGATAAAACTATTAATATGCAATTAATTTAGGCTTTTCAAATATTGTATGTTTTTTGTTATTTCCTAGAATTAGGATTTTTCCTTTGCGAATGTGATTTTAATATAATTTATAATTGTTAGGAGTTGACCAGATAGTTAAAAAAGTTCACTAAAATAACAATCTTATAGGTTATTCCAATTCAAAATAGAGTTAGATGTATTCTTGGCTAATAACAAAAGAGAGGTTCCTGATTTCAAGGTCAAAAGAGGCTACAAAGAGTTCTTGCTCTATACTTTTTAGAGATTCCAATACCATGATTGCATAACCAAGTTTGATGCTCTTGTTCATTTTAGAATCCTAAGACTATAATTGTTTAATAGGTAATTAATATTTAATTTAATAATTCCCATTTTATTATTTCTTATCTTAAGTTTAATAAATATTATAAATCATAATCCAATGTGGTTGTTCCATAAAGTTTTTCCAAACACCAAGAGAGAGAAATAAAACGAGGCAATCTCTTGCATCTTACTAGACATCTCTCAGGCAAGCTACATTGGAAGGATGGAACTCAACATCAAATTAGTTTAATGATGGGTGTCCCTCATAGAAGGTAATCCTCAAGGTAACTCTTTTAGCATCAAGTCCACAAATTCTACTAGCACATCTTATACTTGTTTAGGACTCTTTATCTCTTTCATGAACCACAACAAGGGCAACAAGTTCTTTCCCTTACCAATTTTAGTGACGACTTCTTTCTTTATAGTTAACTATACTATATGTTTCTCTTTTATATAGATGGTGTGCATTTTTTTTTTCATTGTGCACAACACTCTTATCAAACTATCATGACCTATCCAACAAAATACGGCGCACATCCACCAAAACCATGTCATACCAAGTATTATCAAAATAAATTTATAACATGAAAAAAAAAAAACAAAAAATTGTGTATCAATAACTACCTAAGTGTCTTTATTTAGCTAAGTTCGCTTATAAGGCTTGGGTGGCTTTTAGATTTTAGATAGAGTTTCTTTAATGTCTTTATAAACACCACATCCTCACAACTACCACTGTCAATTATTAAATTAAATACCTTATTTTTTATGATGCATGTGGAAAGAAAGATTCTAGTAAAATTCCAATCTTTACTTGAATCACCATTAGATGTCAACAAATTCTTTTGAATGATTAGGGTAGCACCACCATATATATATATATATATATATATATATATATATATATATATGTTAGGCTGACTACAAGATCTATTAGTCATCTTATTGTTCAAAACTTTTAAACCCTTTTAACCCAGCTTCATAAAACAAGGGGAGAGAAAGTGGTTTCTTTTTTCTTTTTTATCTTTTAACAAGGAGTTGTTTATATATATATACCTATTAAGTGGTGCCTAGATGGGTTAAAGAGTATGTTTATCATTATCTCTTGCTTTAAGTATTTTGATAAATTGGTATTTTGTTCATGATTATCTTGAAGTGAGTTTTTGTGTTTGGCTAAATGATTGGAATAATTTTTAAGCAGAGTTAAATCATCCAAGAAATTTGAATAAAATAAAAATAAAACGGGGGGATAAGATATCCAACTTGCATGCTGTTTGTTGTATTATTTATATATTTTTTCTATTTCTCAATTTTCTCTCTTTTTTTTTTTTCAAATTTTCTCACTGGTTTTTTTCTTGTTGAATTTTTTCTCATATATTTTTTTAACTTGATTTTTCTTTTTTCTTTTTCAATACCCGCTAAAAATATGTAGAAAAAAGAAAAAGAAAGTAAAAATTATGAAAAACTCCTAAAATGACTAAAATTTGGGAAAATAATGAATTTGTATGAAAAGGTATTTTTGTGATTTGTTTTTTTAATTTTTAGGAGAGTTTTGATAAAAATAAAAGAGGGGTCAAATTTGGGTTATGGTATACTTATTTTTCCAAAAGCCAAACTAGTCTGCAATCCTTGGAACAGCTTCAACTAAAACATATTAAACAAATCGAAAATCATGATTACATATTCTAAACTTCCAATCCTGCTGTGTATCTCACTCCTGTTGATGGCAACCACAAGTTGCCTTCAATGAATTGGGCCACTGTGTAATTATAAGCCTGCGTGGAATCGTTCAACATATGAAATCCAGGCCACTTAACCCTGCTACCTACACCAGCTCCTGGGCCATAGTTGATGTATTCGCCGTAGTACAAAGTATCCAAATACACGTTGCCGTTCCACTCGAGCCATCCTTCTGGCCTTATAGCATTGCTCATGTAGGACTGCATAATTATGGTTCTTGAGAAATTTTTCCAGGGTCTACCAAGGTAGGTGTAGGAGGAGTTGACATAAGGCAAGAGATCAATATCTGCTGAGATGTTGCAAAATTGGAAAGAGTAGCCTGTTGGTTGACTTGGGTCCTTCCGACCATGAGCTGTTACCGTGTTCTTTTGGTCCGGTAGGCCTTTTCTGGCCAGAATCTGGCAGTTTTGGAACACTGCAGTTGCATCACCGAAAATGAAATCCACCGTCCCACTGACGCGGCATTCCCGGTAGAATTGACGCATTGTATGTGTATAGAGTGAATCCTGGTAGCTCTTAATTTCACACCGGAAGAAGACTGATAGGTCTGAATCTGATCGGAGAGCAACTGCTTGGTGTTTTGAAGGTCCTGCGGTGTTCTCAAAAGTGATGTCTCGAGCTATGAATCCTCTGCCGCTGACCGCTGCAGACAAGAAAAAAGTAGTGTCGTTGTCGTAAGATTAGCTACTGATCATACTTCAGAAAATTTTGAAAAACAAAAGTACTGCATCATATGCAAATCAGATTCTTAATTGACATAACGATCAGGTATAGATGGTGCACTTATGCAATCATGTTCAATGAGTAGTAATTATCAAGGCCAGCAGGCCATGACATGTTACTATTAAAATAAAATATATGGAAATACTTCAAATTTCTATATGGATGAATCGAGTTCACAGAGTCAAATTTCTATATAAATTAGTCATATTTATGCCATGTCAGTGTCACTTCAAGGCATAATTATTGAAATACTTCAAATAGAAGATCCAAACAATCACAACACTGTCTACTATGAGGAAAATAACATGCAGATCATCTCACATCTCAGGTTTGAGAATATCATTTTTTATAGTAGTATTATTATTATTATCGAACGCAGATAAAATCCACATCAAATCCATCTTATCCATAGGCAAATAAGCAAACCACTAAAATTGATAGTTCCAGCTTACCGAAGGTTGCAGAGCGAAAAGTTGTCCAACCATCGATATAGTTCCGGTTACCGGTAATGACTGTAGCATTCATACCCTCTCCGACCATCATCAGATTCCATTTCTTCTTCTTGATGTCCACATATTCATTGTACACACCTTTCTTAATGTAAATGATGTGTCGATGCATGCTATAATCAGGTGCAGCTGCTACTGCATCCATTATGTTAGTGAAATTCCCAGTCCCATCTGCTGCTACAATTACATTAGGAGTGACCCCATTTAAGACTAACAATTTGCGGTCTTCATGCTTAACCCATGAAGGAAATTGGTCATTATTGCCACTTTTGCTACCACTGAAGCCACCTCCACTGGACTTGGAGTTGGTATGTGGCTTCACATTCTTGAGAAGTTCTTGGACTGATGAAGTGATTTGGTTAAGGCTACCTGACACCAGACCTTTAAGAATGTTGCTTGTACCATCAAATCCTTCTATGCATGTGTCCTGGTTAACAAGTGCAGCACTTAACCATGTCCTTAAATCAGAACTCAAATCGCCGGTGCTGTTGTGTTTACCTGCAAATATAATGAAAATGAGAACTGAACCAAATTAAAGAAGAGGATGAAGAATTTTACATAGTAAAGATGAGGTCCCCTCTATCTTCCATGGCGAAAGAGAGATTTGGTGGATACCAATTGGAACCCCACTACTCTCTTAGCATTATGTAATACAAAAATAAACAAACAAACTCAAGACTGAATGCAAAGAAGAGGATGCTGTTCTTTACCATTAGGATTCTGGGAAGCAGACATGGACCAGCTCAACTCATCAGCAGAGAAGTCGAGCAAGTCAAGACAATCAGTTATGGCATTGGTAAGGCGATTGTCACCAAAAACATTGCCGAAATTTGAGATTATAGAGGTGACATCTCGGATTATATCAAGAATGGTCATCAAAGATCCCACAAATTGATTTACAGGTACCTTCAAGCAGTTACTCAGGAGATCATCAGTGATGGAACTTGCATGTGCCGTGCATACAGGGAGGAAAAATGAAAGCAGCAAAAGGAAGAGTGAAAGAGTTGAGATTTTAGACATTCTAGCGGGGTGTGAAAAAGTCATCGTGGAATGAATGTAATCGAAGTCATAAACAAGAAGAAAGAGACAGAGAGAGAGAGAGGAGGAGGGGTGTTCAGGACATGGATTTGTAATGTAGAAGTGAAGACAGGTGTGAGTGAATATTTAAGGCAAAGATCAGATGGGTGTTAGAGGGCAGGTAAGGGAATTTAAGACAAGGTGATGGCATGGGTCAAAATGTGCTAGAGGGCTGAGATGGGGTCCTCTCTCTCGTAACTATTCTTTTTTTAATATATATCATCAATGTGTCGGCGGTCACACTTTTTATTTTTATTTTTTTCAGAGTCAAATGGCCGAATCCATAAATACCAAAACAATTACATTACACCAAGTCATCAAATTAATAATGAAATTCATTTTAATTCTTGCAAATTTTGTTTTTGTTGCTCTCAAATTTTGTATTCTCTTCGTATTGCATGCTATGATATGTTTGGGGGTTTCGGAGATCGTTACAAGATTAAATGACATATCAAATTTACATGCAAGGGTTTTTAGTCATTGTAAAACATAAAATTAAAAGAGTAAAGACTAAACTTGTTGTTCATAGAATATAGTAGTCTTATCCCATGGGTATTTTTCAAGAGGTATGTAAGGCTATGCTTTGATCCCTTAATGTTTATTTTTCTTATATATTGATCCCTTTTCTTTTGAGAGTTTTCATTTGGATCCCAAAAATTTGTTTATATTATAATCTCTAAATCTTGAGAGATGGGAGAAAAAAAAATCAGAAAATTTGATAGAGAAAGCTCTTGGGTGGCTGGATTACAACCACTAACAACTTTAATTTTAGTGTTTATAGAGTCAACTTCGAGAGACGAACTTAATGGAGGTAATTTTCACTTTTAATGATGCTAAAAAAAATAGATCAGAATTAAATATTTGATTTGATTTTTTAGTTTTTTAGTTGATTAAAATGTGTGTTGTTGTTAACAAAGAGGTTATGGAAACTCATGAGATGATATACTCAAGTTTTTTTTTTTTTTTGTGAAAACAATTATTAGAATTTGGGCTTTTATGGTTTAAAATGTTGGTCAAAAAATTAAGATTTCAAATGAATGATGTGTTATGTGGCTTTATAGGTGATGCATCGTTCACCTATTTAAAAATAAATAATAAAGGCATACAACAAGCAATTCTCCTTTTAATCGAAGGTATATACTTCTATGTTCAAAAACCTGGGTTTTAAATAGTTCGAACGCGTAAACTCATTCTTCCAGCTCATGCACAATTTGCCCCCTTCAATTTTTTATTTCAATATTTTTTTTTCTCTTTTCGCATTTTTTAATTAGATTCTTTTTAAATGAATTTATTTAAGTTATGTTTAAATAATCATCAAATTATGCTCTTATTTTCAAATAATATTAGTGTTTTTTTATGGTAGTATTAACAATTTTTTTTTTTGAATAATTATATTTGAACTTAACATGTATAATTTTCTAAATGTGAATGAAATATTTATTTTTTAATATAATTTTTCTCAATTTTATTATTCTTATATTTTTTTAATACATTCATGTTAAAATCATCAATTCATTATTTTTTTATCAAAACTTTCATTAAAAATTATGATAAGTTTTTATTTAAAAAATAATATTTTTGATAAATAAAAAAGTAAAAAAAAATAATTACCAAGGGAAAGTTCTTCTGATTAAAGAGATAACTTTTTATATTTATTTAAAATTGTTAAAATACTTTTTAATATTAATTTTAAATACTTTCAGTTTATACCTTTGAATCTAGATTGTATACCTTGAGTGAACTACCTTATAGTTAAACCTAGTCTACTAAACACCAACTATGGTGACAAAAAATATATTCATTGAATATTCACACGTCTTCCTACCATAATGGAGCCTATAGAATGGTGATATGGCAACATCTATATCCGAGTATAGCCCTTGTGATGTTATCTTTTCCATTTAATAATAAACTATTAGTCTTGAAGGGTTTTTATCTCAATGATAGCCTCTAAAATAGATGTTATAATGTTTTTCCCTCTTGGCTTTCTTTTCATGCAAGTTGGTATGGATCATAGATATATAAAAGTATATGAGCCATAATGTAAATGATTACAATCTCTTATATTACTTTCTCTTCTTTTTCAACCTTTGATCACTTCTTACATAATTTTTGTAATCACACACAACATATTCTTTAAGGTCTTTTTTCCTCCATCATAATGTTAACTTAAGCATTAAAAGGTACCATAAACCTAACAAGAGACTTGTTTTGCAGGTATTTATGAATCTCAAGTCCAGTAGTCTCAATCTTTTAATCCATCCATCATCATTTTAAAGACTTTGATCTTGTAAAGTTTTCTATAAATCTCATTGTGCATTGTCTATGGAAAGTATTAAACAAAAATCAATTCAATCTCTTTTCTTTTCATATATTTTTTAATTATTTTTATGATTGACAACCTAAAAACTCCAGGATATCAAAAGGTCATATATTCTATCATTCCATAGAACATTAATGAAAGGTCATGTCTCTTCAATATTAAATAATTTATCCATTATAACCACCACCTACAATCCTTAATATGTGTAAACAATTCTAGTTTGAAGAGGAAATAGGCTAAATTGGCATGCAATAGAGTAAAAAAGAATCGCTTCGCTCGCACAATCTTTAAAAAAGTCATTCTTATCATCAAAAATATTATTCTACAAGTTGATACTTGAGACATGATAGAAAAAATAAAAGTCCAAGAATATTACAACATATAACCATGATTGTGATAATAGCCACTATCATCACTATCATTCTCTATTAGGGACTTTTTTGGGTAGTTCAAATAGGAAGAGAACATGAAGAGATGTTAAGTCTATAATGATAGAGGCCTCGAATGCAAAAGTGTACAATCTTTACTAGGTAAGGGCCTTTCTATTGGAAAAAAAATAAATGTATTGGGCACTTATCTTTTGAGAGATTTGATTTTCACCTAAATGAATTTAAACAATAAAAATAGGTTCATAGATCTAAAAGAACACATATAAAACATGTTTAGCAACTTAAAGTTGATTATATAGGATTCATACATTATGTAAAATACTCCCTTTATAACTTTATGAGGTTTAGTCTAGATGTGGAACCTTATTTAAACCCTTGATCCATTATTGGCATTAAGTATCTTTTGTTAAAGCTCATAAATCACTTTAGCATAAACATCTTAACCAAGAAAAGCTTCACATAATTGTTCACCATCACTCAAAGAGAGAACGAAGGCACTAAGGCTTATTTGAATATATTCAATGAAGAAATATTGAAGGTAGAAGGTTTATTAGAGCTAATTATTATAATTACCTTAATTCATATATTCCATAACCTACACATTCTCATAGGAAAAAAATCTCTTAAAGGTGTGGTAAGAAAGTCTAACCCTTGTTTTCAAAACTATAAATGTCCTCCAAATATGGTAAGTCTCTAGATATTTCTCAGGTCAACAAGAACAACCACTAGAATAAAGCTTGTTATGTTTAAAATTTTCTCCGTATATAGTTCTCCATAAAATGTTTTTCATAACATGTTCTTCATTAAGTATTGTCCATGTAACATTCTTCATACAATTGATCTTTATGAAAATTTCTCAATGAGTTATTTTCTATAAAATATTATTTATATGATTGATATCTATGAAGCTTTCTTGACTAGTTGCTCTTTATATAATTAATCTACATGAAACTTTATCCCTATAACTGTATAATCCAAGTACAAAGGCATTTTGTAACCTAAATATAAGATGGCTCTTCATATGTTGTTTACATAAGATAGTCTTCTTCCTAGGTGCAAGACATAACTTATTTTTAGTATGTAGACATTCTTTACTCAGGTAAAAGGAACAACTAGTACGAGAAGATATTATATTATACACCTTGGTATAAAATGGCTTTGTATGTGGTTTTTGAATAACAAATTCTATACCCTAAGTATAAGGAGCAACTTTGCTTGATTATAAATACATTATTTACTCTTAGTACAAGGAACAACCTTACCTAGGTATAAAAATAACCCACCTTATCTAGGTATAAATGCAATCGTTAGTGATGGAGCCTATACCCTTAAATCCAACTATTACATTATAGGTACATTGCTCTTAGTTAAGCTTGTATAGTTAAACTAGAATGTTCACTATTATCTATAAAGATAAAAAAACATATGCATTAAATGCTCACACATCCTTCTGTCATAATAAAGCCCATAAAATAGCACTGTATCAAGCCTATACCTAGGCAATGACCTTCATGATATCATTTTTTTCACCCAACAATGAACCATTAATCATTAGAGGTTGTTATCTTAAATGTTAGCCTCTAATATAAGTACCTCAATGTTTTTCTCATATCTACCTCTACATCCATGCAATTTGGTGTTGTTCATGTCTATATAAATCTCTATTAGCCATTAAATAAATTATTGTAATCTCTCAAATCACTTTTTTTTTTCAACTTTTGATCATATCTTATAACTTCTTTGTAAATAAATATAACACAACCTTAAAAACGTTTTTACTCTATCATAATACTAACTTAAATATCAGATAATCAATCTCCTAAGCCTAGGAAGGGACTTGTTTTCCAAGTCTTCATAAAGTCCAAGTCGAGTACTCTTAATTTTCCAGTCTATCCATTAGCCTTGAAAATACCTTGATCTTATAGTGTTTTCCATAAATCTCATCATCATACATGTACAATATAAGATTTTGAATCTAAACAAATTAGGCATTTAGTATAATTCTTTGTAATCATGTAAGCTAAATTCTTGTGCGAAAATAATATTTCTAAAAAAGGAAGGCGTGTCTACCTGGTGGGCTAGCTTTTTTATTGCATTTACCACCTTTTCAAACGATTAAAACTAATGTCGCATTCAGTCTTTTTAAGACTTTCTTGTTTACTAAAAATTCCATGAAAATGGATATTAAAGAAATAGTTTATTTTCTGGTGTTTGACTGTGTCTTAGAAAAATGAGTTAGAAATTAATTTCTAGTGTTTAGTTGTGCTGAAAATTAAGTTGGAAAAAACTTATTAGTGTTACAAACTTTCATTCTTTGACACATTAATCAGCCTAGTTCAATTGAGTTTTTGTTAGGATGTTGTTTTCATATATATTCATCAAATTTTTGAATGTTTACATACATTATAGACCATATTTTATATCTTTTAAGCACTAACATTAGAAACACCATTACAAAAATATTGATACTAATATAAAATAATTAAATAATTATTAATAGTTTTCTTTAAAAAAAAAAAAACTAATATTAAATCCCTATGTTTTCATATTTGATTATAACCTAGTCTTATCATTAGTTTTTCATCACATTTAAGATTTGAAAAGATTACTTTGATCATCCTGTAATTTAGTTATTTTTTCACTTTGCCACTATTCTTTGAAAAAATATAGTTTACATCTTGAACTTTATAAATTCATAACACTTTATATAATGGCAAAAAAAATCAACAAAAAAATTTAAACTATTTGCAAGATTGTCATTACATTTTATTTATTGACTAAAATATCCTTACTACAGAATAATAAAAATACCACCAAATAAAAAATGACAATCCAGTAAGTACTAGGTTGCTAATTTTATTTTTTACTTTTATCAAACATTTTGTGTACACTATAATTCCATTTGATTTTCCTTATTCTTTTTATGTAACTCATATTCTTTTATTTTATTTTTTTCATGCATACCCATCTAGCTTTCTATGATCTTCATCAATTTGGCAGTCTTAACCTTATAATGATCTTGAATAATGTTTTACCAGCAACTAATTGGGCATCAATTTCATGGCACCTTTAAGAGGATAAATTCAGGAAATGTTGTTAATTCGAACATAAAGATTGAAAAAGGATTTTTATCACACATTTTGTGGAACTAGAAAAACCAAAACCAAATACAAATACAAGAAGAAAGCGTAATTTTGCTTTTACTTCGCAGATCACTAAATACATAAAATTGTAACTAGAATGCACATAACCTATTATCACCTAATTATTATCATTGTCACATGATAATCTAAAAGATAAAACCCACCCCTCATAATACAACATATACAACAATAACAAACCGATTAATAAAATCAATAACTTGGCTTTAAAGGTTAAATAATATAGTAGCATAAATTTAGCATAATGAGTGAAGCTCTGAAATCAACCTAAAAAAAAACAAGGACAAAACATAATCATAACTAATTTCTCATATTCAAGCTTATTAGCCTATCAATAATTAGACAAAGATGAAATACACTTCTTTCTTATTCATACACATTGATTGAAACATAAGTAGATAAGTTGTTGAATTTGCAAGTTTTTTTGGAAAAAGAAAAAGAAAAAATCTTAGGTTAAATGGCAGTGAATTTGTAATAGAATATAAAGGATCTTCTATTAAAAGCCTAATTGTTTTTGAAGAATGACAAAAATATAATTACTCTCATCCATAATTCATTTTGTCTCGGTTTATAGTGAATTCACTACCCCATTCAATTTTATTTTTTTGTAATTTTAATTTTAAAGGTATTTTAAAAATTACATTGTGCTTTGAAAATGCAAAAAGAACTCATTGTCCCCAATTATTATGATAATGAGCAATTGGTTCTTGTGAAATGATAGTATTGCCCCTAATAGGTAGCCTAATGGTTTTTTGTAGAATAAAAAAAATATAATTACGTTGTTCTCATCTACAATTTATTTTGTCTAGATGTGCAGTGAATTCACTACCCTATTCAATTTTCTTTTTCTTTTTTGTAATTTTGATTTTAAAGGTATTTTAGAAATTACATTTTGCTTTAAAATGCGAAAAGACCTCGATGTTTCCAATCATTATGATAATGACAAATTGGTTCTTATGAAATGATAGTATTGCACCCAATAGGTAGCCTAATGGTTTTTTTTGTAGAATGACAAAAATATAATTACTTTGTTCTCATCCACAATTCATTTTGTCTAGGTGTATAGCAAATTCACTATCCCAATCAATTTTATTTTATTGTATTGTAATTTTGATTCCAAAGATATTTTAGTCATTACACAGTGCTTTGAAAATACAAAAAACCCTGTTATCCTCAATCATTATGATAGTAACAGAGAGGTCCTTGTTAAATGATAATGTTGCTCCTAATAACTAGCCTAATAGTTTTTTTGAAGAAGAGCGAAAATATAATTACATTATTCTCGTCCATGATATATTGTGTCTGGTAATATAGTGAATTTACTATCCTAATGATTTTTTTTGTAATTATAATGATATAGATGTGATTAAAGTCTTCCTTGCTAAAACTAATATCTAACAATAGCAATGATCATCCAAAGGCCTAACGAAATGACAATGATCATCGATCAAGGCCGGCCTTGGATGATCATTGCTATTTTGTTAGTTATTAGCTTTAGCAATGAAGACTTTAATCACATCTATCTGATTACCATAGCAAGCATGGCTCGGCTAAATTGAACACACACACACGAGGCTGAAGCTGCTCTCTTACTGAAGAAACAAGAATGTACATAGAATGGAAATGCATAGTAACAGTACTGTAGACAATGTGGCCAATAATACTACAAGAATATACCAACAGAGGGACATAAATGTGGCTATCAAAAGAGATATCTTTCCTGTAGTAATATATAGAAAGAAAGGAAAAGGAGCATAGAGGGATCTCTTTAGACAATTGGAAAAGATGCATGGGAGAGATGGCATTAAAGAAGAGGAAAGCGAAAACGCGTTTTTTTACAGCTAGCAAAGGAGAAAGCACTCGACGCGGTCTTTAGCTTTTCCACGCCTCAAATTCATATATATACAGCCAAAAAAATCCTTATCAAGCCTTCTATATATATTATATAATTATCAGCTATTTTCTCCGTCAATTAATTGTAATTTCTGATTAATATATGAATGATCATAAGCCTCTTGAGACCCACTTCACTAGTGTGCTAATGTGGGCATGCATGCCGTCTCCTATACGTTGCATGTGCTTTGCTCCTGTCATCTTATCCTTTGAACTAGCATGCTTTATTCTCAACATAATATAATTAATTAATATATTATGTTTTCATTTTCTAACTTTATTTCTTTTTCTTAATGTTTTCATGAGGACGGTACAATAAGATGCAAAGGCTCTTGATTACGAGGGGACCTTGCCCTAGCTTAGCTTAGCTATAGTTATATATGATCTCTTCTTTTCTGTGTTTCTTCATTATAGAAGAACAACCTCACATGCTTGTGCTCCACAATCGGCTAATACCTTTTACTATATTTGATCATTTCACTCGGGAATTGAACACACCATGATGTGGACCATGTGTGGGTGGTTCGGTGAGCAATATTATCTTTTGTGAGATTCAATCCTCTTATTATGAATATGAATAATGGGAGTTCATGCTTGTTATTTTAAAAAATAAAAATTATTTTTTTCACGGTAAAAACTGTATTTTCTTATCGTATTGAAATATTGATTTAGAGCCGAATAAAATTAATTTAAAATTATATTAATTGAGTTTCGAAACTTATCTTTTAACATGAGGAAATATGAAATTCATTAACTATTAAATTGTTAATTCTTTTTTCGGTGAATGAATTTTAATAATCTCTTCTCAAATGATCAACTGTCCTTGATTTTCAGTATTAATTCTTTTTTTTATAGATTTATTTGCTTAAAAAATATATTTTAGACTGATTTATAATTTTAAAACAATATTAAAAATGTATTTCAATATGAAATATTGTATTAAAAATATATCGCAAAATTTATTTTATTTTAAGAGTGTATGTGAAAAAAAAAAATCTTATTCTATTTAACATATATTCTCAATGCGTTCCAAACTAAAAAAAAAAAAAGTGATAAATAAATATATTATAATTTGAAATTTAAAATATAATTCTTATTTAAAAATATGTACAATCAATCAATTTCTCTCTTTTTTTTTCCTTTTTTTTTTTACGGTGAAAAATCGAAATACTTCAAAAAGAAGAAGAAAAGCCATTAATATTTTCAACCAATGGAGAAGTTTATCTTGACACGATTTCTTTCTCTTTTGGAATAACTTGAAGGGCATGCATCAATCAATCTCTCTTTTGATGTTAAATGTGTTTCAAAACATTGGAAAAACATGAAGAAGTTGAAAGAAAGTAGAAGGCTCTCATCTTGGACCTACCTGCAACCGACTTTTGGCCGCCTCTGTCTCCTGACATGGTTTGTACCAAATCTCTGATCTCTCTTTATTGTGATTTGTCAGAAGAATGCTTTAGCTCCACATTTCCAAGCCCTTGATCTCCTTATATTTCTTTGCAAACAAAATTATATTCGATACCTAACACGTTTTAAACTTTGATGTGATTAGAGTGTAGATTTATTATAGTTTAAATTTTATAAATTTTAAAGTTATTAAAAATTTATATAATTGTTAATTTTAAAATACGTTAAATTAGTTAAAAATGTGCACAAATTGGTCTAGACACCTATGTTAATAATAAAAATTATTTAATAAATTTCCTAGTAATAAGAATTTGGAATTAAGTGGTTTGTTTTTCCTGTGATCTCAGGTTCAAACCTTGTTGTTGTTAATATTGATGGCCACTAGAGGTTTATTTAGTCGTTAACTTTAGGGCCCGTAAGGATTAGTTGGAGTGCGCACAAACTGAACCGAACACCTCACATGAATAAAAAAAAAAATAGCATTAAAGTTTTATTAATGTAAATTTTAGTTTAAATAATTTTTATTTGATGAGAAATATTAGAAAATAATATAAAATTATTATTATAATTTTACTTAATAGCTAGAGTTTTTATGGAAGATGATTGTGTGATATGATTTATTGACAATAATTTCAATTAACAGGCATAAAAGTCTTAACCACGTGCATGCCAATAATGTGTAGGAGTGATTTTTAAACAAATGTATTTAATACTTTATTCGATTGGTCAACATTGTTGATGAAAACATCTATGTCCGAAGTCGAACTTACCAACCCCACCAAGGGATACGATATGTCTTGTCTAAATAAGAGAAGACATGAGAGATTGCGATCTTAACTCTCAAAGCTTAGGTTCCATTTGTAAAATGGACTGAACGCTCGGAGGAAATCCCTCGGTACCTCCCATTTCCTGGCCTCTTATGGGATGAGTTATTGGATTTATTCCAATCGGCTCCACCCAAATATTGGGCCGGACGGAAAGCTTCTTCTTCCTTTTTTTTTTCTTTTTCTTACGAATATCTTATAATATTTCATTAAAAAAATTAAAAAATTCTAAATTTAAGCTTTTGATTTAGAGATGTTTGAATCTTTTCATCTAGTTCAGTTGGTTTAGTGATTACTAGAAAATTCTTTGGGGATGTATTTGTTTTTTTCACTTTTTTAACACAATAAAACTATTATTTTACTCCAAAAGTTAATAAAATTTAGAATAATTGATTAAGAGGTTTTTTTACTTTTCACAATATTTGTATTGATAAAAATATTTTCTTGTCTTCAAGATTAAAAAAAGAATGGGTTGTTGGATAATGGTATTTTAGGTTTTCTCAATTTTCATGTACAGTAAAATAACTCTTGTAGCCTCAAAAAAAAAAAAAAAAGATTTGACTTAGGGGGTATTTTGGTAGTTTTACTTAGGATATTTTATGTAATTAAAAAGATTATGAGGATGTTTTAGTATTTTTCAAGAATTGAAATACCAACTTTTCCGTCGCGCCAATAGTTTTTTAAAATTTTAATTTTTAATTCTAACTTTAAATCTTTCTTGTCTTAAATTTGAGTTTACAAGTGATTGAAGATTTTAAAATTATTTGCTTAAAATAAATTTTCTTTTTGTCACTAATTTTTAACTAGGCAATAATTTTGATCAAGCTTGAGATTATGGAGTCTTCATATGTGGTATTTGATGGATTTGGATACATGTTAGATGGGGGACAATAGAATAAAATTATAGATGTTAGCAAATTAATAAAAGATAATGGCGAAAGCGTTGAGTTTAATTAGCAAACTATCTACTCTCTTTCTCTTTCTGACATTAAAAAAAAAAAAAATCCCTAAGGTAAATATTCTCCTTTTTATTACAACCGAGAGAATCCATTTCTCTTAACAGACAAGAGAGTAAGACATTATACGGTGATTTTCTCTTATATATAATTATATATTGCACTATAAACAATAATATTGAATTCATTATCTTGCCATTATATATATATAGGCTAATAGTTAAGGGTGAGATTATGAGCTATTTTGACATTTTAAAATTGATCAGAACAATTTTTTATTTGCACAATAAAATTATATTGATGCCCTTAAAAGAAAGAAATTATTAAGCTGTCTCAATTTACCCTTATAATAGGTAAAACATTGGACTGAAAATGGGAGCTTCTTTCGTCTTTTCAGTTATATAAGAATAAAAAGAACTACTTCCCTTAGAGTTTATATTTTTAAGCCTAGAGTTAGATGGTATTTTAGAGATTGCGCTACTGATTTTTTTTTTTTTTTTTTTTGGTTATGGGCTAGAAGCAATTTGCTCTTTTAAAAATGAAAGAATTAAAAAAATATATTTATACGACCATCTTCATATAGCATATGCGGCTAATTCTATTGATCCAAAAGGTCATTTCAAGGTGGTGTTCTCTTAATATTGGTATCTCTTTCATGAACATGTGGCATGTGCACCGAAAAGAATTCCCATTTGATGTTGGTGATTATTTTTTTTCTTTCTTTTTTCTCTTTTTTTTTTTTTTTTTTTTTTTGGTGTTTGAGCCTTGGTTTTTCAAATTAGCTCCTAAAATTATTATTTTTTTAATCCTTGTTCTTAATGTTATTATTTTTTTATTTGAAATAATTTATAAAATTAAATTTTTGTTTTAATTTAATTCTCATTAAATTTTTTGCTTTGTCAAATTTCATTCTCATTTTTTTAATTGTAATTTTTGAAATCTAAGATAATTTTTAAAATTGCATATATTTTTTTAGGACTCCACCTCTGTCAATTTTTTTTTCTATTAAATCTTATTTTCATTTTTTTATTGTTTTTTTTTTTTTTTTTTTGCTTTGCAATATTTTCTAGATTGGTATTTATTTTATCATATTTTAGCCTTCAACATATAAGTGGTTTGGATTTGACCTTTTTGAATTAAACATGTGTCTAGGATTTCACGGGTTGTAAATTTTGAAAATTAACCCATTTTTATGAGGTTCACCTAAAATTACATTTGGTTTTTTATTATTTTTTAAGTTAATATTTTTTTAATTTCACCATTTAACATTTATTTAATTAAATATTAAGCTTTGTTTTTTTTTCTTCTGCTTTCTATGACTTTTATTTTGTCCTGTTTCTATGACTTTTATTTTGTCCTGTTTTTATTCAATTTAGTTATCTCAAGTTTTTTTTGCTCATTATTCTTTGTTAATTTTATTTTTTAAAATAAATTTTATTCATTTAATCGGTTGAACATAGACATAATCTCACTTTATTTTGTTTGGTTTCTTTAGATTTCGTCGTACATTATAATATCTTCAGTTGTTGAAAATTCTATATCATATAGCTTGCCTGTACTGCAATAGTGTGAGCTCCAAAGCGATCCCATTATGCTCATGCCCTTCAAATTTTGGAAAGTTTTCTGTCAAAGAACCATCTCAATCCTCTAACACCCCCTCAAGTGAAAGCTCTTTGGGCTTAAAACTTGCACAGGACATTACTTTGTGCTTAATTTTTATTCAAATAAATGAGGATGGTGAGATGACCACTGGGTCATCAAGGCTCTGATACCAAGTCAAAGGATTCTCAACCCAATAGGCTGTTAGATGAGGTTCTATATTATTCTATTTATTGGCAGCTCTGTTCCTTCATTATTCATCAATACGTTTACAACTACAGAAAACTAAGAACTTGATTTAAGTGCAGCGAGCACAAGATAAGATGATTAAATAGATATATTGAGCTTTGAATTTAAAGATCAAGAGAGAAAGGAAAACCAGTGCGCAAGGTAACCCACTAGCCCCGCCGATGAAATTTCTAGCAGTGAAAGGTTTTACCTCAGTTGCAAGAGTTCACCATCCTGGCAGTGTTAGCACCTGCTCCGGTATTCTTATATACTCTCGAGAGATTAAAATTTTGGGATTGTGATAGCGATAACGGTTTAAAATATTAATTATCAATTTTTCCAGTTTTGTAAGCTGCACATACCTACCCTCATGCTCTGCAATTTGTAATTTCGATTTCGTTAAATGTCTGGCATGATGAAATAAATCAGCACCCAACATTTCGATAGTATATTGAAATTCATTAAACAAATTGGTTCAGCTTAGAACACTGCATTACAACCCAGAGACAACCATTTGGGCCTTAAACTTGTATACAGATTTTGCTAGAGCCTGACTCGAGAGAGATTTTTCTCATCAAGTCAAACCAAGACTCCGTTTTTGTCAGCTATCCTCGCCATTGTGTCCGAGAAAATCTTTCTCGGGTTATCCCTTTGAGCTTATTTCATCAGTAATAGAATTGGTCCTTTTACATTAGGGGAAATAGTATGACCGTATCTGCTGGGTCAGAATTCAAGGAAAATCGTCACGAAAATGGATTTTTTAAAAAAACATATCACAGTTTTATCATGTTGCTTATACTTATTAAATATTGTTATTTTTTAGCGTAAAAATATAGTTGTTAAGCTTCAAAAACAATGATATTTAATAAATGTTGCACTTCTAAAACACGACATGATCAAACTCCAATCTTCAATTTCAATCGATTGATTAATTAGATCTAGTTGTAAAAATTAGTCTTTTGTCAAGCTTGTAAACTTAAAAATAAATTCCAATAAAAATCTTAAAAAGTTAGTGTTCATACAGTAGTAAGTAATTCTATACAATCAAGTATGAGTCTTCTATAACTAAATAAAAATTTACTCCAAATAGATTACGTGAATGACATAATAAATACATTTATGGACCAGCAAACAGTTTAGACTCAAGAAGAGGTCTGTTCAAGTTAGACTAAAATAATAATTCAAAAAACCATAATTTTTTCTCTGATTATTGAAATACATTCAAATTTTTATAAAAATTTCTAAAAATCATTTTCTCTATAATAATCAGTACATCTACAGAAATCATTACACGAATCAATAAAAATGAACCACAGCCCCTAGTTTTGATTTTATGACCTTTTATTTTTAAAATCAGATTTTAATCATTTCAATTAACCATGATTAAGCCGGAAATAGCATAATTTAACAATGTTACACTTTTTTAACCATGTTGTGCTAGTACAATATGATCAAACTTGCTTTTATATCAATTCCTTAATTTTTAAAAAAAAATGATATACTAATCGCGCAATTTCTCCCTCAAAAACATCATTATGATTTGTGAGCCATAGGGTGCAAACCCATTCGCTCAGTGATGAGTTGGTGGTATCTTTCGTCATCTTGCCTTCAGAACTCCTCCAGCTCATTATATAATGACAAATGGCAGGTGAATTACTTATCAACCTCTTCACCATTAGACGTGAGATAAGACCATCTGGAAGAGAGACTAGTATAAGGCAAGCCTTTTCAACAATAAATGTGCTCCCGCAGGCAGACCTCACCGCACCCCACTCTAGGCAATTTCGCTGGTTTTCAGGTCTGTTTCGTGTAAATTCAATTCCTGTCCTAAAATCGCATCCACCACCTCATCCATAATCCAATTCGGAAGTTTCAAACGTAGTCAGGCTAAATACAAACTGATCAAACCAGAAATTGGATAGCTAACACTTCAAACATTATATTAGATGGTTCAGAGTATATAAGTTACATGAGGAAATTCTGCATCTAAAAGTCCAGTTGACACCAAGTAGTGCAGATGGGTTACCTCGCAAAATCATGAACACCATTGCACGAGAAATATGAGATGAGGGGAGAAGATGTAATGGCTTCATTTGCCCTTAGTGGTATCTTGAGGGAGCTGTAGACCCATGAGCCCCAGCAAATTGGAAGTGGGGCCAGGTTGTCCTTGTTGAGATGAATAGGAATCAAGCAGGCTCTTCACCAGGTTAACATCAACATCCACGGGAGTAAATTCTTCATCCATGCCCTCCATGGTATTTGATGTCCCCTGCACGTGAATAAATTCATATATCTCATAATTTGATCTAAATACTTGACGCAACAGGGCACTCTAGGAAAAAAAAAAAAAAAAAGTACAGATATTGTAAACTCCTACTTTTAAATGTGCATATTGTCTGAACATTTTGCTTAAACTTCATTAACTAGACACTACATGGAGCAGAGCAAGAATAAACCGAGCATTTGAACCTCCTCTAAGAACCCACTAAAAAGAACACATGCAAAATAAATAAATAAATAACACCCCTCTAGAAAGACAAGTATCTTCTCATGCACATTACAAGGCATTTAACTGAATAGGAACAAAATATGGCTGCCTAATGCAAATTTCAGCAGACTCCACACAAGCAAAATATGAGAAAGCTACCTCGTTTTTCTTGGACAATTGGTCGTCTTTACGAACAAAACTTTTCTTAAGGGTGGTGTTCTTCAGTTCCTCATTCAGAGCATCAGAATAAGTGTTAATGAAAGCGTCCTCCCCATCCACATTATCCTCAGAAGCTTCCATAATATCATCATCTTCAGACTCATCTTCATCTGAGAAAAATAGTTGCAAGTAATAAATTAAGAACCAAAAGAAACATGGAAAAGAGCCTTCCATTCATGTGCTAATGCTTTGTCTCAAAAAAGAGCTGATATGCTGCATGCATGAACAAGATGTAGAATCACAACAAGATCGCCAAATCATGGGAGCACACTCAATCTTCAAGGGACCAAGAGAGAGAGACTAAAAAACTATAATCAAACACTATATTAACATATACTAAAAGTGCTCTTTCTTTTATAGTGGCGTGATTATTGTTCACTATAACAATTATTGTGAAATGAAGCAGTGTTTTTTTTTTTTTTTTTTTTGCTCTTCTGAAATCCAAATTAGCACTCAATTATATATATTATTTTTTAGGGAGTTAAATTGAAAAACAGAGGACTAAAAGGAATAAAAAAAAGAAGTGAAATAGGCGGCTTTGAAATTTGTCTTAAGAGTTCAATTTCATTCACCATCTTTTTTGGCTCCTTTTTTTGTTGTTGTTACCTCATTTTTTTATCGTATTATTAAATTAATTAAGATTTAATCCGGTTATTGAACTTCTTTTACTTTTTTTAAAAAACATAATCATTTCCTAAATTATTATTTTTGGGTTAAAAAAATTTTGACCTGGCCCACAGCATTGCAAGGGCCACTAATCTAGTTTCTTTCTAAAATAAATAGCCCTACAAAATCTATTATGTGGACCCGCATCATTCTGCCCAAGTTAAAAAGAACTTGAGGATGGAAAGTTTGTCTAGGGATAAGAATCCCGAAGCTCGAGATCCAATGCAAGAAAGTCAGCCTCTGAAATCCATGTAGCATCTAAATTTGGATGACATAACCATATGAAAACATGATGGCGAGTACAAGAACATCTAAGGCCTCATTTGTTTCACAGAAAATGATTTTTAGGAAACCAATTTCTAAACTTTTTCTGTGTTTGTTTATCATTAGAAAAATTAATCAACGGAAAACACTTTCCAATAATCAAAAAAAATTTAGGCGTTTTTCCAGAAAAGTGTTTTCCTTTTATTTTGGGCGGAAAACACTTTCTGGAAATTGTGAAAAATTTAGAAATATCATATTATTTACTGATTATATTAAATTTGATCCTCAAACTTTTGATTGCTATATATATATTTTGCTTTGAATTTTTTTTTCCAATTTCATCCCTTAGAATTTGATTTTTATATTAACTTTGGTTTTATTTTTATAATTGTTATTTGCTTTTCCCTTATCATTTTTTAATTGAAATATTTTATCTATCAAATTTGGTCCTCATTCTTTTAATTGTTACTTATTTTATTTGAAATAATTTATGAAATGATAATAATTATTATTTTAATTTCTTCATCTTTTAATTTTTTTATTTGTTAGATTTGATCTCTATTATTTTGATTATTATTTATTTTATTTGAGATAATTTATGAAATTATATTTTTTTTCAATTTCATTCTCATTCAACTTTTTAATTTGTAAGATTTGTTCCTCATTGTTTTAATAAACTTGAAAAAAATAAAACATTAATAATTTATTTTCTAACTTATTTTCCATGACATAACCAAACACTGGAAAGTGTTTTCCAACTTATTTTCTATTACACTACCAAACATCGGAAAATAATTCACTTTCCCGAAATTTACATTTTAAAAGAAAACTACTTTCCAGCAAACAAACAGGACCTAAATAAGAGTTTGTTTTTCACCTTAGTGGATCTCCCAAATGAAAAATCACAACATGCACTTTACTTCAGTATAAATTTTCAACTTGATCTAAATTCACCAAATATACTTTGGAGCTCATGCAAGTTAACTAAATATTCTCTAGCAAAGATGAGTTGGCTTTATGTGCTAACACAACAAAGAGCGGAAAAACCCAGAACATCCAGACAATAGGTATCCATGTGCATGATTAAGCCCTGTGATTTATAACAATTTGAAAGCTTACTAAGCTCCCAGCACAGCCACGCACCCCAACCAAACTCCATCCCACCCAAAAAATAAAAAACAATTGGCTGCTAACAGAAAAGGCTCTTAAAAAAGCATGTAAATTCTAGCAAAAACAGCAAACTGACAGTTATCTTATGCCGTCAGACATCATATTTTAGTTGTAGCTTTGTTGTATATTATTGTGCAATAAGTCTAGCCTTAAGATTTAGAAATCAAAGGACCACATAAAATTTTCCAACCAACATCACTACCCTCTAGACAGAGAGCTCCTGAAGGATAGGAAAAGCTAATTAGATTTGTGTTGCTGCTTCTAGATTAAAATGAGGTGAGACTCGACCAGCTAACATAAAAGGAAGAAAGTATATGATTCCCACAAGCAGCACATGTGAGAAAAAAGACATTTGTGCAACATAACAAACTAAAGAATAAACCTACCAAAATCCATGTCAGATGAGGATACTTCTTCAGAATCAACATCAGTAGCACCATCTTTAGGGCCATAGCGCTTCATTACTGATTCCATGTCATTTAGAAAACACTCCACATCAAGGTCCACCTCTTTCATATTCCTTCAAATAAAAGCAGCAAAATACATGAATGTTGTGCTTAATTGCTGATCCAATCTAAAGAACAGTGCAGCATGGATCAGAAACAGGCAATTTAGGCTAAAATATAAGAAGGGAGAAGGGAATAAATCTCTAGTCTAACCAAGGGGTGTTGATGCCTCTTGTTCCCTAGAGTACATAAGCAACATGATTCAGAAAAGACTATCATAGCTCCAACCAGAGATCAACAATGGTATTCTAATCACATAACTAGCAACTGAAAATAAACATTATTCCTTTACTTCATTGAATGAATGGGTATGCAGCATCTTAAACATGTCCATGCAAGGCTTTAAATCAAAAGGTTAACAACATATAATATATGTAATAACTTCACATCAAATCATTTTAAATCTGAACAAGGAATGACAAAAAATCTGATACTAACAAACAAGAAAAGCCAGTGGCTAGAAAACTTAAAACAGATCAAGGAAAAATGGCACTTGACCCTCATGAATACAGATCTTATAAACATAAAAACCAGGGGCAGCCAAGAATAAATTTTCTATCAGGTATACTACCTCAACATACAAGTTATGGTGCATTATCCTGGAGTTAATGGTTAAAAATAAGTTCTATCTAACCCCACCACCCTTCCAAAAAAGAAGAAGGAAGAAGAAATGAAAGATTAAAAAAACTGAAAAGGGGAAAGCAAGTTAAGACCTGACAAACTATGTTTATACAAAATGAATTGAAATCAGGAAGTTAAGTTCAGCCCAAGCTAGGGCAGATTGGAGTTCAGGAATTCCTAATACTAAAGTCACCAAGGTACAACACTGTCTAGCCAATACAATTTTAAAAATCAAAGTTAATAAAAATGTCAACCAAAAAACACAATTTTCATGAGGGAGATACATTTGAGCATTGATCTTTTAGAATTATACAATTAAACTAGAATTTAGGCACAAGATTTCTGCAATTCTGAAACCCTAGGGTTTATGTACAAACCTGTTTTCTGGAACCTCCGCTCCCTTGTAACTTGAAGCTTTATCCACGAATGCTTGCATGGCTTTTGCCATTTCACCAAGATCAAAATCATCAAAATTACTACTGGATGAAGGACCAGCATCTTGTGACTCTTTTGGCATCTGTTTCTTTTTATGTTTGGCATTGTAGAGATCCATCTCGTTTTGTCTCTCTTGTAGAGCAGCATTCAACTCATCTTCTCCACTATACAGCCAAGAATCATCATCAGAAGGTGGAACCTCCTGGCACCTAAAATCATCAGCTGAGTGTGGTAAAGCAAGAATCTCATCAATCCGTCTCACTGGAGCACTCATCATTTGACTGCAATAGCATTTCATCATTAGAAATGACTAAACAACAAAAACCAAAGAAAACAACACTGCATTTGTGTAACATCAAATAGTAATCGGGTTTATTTTGCATAACTCTAAGGAAAAAGGCTTCCAACAGCCATTAAAATATTGATATTGTGGCATCCACATCTCATATTTGAAAATCTGAAAACAATTATAAAAAGAGATGTGATGCTGGATGCATGGCATTTCTACAAACTGCAACAGATAATCAATTTTCCTACAAAACTACAAGATGGAACCTGATGTCTAATAATTCATGAATCTTCCAGCTTTGCTGGCCAATCATATTTCCTCTGCTAGGGGATAACCAATTCAGCAATTTATTTAGAGTTTGACCACCATCATATAAACAAACCATGCACTAGAAACTCTTGCATTATCAAGAAAAACAAATACCTGGTCCTCGAAAACAAGGTACTATTTCGGTAATACCCCTCAGCATTCTCCATCAACCTCTTGTAATCCTTCGAACCTGGCAAAAATCCTTCAAAATACCCACTCCTCTCCAAACTCTCCTTGTACTTCAACCACGTGCTCCCTTTACCCTCCTCTCCTTCCCTCCTCCTCTGTTGATACATCATCTCGAGCCCACAAGCAATCTTCATACCTAACTCCGCCTCCAGAAACGCACCCAGGTCATCTCCTCGATTTGGCATACGATAGCACTTGGGTGCCTGAAACTTCTGCTGCATTAACTGAGCATACATAGCTCTAGAAAGTTTTATCACCGCACAAACCAACTCCTCCTCGTTCCCTTTACTAAGAAATTTCTCCATTTTTGCCGCATACTTCATTGTATCAATATCCCTATCATAAAACCCCTCCACCGCCAAAGAAATCAAGCACGGCTCCTGCTTTAAGACCTGTGCCACCGATACCGGAACCCTAACCCTAGCTTGATGCATATTTCGCCTCGCTCTTTCTGGATAATCAGAAATCCGACCCTTCACCGCAGTCTGAACAGACTCCGCCGCACGTGACTCACCCTCGCAGTCTATCAAGAACTTCAAGGAATCGATCAACTTCGGGTTGGGTAACCGGCTTTTCGGAACAATATGGATGTCACCGCGGCGAATAAACACACGGTTATCACTGGTTTCGGGGTTAATCCAGCGAGGGAGATGAAAGGCAGCTTCAATGAGGAGAAATTCACCGTCGTTGTCCCAGACTCGAATGGAGAGAGAAGGGAAGTGGTGAGAGATTTGGAAGAGAAGGAAAACAGTGAACCACTCATCTTCAATGTTGTCGCCAAATCGGAGCTTGCCGTGGAGGTGAGGGAGAGGGGGAGAAGAAGAGGAGGAGAGGGAAAGAGAGAAGGGTTCGTGTTGCCAGATGTAAGAGGAGGTGTAAGGAGAAATGAAGTCAAGGATTTGGAGGTAGAGGTGGAGGGATTGAGAGGAAGCGGAGGGATTAGAGAGGGAAGAGGAGTCCGGGAAGATAGCGTAGTAAACAGTGTCGTCTGGGACTCGGGAGTGTGCTTGCGACTGGTCAGCCATTTTGATAATTTGGGCAGAAGGGAAATCAATGAAGCATTTGACAGGCGGGGAAGGTGATAACAGAGCCAGAGAGAGTAAGTACTTTCTGGGGAAAACCAGAACCTGCCATGTTTTTAAGCTTAATTTATTTATTTTCCACAACTGAACAGAGGCCGAGGAGGGGCTCAATGGGCCGATTCATGGCCGAATATAAACTCACGGAGGGGGCTTCAGTCTTCCTCGGGACTTGCTTTGGGCTACTTTAGAAATTGAACTTTGAAATCCTTCCACCTCATTTCTCGAAGAGAGATTTGCGTATTACCTTTACCTATCGTATTTTCCCCGCTTATCAACAATTAAGGAGGTAGCCTTTTTAAGAAAATAAAAATTATTTTTCAATTTTTTTCTTTTCTCAATAGAGTTTTTTTTAGATTTTTATTTTTAATTTTATATGTTAATGTTTTATTGATTTTAAATTAATTATCATAATTTATTTTATGAGATTATTTGTTATTTAATGCATATATTTTTTTAGAAGAATATATATTTTCTTGTTTTTATTTTATCTATTTTTTATTATGATGCTTTTAAAGTTTTTTTTTCTATTTAAAGAGGATATTTTTTCTAGTTTATTTCTTTATATTAGATTATTATAGTCATTTAGTTTTTTTTCCTCTTATAATGTTTTTAGGTTTTAAAGATTTTGACATGTAACCAACTTTATTATTCTTCGTTCTCGTTTATATCATTATCGTAGTTTAACACAAATATCATGATATTTAATTAGTATACAATTTTACAAAATTTTGTATTTGTTATCACATTATTAAGTCAAATTATGATATCTCACATCAAAAATAAGTGTTCAGGGTTAAGACTATATAAGTAGTATTGGTTAATAACCTGTTGTACGAGTTTGGGGACATTAAGCTCAGAAAATGAGCTTTCGTCATCAAGAACAAAATCGTGAGGACAATAAAACTCAAAATGAACAATATATAATAGGTTGGGTCGGGCTATTACACAAATTATGCTTTTTACTAGTTTTCTAAGTTACCTTTAAACTCATCAAATTATATGGATTACATTATAGAAACTTTAACACTAGTTAATTTTAAACTAAAATTAAATAAGGAATCTAGTTGGTAAAATTCAAGATTAACTTGTTGAGTCATATTTAATAATAATATCAAATAATTTATTATGAGCTGAACAACTTTTATTTACGATTAATTTTTTATATATATATCTGACTTGTAACATAACGGGGGAAGAAAAACCTAGTTGTTTTTCTAAACTTTATAGGATGCCACTTGTTTTTTTTCCGTGCACTTTGAAAATCTACTTTCATTTAATTTTATAGTTTTTAAAATAAATATTTTAAAAATTCAAATGATTAAAATTTTGAAATAAAAAATATGCCTTTTAGATAAAATTCTTTTTTTCTTGTTAATGTAATTTTTAATTTCAATGAAATTTTTTTTCTTATGAATAGCATGGTTATTTAAATGAAAACTTAAAGCAATTAAAATAGATAATCTTACAAATATAAATGGTTTAAATTTAGTAGGAGAAAAAATGTTTCTTTAGTCAAAAATCTCTTTTTTATTATTCATTTATTTTTCTTATTTTGACTAAAGCATGTCTTTTTATCAGAATAGTGATTTTTCAAATAAGAATTTATCATGAACTATATAGAAATTTTCAGCAAACAAAAAAATATATTTTAATTATATCCTGACTATATGAGAAAATAAAACAACAATTAATATGAAAAATTATAAAAAAATATATATAAAAAATTATTCTCATTGAATATTCATGAGCCAAAGCTTTTTTTTTTAAATATACTTATTAGGTTTATATATAGTTTTTCATAAAATAATTATAAATATTACCTTTAAAAAATCGAACATTAGCAAAGGTGGTAATATGTCATATATAATTTTATTAATTTTATCTTAAAAAATAGGAAGGGAAGTAGTCTGGGATTCTCACAAGGAAAACACGTGACGCCACGGTGTTCCTCTTCTAACTTGTCCCAGTTGCCAACAACAAAGCAGTCTGGGTGGGTGTGGTTAGATAACTCACTAATGGAACAAACGTGGCACAACATTATGGGAACAGACGTGGCACAACATTGTGGGAAATGCGTGGACCCTCCACTTGCTGGCTAATTACGTCAGCCATATCCATATCACATGAATAATCGTCTAGTCACACACAAGTCCTTTCCCAAGAAAAAACAAACAAATAAACTGAAACTCCGTAACGCATGTTCCTCTGAAATTGCAGTACGAAAGTGTTTGTTACTCAAATTTTTGTACTCTAGTTCAAAATCCGCAACAAAAAAAAAAAAAAACAATAAGAAAAAGTTGCCAGAGGCAGTTTGTTTTTATATTTAAAAATATTTTTAAAATATTTTGAATTTTTTTTATTTTTTTATTTTAAATTAGTTTTTTATATTTTTAAATATTTTTTTGTGTTAATGTTAAAATAATTTTTAAAAAATAAAAAAAATTAATTTAACATATTTTTAATCAAAAAATATTTTATAAAAATAAACGCTATAATATTTTTAAAAAACATTTTTATTAGGCATTGTTGGTTAAAATTTAATTTTTGAAAATTTAATTTTTATATAATAATATTAAAAAAAAATTAAAGTTTTTTTTTAAAAAAATAATTACTACAATATTTTTAAACACCTTTTTATTAGGCACTGTGGTTAAAATTTATTTTTTTATATTTTTATATAATAATATTAAAAATATATATATATTTTTTTTAAATAGTATTTTAACTGTAATACGATGATGTGATATCACATAGAATGAACTGTTCTAGCACTTGCATCCGCACTCACTTTTAACGCCCGGAATCAGAATCAGAGATTCTCTCTCTTTCTCTGACAGAAAATAGATAAACAAGAGGACAGAGGAGGGACTAAGACTTTTGTGATTAAAAGGTGGCCTTCTCTCATCTCTTCTCTTTTCTTTTTATGAATCGGCACTACGATTAATTTTTTATATTTATTCTCTGGTTATATTTTCAGGTTTAAGTGTAAAGCTGCTGGGGATCACTGTGGGGTTTTTGATCAATAAAGTACTGTGATCCACCTCGAATAGTGCCATGACTACTATATATATATATAAGAAAATTGTTCAAAATCTATATTTGTTGATGTAATCCATGCATGCATTATTTGTTCCAACTGTTAGGAAGAAATAAAAAAATCTAGATAATCATTCTTTCACTTTCAAGCATAGCCGTCGTCATATGTTTATTTATTGATCGATTCTGTTTTTTATCGAGACGATAATTGGAGGCTATGTTTTTAAATAATTTGTTTGATTGCGTTAGCAAGTGAAACTGGTTTTGTTCTACTTTAATATTTTTTAATTTTATTTTGAAAGTTATCTTGTTTGGAATGGCATAAATAGTTTCAAAATCAAGCATATTAAGGAACAGTTTGTTTCGTCATCTTGCAACAAGGTTATCTTAAATTATAATGCTCATTGTATGATTGCTTTATTCAGGAAGAACAGGGAAGAAGGTACGTACACCATGCTTGGTAATGGAGTTGTTGGAATCCTCTCGGAGTCAGTGAACAAGTGGGAAAGAAGGGCGCCTTTAACCCCCTCTCATTGTGCTCGACTTTTGCACAGTGGGAAGGATAAAACTGGGGTGGCTCGGATAATTGTGCAGCCGTCGACGAAGCGTATTCATCATGATGCGATGTATGAGGATGTTGGCTGTGAGATATCGGATGATTTGTCCGAATGTGGTCTCATCGTGGGAATCAAGCAGCCCAAGGTGATGAGATCGTATGTTCTCTGGTTTTGAAGGGTAACTATGTTAGGAAGTTTGATTGGGTTTTTTTGGTTTTGGCGCAGCTGGATATGATTCTTCATGATAGAGCTTATGCCTTCTTCTCTCATACTCACAAGGCTCAGAAAGAAAACATGCCTTTGTTGGATAAGGTATTTCTCTGTGTTCATGTCCTTGTTGGCTGTGATAAATTGATGGTGATAATTTTGCTCTAGCTGATTTATCTTTGTCGTGTAGGTACTAGCTCAGAGGGTGTCATTGTATGACTATGAACTTATTGTCGGGGACCATGGTAAAAGGTTACTTGCATTCGGGAAATTTGCTGGCAGAGCCGGGTTCATTGATTTCTTGGGTGGATTAGGAAAGCGTATGCTCCACTTCTGGAATCCTTTTTACTGATCTTACACTGTTGATTTGATGACTGTTGTTATGCACTTTTATGTCTCGTTTTTGTAGAGGTTGTTTGCATACAATCACAATTACTTCTGCACACTTGTTGTTCTTTTTAACTTCCAGTACGAGGAGATGTTTATGTTTGTAGGGCCTTATTTCATTTAGTGATGCTGAAATGATGATCCTGGTCTACTATGTTTGGAATATTCCAGCTGGAGATGATTGTAACCCTTTTGTTTTTATTACTAAAATTTTTCTTCAGGTTATCTAAGTCTTGGATATTCAACACCGTTCCTCTCATTGGGTGAAGCTTACATGTATTCATCCTTGGCTGCTGCCAAAGCTGCTGTTATTTCTGTTGGAGAAGAGATCGCTACTTTTGGATTGCCATCAGGAATCTGTCCTTTGGTATTCATATTCACCGGATCTGGAAATGGAAATGGTATGGTAAAGAGCTACTTTATATTCTATTTTCCAAACATCCATGATGTCCTTAGCTGATAAATTCAATATTGTTGCTATCAAAGATGTGGATCATGGTATTAAGTTCAGTCTCTGCACTCTTAGATCATTTGATGATATATCATTCTGTTTTGAAGTATTTTACATGTTTCTTAAGTGCTGCTGTTAATTCAATTACTAGTTGCAGTGGAATTTGATTTTCATGTTTATACATTTAAATTGCTCCACATACACGCAAACATAATGATTTCTGCTGCAAACTTTTAAAGGCTTATATTTCTCATGCAGTATGTCTCTCTTGTCTTTTCCTTTTCCTAATAGTTTCTCATGGCGCACAAGAGATATTTAAGCTTCTTCCACACACTTTTGTTGATCCAAGCAGACTTCCAGAGCTATTTGCACAAGTAAGTTTTGAGCAACTTCTTGGCAGAAGAAACCACCTGATTACCTTTTTTAAAGAACAGGTGAAGATGAATAGAAAAATCTGACCAGAAACCACAGAAAGTTCTATAGGGGTCTTCAGTTATCATTTCGCTCTAATTTATTGCCACTATACTTTAAAAATGATACTATGTACTCCTGTTCTTCATCATTTCAATTTTCTCACTGTCTCTTTTGCTAATTTGCTCAGCAACATTTCTTTGGCGCTCACCTAAGGCAACTTCTTGTTTTTGCTTAGGGCAGGGATCTCATTCCACCTGAAAAGGCTTCAAAGAGAGTTTTCCAAGTATATGGTTGTGTGGTCACTTGTCAAGACATGGTTGAACACCTAGATTCTTCAAAAACATTTGATAAAGTAAGATTCTCCAGTATTTCTGTTTCTGGTTTCGCTGTCTGTCATACCTGATCAAACTATCTTTTCCCTTGCCAAAGTGCATGATACATTTCTACTAGGTCTTGTGGTGTATCGTTTATAGAGTTGATATCTCATCTTTGTGTGAACTGCCATACTGTCAGCCTCAATAGATTTTAGCTGCTCGATTAACTCTTAGCATACCAAGGACAATCAATTTTCACTTATAGTTTGCTTAATAACCTAGTGCTAATCAGTTATTAGATTCCTAACTTTTGAGATGCAAATGTGCTTAGTAATTCTTTAAAGCCTTGGAAGTCATTGATCTTCAATTAAGAGTGAACACTTGGTTTCTTTGAATTCATTGGGATTGTATGTGTTAAATTTGAACTATTCTGACCATGGATGTTTTGTTTTCGGTGCAGACAGACTACTATGCACATCCAGAGCACTACAAGCCCATTTTCCATGAAAAAATAGCCCCATATGCATCTGTTATTGGTATAATATTTATTTTTCCGTAAGATACTGTCATTACTGAGTTCACAAAGTAAAGTTTCTGCTATTACAAGCGAGCTCTTGCTGATGGAGTTTCCTTGTTGACCTCCAAATTGTCAAGCCTCATTAGATTATCTCAAAAATAATTTTTGAGCTCAAGCTCCTGATTTATGCTTATAAACTACCCAAATTCGGGTCAAAATGTGTTTCTCTGTCCTTTTAGTTATAGAAATCCTTTTTTCTTGGTAGATGAATAGATAAAAAGTTTCTAATTAAATGGCCAAACTTCTAGTATATTAATGTGTCTCTCTCCTTTTAGTTATAGAATCATTGTGTGCTATTAGTAACTGTTTAACTTTACTGTACTGCAGTCAATTGCATGTACTGGGAAAAAAGATTTCCTCGGTTGTTGAGTACCCAGCAGCTTCAAGATCTAACGAGGAGAGGTTGTCCGCTTATTGGAATCGCTGACATAACATGTGATATTGAGGGCTCATTAGAGTTCATCAACCAGACCACATCAATTGACTCACCATACGTGAGGTATTACGTATTTAGCTTCTTGTATTTCATGAAATACATTTTATGCCAACTATTTTCTTGTCCCATGCTTCATTGATTTTTTCCTTGTTTAGTTTGACTGAAAGTGGAGATGGTGATGATCGTGCAGGGAGTTGTTTAGGTGTTTTACTACGGTTGTTTGCTTGCGTAGCTTTAACTAAGATCTTAAATAACATCAATCTAACATCCCATTTGGAGGAAATTATGAGATGGTGCATAAATTAATTCATTTAATTATTTTCTCTCTTTCTAATAACATTTAACCCTTCAATTTATGAATACACCGAACATCTTTAAAAACCAACTTTTACACCCCTTAAAAATTGCTCTTGGAAGATGTGCAACCCCAAAGGATGATGGAACCTAAGAAGGAAATTGTCACAAATGATTAACAGAAACTCAAAATGAAACTGTTCTTTCAACTGTCTCCCTAAAGAGAAACAGTGTGGCTTGTCTCTGCTGATTCCACTTAGAGTGCTTGGATTTTGGTTTTCTAGTATTTGTAGTTTGCTTCACACCTTCACCAGCTGAGGCTCTAACATGCATCCTGGCCAACAGTAACCTTCAATTGCTATCATACTGTTCCTGTGCTGATTGGTTACCATGGTTGTCAGATATGATCCATTAAATGATTCGTATCACCACGACATGGAGGGTGATGGTATGATATTTTCATCCGTTGACATTCTTCCTACACAGTTTGCAAAAGAGGTTTGTTGTTCCGATCCTTAACCTTTAAGCTTGTAATTGTTCTTTCTCTGAGCAATAGGTCTAGGTTACTCATGCATTATCTAATCAATGTTCATGGTAACATGTACCAAACCATTAAATCATGGAAAGGCTTCCCAACATTTCGGAGACATACTATCCCAGTTTATTGGCAGTTTGGCTTCAACATCTGACATTACTAAGCTACCTTCACATCTAAGGAAAGCTTGCATAGCCCATGGAGGAGCACTTACCCCCTTGTTTGAATACATTCCACGCATGCGAAAGTCTGATTCAGAGTAAGCTTTTTTATTCCATTTCATAATATTTTTTTCTTTCCTTCTCTTTGACATTATTTATTTGTGCAGTGAATTACTGCCTACCAGTTTTGGATGTCACCACATAGATTAACAGATCAAACCTCACAGTTTGAAAACCACCTTCGTCCTTTGAAACTTATATAGTTGAAGAAGGGAAGGAGGTGGGGGTAATATTAAGTTTTAGAGGACTAGTTCTGCTTTTACCTGGCAATGAAGTAAAATTGACCAGCAACAAGGTTTCTGCAAACCTTTGGCTATAGTGTCAAGTCATTGGAATTTGTAATGCATTCAAATGATCCAAGAGATCTGTGAAAGCTATTGCATCCATTCAGAATGTATATGCTGTCTTCTGTTAGTAATAACATGAACGCTTTTTCATGATGTGCAGAGATATAGCAGAAAGTCATACAAATTTAAAGTCTAGCAAGTATAAGTTCAGTATTTTGGTAAGTTATTCAGTTTTGCTTGCACGTTTGTATTCCAGATTAAATATAATTTGTAGATCATGCTATTTGTTTTCATAATTTATGCTGGCAAATGAGAATGAGTACAAATTTCTTGGAGAAAACAAAGTAGAGAAGCCAAAGATTCAAGTTAACGTTACATCGTTTAAAACCTAGCTCCAACAGCAAATATGGAGCAAATGTTTTCATCATATTAAATGATGGAAGCACAAAAATGCAATTATTATAGTAATCAAAATCTGATCACACCCGTTTACCAACTTTCTTTCAAAACTCGTGGAACTAAAGAACTCACTTCTAAACATTGTTCCCAAGGGTGCTGGAAAAATAGGGAAACTTGAGTAATGCTATTTCCCAAGAGAAAAGCAACAAGAAATAGATTAGCACAAAATAGTGAGTAATCAAATCATGGGACTGACGCTGGACTTGGACTTTCCTTGTATTCTATTCTAATAGCTTTTTTTTATCCTTGTAAAATATACTTATTCAAAAGTCCAATAGAGACCATCTTAAGCAAGGTTTTCTATTTTCTTACTCCTGGTGATGTGATGCCTCATATGCCAGCTCAATAAAGAGATTAGCTGAAGTAGCTGGAAAGATAAAGATTATTGATTGCGACAGACTCGTTTCAATTAAAGCCACACGAAATTATATTGGCCACTCATTTTAATCCAAGGATTCCTTACGGCATCTCACGCATGATTGGCTGCTCTTATGATTATAATTGACAGGTATCTCTGAGTGGACACTTATTCGATCAATTCCTAATAAATGAGGCATTAGATATCATCGAAGCTGCTGGTGGCTCCTTCCACCTGGTTAAGTGTCAAGTGGGTCAAAGTGCTACTGCTATGTCATACTCTGATCTCGAAGTAAGTAGACCTTATTTCAGTTTGATCCTGTTTATACAAGAGAAATTTCTTCCCATGTTTTCATAAAATTTAAGTTGTTGGCGTTTGTTTTTCAGTTCTTTTTTATTTTATCTCTAAGTTATCTTTGAATTATATTTGATTTCTTACACGAAACAAATCAGCTGTGATCGTGCAAATACCTCTGCCAAAGCTGTGTTTATTTGTCAGGAATAATTTTGACAGATGCTGCCTGTTGATATGCTCAGAAAATTAGCGATTATTTTTATATGCTCATATAATTTAAGATTGAAGTGGAAACTTTATTGAACTTAATAACCATAAGCCAAAAACATTGCATATTGCCAATATGGGATTTCTTAAACCTCATGACAGGTTTTCCTATTGCTTTGGACAGGTTGGTGCACATGATAGGGCAGTTCTGAATCAAATTATTGATTCTTTAACTTCTCTTGCCAATCCAGATGAAAGTAATGGAACTATAAATAAAGAAGGAAATAGAATTTCCTTGAAGGTTGGTAAAGTCCAGCAGAATGACATGAATAAGGGAAATGATACAAAAAGGAAGGCCGCTGTTCTAATTATTGGTGCAGGCCGCGTCTGTCGACCAGCTGTTGAGCTTTTAACATCAATTGAAAACACTTCATCTCATGAATGGTACAAGGCATGTCTGAATACTGATTTTGAAGGGCAGAATGTAGTCGAAGTTGTCGTTGCTTCTCTTTATCTTAAGGATGCAGAAGAGGTATAATTCAGAAAAAAACCTCTAAGTTGCTTCTCTTTATCTTAAGGATGCAGAAGAGGTATAATTCAGAAAAAAACCTCTAAACTTTACCTTATCAATTTCTGGTGAGAACATCAAGGTTTCAACTTATGTTATAATGACAAAATTTTAAATCTCAAGGATGTGAATTAGTAGTAACCATAACAATGATGGTTATATCTGTGCATCCATATCAATGCTGTACTTATTCAGATATAAATTGGAGTGCTTATTATTCTTTTGCATTTAAAAGCTTTAACTTGGTGTGCTTGCTATTCTTTTCATTTGAAAGTTCTGACGTAATATTAATTTGTCTGGTGCAGATTATAGATGGAATTCCTAATGCATCGGCAGTTCAGCTTGATGTGAAGGATGATGAAAGTCTTTGCAAGTATATTTCACAGGTAAAGTCTTCTTTCTATGCAATATGATACATATATTCATCAGAAATTGGCTGCACTAGTTCTTGAAAAACAATTTTGTGATGATAAATTCTATCATTATCAATTTAATGACACTTAGAGGAGTGTTGGCTTCACAACCTAAGAAAAAATAGCATGCACCTATAATGAATAATACTTTACCATCTGGAGAATAAGGCAGAGGTGGTTAACTGGCTGTAATATGGTACAAATCACTGCATTATGACATCTAGAAAATCTACTTCAACTTCACCATAACACGTTTTTTTTCCCAAGATAAGATAAGATAAGTGCTGGATCATGGTTTTATATACTGCCAATGTTTTTCTTGCCCTTGTGCAGGTTGAGGTTGTTATCAGCTTACTCCCCCCTAGTTGCCACATAATCATAGCTAATGCATGCATCAAGGTATTTTACTCTATATTGATATTCATTATGCATTGTAGTCCGTTCACTTTGATTTTGATGGAAAATTAAGCCTGATACTAAAATGAGGTTCATCATACAAGTTGTTTTTGTTGCCTCCACAAGTTCTTGAAGTTCAATGTCACTTATTGGATATGTTAGAAATATTGCATATGCTTTACATTATTTCTTTCTTCTAAGGACATGACTTGTCTCTTGATTCAGCTTAAAAAGCATCTTGTCACAGCAAGCTACGTTGATGATTCTATGTCATTTCTACATGAAGAGGCAAAAGCTGCTGATGTTACTATTCTTGGCGAGATGGGTTTGGATCCAGGAATTGGTAATTTCCATTATAAACAAAATTATGTATTACACTGTTAATGTATGCTTCCATGGTGTGTTTTTCTTTTTTCTTTTTCTTTTTTTGTTGGGGGGGGGGGGGTGAGGGGGACTAAGTCCCTCTGTTCAGTTCTTAGCTAGGCCATCCACACCTAGAATAGTGCATTCACAAAGGAACAACTTCCTTTAAAAATACATAAACACATGGTGTCATATATATGCAAGTACATAGGTCAGTTTTCATTCTAGATTTTGCTATAAGACCAAACATCGAAGTTTTATGTTTTGAGATCCAAAGGCTTAAGATACTTATTACCAGTCTACAATATCCTTGGCATGATAAAATTATTAATTTCATGTAGAGTCATAATCAGGAGGTATCCAGTATAGATGCATTTGCTGACTTCAAAAGGACCTTCCTGAAATTTTGGAGCATCATTCTGTCCATATTTTTTCATCATATTTTACTATCATTTCATGGAACTTAATGACTTGAACCATTTCCAACTTCAGCCATGAAAATTTATAGTCTTGCATTCAGATTTCTCATACAAGTTTTAATTATTTTTTCATCAAACTGAAGCCATTTTTTTCCTTTAAGCTTTCATTTGTTCTTATCTATGGTTATTAATATCTAAAAATAACAACTCTGTAGATTTTTGAAAACCAAAATGTACACATGATTTCCTGTTACCTGCTTTTGTTTTGATCTGTAATTACACATTGTTTTCAGATCATATGATGGCAATGAAGATGATCAACAATGTACGTGTTCGGAAAGGGAGAATAAAGTCTTTCACTTCTTATTGTGGAGGACTCCCATCCCCAGCAGCTGCAAATAACCCATTAGCATATAAATTCAGGTATTTCCTGAAACAGCTTACACTATAAAAACCTAGCTATGTGGCCCGGCTTCCTTGAAAGTTACCGTTTCTGGTGCTTTTCCTTCTCATGTTTTTGCTGGGAATTGGAAATTAAGTGGACTGGCACATCACCATGCAATTGGACAGTATGATTGAGTTTCCATATCATTGTGAATTAATCAGGGAGATCAGGAAAATTAACTGCTCTATTACAAATCAACACTGATCAATGAGTTTTACAATCTCATGGGTACTGTTGGACTAAAACGACCTGTTCTTTTTAAATAAGAGCTGTAATGCTGTTGTATTGATTCCCTTTGAAGTATGCTTGCCCTTTCGTTAGATAATAGACAATGATTTACTTGTTAAACTATAGGGTTAGAATGTCTTAAGTGCGATTTTATAAGTTTTTGTTGATATTCCAATTTGTTTGGATATTCTTCGGTACCTTCATGACTTTGCTGGATCACTACTGCATTGGCTTAGAGAACCAGGATTCTCTATTTTCTTGTGATTTGGCCTGTAAACAAGTAGATACTCATGTTAAGTGCTTAATAATAAGCAACTAAGTCTAATATATTAACAGAAGGCAGGGGAGAATGAGAGAAATAGGTAAAGCTCGTTATGTGGCCTGAAGGTTCTTTTAACCAGATATCTTTGAGAAGGCAATTTCAGCAACTCTTAAATTACCATCTTCTTTCTTGTTTCCTTTCCCACTCTAGTAACATTGTTTTCTGTTACAGCTAAGTATTGGATTGCTCACTGAATAAGTGCCTCTAAATATGAATGACCAGTTGTATTCCTGATCATTTTATACCCTAGAGACGATCCAGAATTTGTTCAGCTGTTCTTCCCTTTACTTTGACAAATGTTCTCCAGTGACTCTGGGGGAACTACTGGTATTCTTATCCGTTAAGCCACCTTTATCTCCTCATCTCTTGTATATTTGATTTCCTTATTTCTCTGCACTGTTGGTTCATTATCACACTGCATAAATTGTGCTTATTGTAAAAGTTTCTGACTGCAAATTAAGAAGGAAGATTCATTAAATGTTCTCTTATCGAAAATAATTTTGAAGGTTGTTTGACATTTCCCTGGATTTCTTTTGCAGTAATTCTAACTTAAAATGGGTTATGGCAGTTACTGACCTTTTTAGTTGTTCAGCTGGAGTCCTGCAGGAGCCATCCGATCTGGGCGCAATCCGGCCATATATAAATATCATGGTGAAATTGTGCATGTTGATGGTAAGTGGTTTGGAATAAGGAAAATTTATAAATCCAAGTAGTAGGATATGTATCTTTTTTGTTTCTTATTATAGACCAGAAATGGAATATTTCTCATGTCTGCAAGAAAAAATCATACTTGATCTATATCACCAAAATGCATGTAATTTATTTACATGACAATCACATATTCATAATTTTATTTTATTTCATACATAAATGTTATGGCTGGCTACTAACAATTTTAGAAGGCTATATGATCACACAAAAGAATCAATGTTTAATCTCTCAAGGTTTTTTCTTTTCTGATTTGTTTTTCACTTTATTGTATGTACTTGCAGGTGAGAAACTTTATGATTCAGCATTCAGATTTAGGATACCGAATTTTCCAGCTTTTGCATTAGAATGTCTTCCAAATCGCAATTCTTTAGTTTATGGAAAACTGTATGGCATAGAAGATGAAGCATCCACCATCTTTCGTGGAACGCTCCGCTATGAAGGTATAACATGTCTTTGGATGCTTCAAATATGTATTATTTAAGCTGATCTCTAAGAAAATACAATTGCAAAAATTATTTTTCAGTAGATTGAGCACTAGGACTTTATAACCGAGGAACTAAATCCAACATACTTTTTTTGTCATAGCTGAAAATGGATGTGGTTTTCTTCTCCTAGTTCAGCTCACTGTCCTGGCTTCCTGTTCTCTGAAATGCTTTGTTTCCTCAAAAAAAGGGGGGCAAGGAACTTTTTATGTCCGTCTAGAACTTATTTTCTGATTATTTGTGTAGGGTTTGGCGAAATAATGGGGACACTTGCAAGTATTGGTCTATTTAATACTGAATCTCATCCAGTTTTAAGACATGGACAGAGACCCTCATTCAAAAGATTCCTTTGTGAACTGCTAAACATTGTTAGTGAAATTCCGGATGGAGTTCTGCTAGGAGAGAAGCACATTAGTGAGAGAATTGTTGCACTTGGGCATTGCAAAGAGCAAGGAACTGCAGTAAGGACGGCCAAAACCATTATGTAAGCTATCACATTCTGCTTTTCTTTATTATCAACTGCTTTGCATGCTGTGACATGCTCATATCAAGTAGCTAAGATTGTTCTACCATGTGGACTAGATATTTAGGACTTCATGAGCAGACAGAAATTCCTGTCTCCTGCCAAACTGCATTTGATGTTACCTGTTACCGCATGGAAGAAAGGTTGGCCTATTCCAGCACAGAACAGGTATGCACCTTGCAGTAAAATAATATATTTAGTGTCATATCATTCAGTTTTTTTTTTTTTTTTTTTTACAATGATTCCTTGTTCTTGGCAGAAACTAATGATTCCCACTTGTCAAATTTATGGTCAGGATATGGTGCTTTTGCATCATGAAATGGAGGTAGAATTCCCTGACAACCAAGCTACAGAGAACCATAAGGGCACACTACTAGAATTTGGAAGGACCGTGAATGGGAAAACAACCACTGCCATGGCTCTCACTGTTGGTATTCCAGTGGCCATTGGAGCTCTGGTATTTGTTTGCTTCCATTCTCCCGTACTGTTATTTTTATTTTCATCAGTTTTCAGGAAATGCTCTAACCAAGATGTTGATTTCAATTTCCACAGCTCTTGCTAGAGAACAAGATCAATACAAGAGGTGTCTTAAGACCTTTTGAACCTGAAGTATATGTACCAGGTAAATGAAAATCCACTCCTCTCCAGATATGGTGCTGCTGAGAAGATAAGACATTGAAATATGTTTTTGAATATGATGATATGTTTGGTGGTCTTGCAGCACTGGACATCTTACAAGCGTATGGCATCAAGGTGATGGAGAAGGTTGAGTGACCGAGACTGTTCGGTTACTTCGGTACATCTCTGGTTCCATTTCCCTGTACAGATGTTGACTTATAATTGAAAGGTTAAACCGATCATGATATGCCTATGATGTTATGAAACTGGATGGTTTATTTCAATAAAAATTAGTGTAATTGTTGAGATTGCAAAACTAGTAGATTATGGATCACAGAAAAATGATGTCTCATTACAAGTTTCCAAAACCAACCAGACATGGAGATGCTTATGATGTTGTACAACTCAGTGATTTTTTTCGTATAGATCCTAATGAATTTAGAAGAGATAAAAAGATGTTGTAACTGATGTTTTTCTTGATATGTGTGCGCTTCTTGAATCCTGTTACACACTCCCTGTGCTAAAAAAGAAGTATAGAATGAGAATTGGGTAGTATCTATTGATGTGTGTGCGCTTCTTGAATCCTATCATTCACTCCCAATTTATGTTGTAACATAATATAATTGAAGGAAAACCTCAAATTTAGCCGTGAAAAGAAGTCTTTATTTGACCCAAGTCCCTGCACCTGGTTAGCTATATATATATATATATATATAAAGCTAATTTAAGAGAAGCTAAAAGCCTGTATCCGCAACTAATCTACGATTTTAAAACAATAGAACAAGAAAAAATTACAAGTAAGCCTAATACAGCAACTTGAAGAAAAGAAGGCGAGGGAAATGTTATTTACTTGTTTTTTATTTCTTAGCACAGGGAGTCTCCTCACCTAGCCCACCACTCTGCAGGCAAGGTTACGCAAAAATGAATGTAATGTTACTGTTGCTATTCAAGTTTTCAGAGAAGAAACTTTTTGTAATCGTGGAGAAAGAGTGTACATACAAATCTCTACCTATGATTTTATTAAAATACATGGTTTAGTACGATTTCTATTTAAAATATTTCTACAAAATATTAAAAAATAATCTGATTCTTTTGAGGATGATCATTTTCAGTTTGGTTCGGTTTTTATCAAAAATTGATTAAACTGTTTTTTTTTCAAAAAAAATCGAAACCGGTTCAAACCAACTGGTTTTGGTTCAGTTCGGTTATTTTAGAATAAAAAATGGTTTTTTTGGTTTGCCTCGGTTTTTTTCATTTGGGTTTGGTTCGGTTTTTTCGGTATCAAGCTTATAAAACCGATTCGGTTTTTTTAAAATTTTAATCGGTTTTTTTTTCACAATTTGGTTTTTTTGGTTATTTTTTTTTATTTTTCTCAATTTAATTGGTTTTTCAATTTTTTTACTCACCCATAAATTCTTCCATTGAATTTGATTTATTTGTGAAATCAACTAGAATTTGTGCTTTATAAAAATATAAATTTAGATGTATATTGCAAAGCAAAATTTAATGGTTGGAATTGACATGAATTGAGACTTTTTCTCTATTATCAAAATACAGCAACTTTCTTTCTCCTCTCTCAAATTAGAGATCAAAAATTAAGGGAAAATAAAGTTTGAGGTCAAAATTGATTTTTTCAAGTTGGGAGGGACTGCAAGTTTATAATTTAAAAGTTTAAGGACCAATGTGAACTTTTCATCCTAAGTTTGAAAAAGGCCACCTTTCTTTGCAACATTTTTTACTTTGATTCTTGCCCTTCCTCTATAAATTGCATTAATTAGAAATAAACTTGGGCCTATAAGAGTATAATTGAAAAAAAAAAGTTAAGGGACAAAAAAACAAATAAAAAATTCACTATAGCAATCTATATTGATATGTCTATGTGTGAACATTGTAAACAACAATTCTACCACACTTTTTAAATTATACTAGTCATTTGACCTGTATTATATCGTGGGTCGGACCAATCTTTTTAAAACACAAAAAAATATAAAGATTGAAGGAATGTTTTTTGCATTATCATATAACCCGACAAACTCGACAACCAATAATAATATGACTTTGGTTTTAAAAAAAATCAAGATAATAAAAAACCATATAAAAAGCAAGTTCAAATCAATTAATCCAAAATAAACCAAAATAAAATATATCATGAATGAAGATCAATTTAAAATAAATAAAATGCTTAAAACAAATTTCAGCATCATCTATTTTTTCCAAAAAACAAAATTCAGATAACAACATGGCAACATATTTGATCAACATTGATTTTAAGACTATACAACACCGTGAAAATTATGTAAAAATAAAGTTCATAACTCAAAATTTAGTGAATAACTAGGTGACCGCGCTCTGCTACAAGTCAAATATTTTTACTTTTCATAAAAAATTATATATGCAGGTTTTTTCAATGCATTTTTGTAGTTCAAAAATATAACAAATCAAAAAAGTTTATGCACACATGTAATTAAATAAACTAAGAGTTATATGCACTAATAAATAAATACAAAATCATTAATGGCACCTAAAAACAAAACTTGAAAAACCGAGAAACAAATGTAGATCAACATATTTAATCTTGAAAAATAAAACATTAAATTGATTGAATAAAATAAAGAGAAAAAATGAAATAACATGTAAGATTATACATATTAAAAATATCATCTGAAAATAAATATTTTTTATTTTAAAAAACATAGTTTATCTATATAAAAGATAAAAACAAAACAATAGATGAACAAGAAAAACCTTTTTAAATTTAAATGCATAACAAAAAAAATCAATATTATTTAAAAGAAACCCTCCAAACAAAATAAAAGAGATTAGGTTTGTTTATTTTTTTTGTTTTTAATTTTTTAACCGACGTCACTTTATTTCTTTTCAATTGCATTTTTTAAAGTTATATTTTCATGGCAACCACGCCAGACCCAAAGTAGTGGGTTAGGCAATCACGTCAAACTCAAGCGCCTTTGGTTTGGCAACCATGCCATAATAGACAATGTGTCGCCTATTTTGCACAGATTTTGAACACTGTGGTAGCTGGAAAATCAAGGTCCATGTTCTTTTGACCTAAAATCCTATTTTGCAACCTATTTTTTTACCCTAAAAACCTATAAAATTCCTTAGAAACCATAACAAATCTATTCATAGCCTCAAAAAACCCTAAAAACCACCTCAAAAACTGAACTTGACCTGAAACCAAAAATCAACCCGAACTCAGATATATTTTTTCACGAACTTTTAAGATATAAAAACATCTAATATGAACTCCCCGCATCAAATGGAACAATTTGACACAAAACTCTTTTATTTTGGTGGCCTAAATCGATGTCAACGACAATATTCTCTCTCTATTGTCGAAATCCAACGACCCCTCTCTCTCCTCTCTCAATCAGGGATCAAAGAATAACAAAAATAAATATTTGTACCAAAATGAAATTAGAACAATTTTGAGTGACCATAATTGTATAATTTGCGTGATTGTTTAAGTTAGAGGATCAAAATAAATGTTTTTGAAACTTTTGCTACGTCACTTATATTTGTTGTGTTTTTCATTTCAATTCTTCATCTTCTAATCCCATCTTTTCATAAAAATTTAAAATTAATTGCTCCTTAAATAGGGACTTGATTGCCTAAAAATAAAGTTTGAGAATCAAACTGGAAAAAAATTGACACAATGACAAATATACAGTAAAAATCCCATACGTATATAAGTAGTGTCACCAAGTAGGATTGTGTCTCAATGAAGATAGATTGCAAGTTGGTCAAGTTCAAATCGACTGATTCTCTAGTGGATCTATATTTAACTTCCCAGTTGGCCCAAAGTAATGATTAGTAATAGATGCCTTGGTTCCTGCGCGATCTAGCTATCTTTCAAATGGACAGGCAGATCCTTAGTTTTAATAATTTTCCGCTTATTTGTGACGCAGAAATTGTCTCCGAGCAACAAGATGTATCGGAAACTGTTATCAAGAAGGCTGTGGCAGCTACAGAAGAGGATTTTCTTTCACTTGTGAAAAAGCAGTGGCTCAGTAAGCCCCATATGCATCTGTGGGATCATGTTGTTTGGTGGGAGTCATATGCAATGGACTGTTATATATTGCAAATGCTGGAGACTCCCGAGCGGTTTTAGGAGGAGCAGATAGAGGAACCAGGGAAGCTGCTTCACTACGGAGGACATAGAATCTGTGAGAGATAAACTCCGGCCTTTGCACCCCACTGGTTCACAGATTGTCATGCACAATTACAAAGTTTGGCGCGTGAAGGGCATCATACAGGTGATTTTCTTGCATTTTCATCCCCATAAACCTAGCTGTTAATTTATGTTAGAGATTATGCTCCGGCAACTTTGCTGTAATGCTCTCACACACAAGGAAAACTGTATGAGCAAAATCATCTTAACAGTCAATTGAGCTTTGTGCTAGAATGTACTTCAAGTACTGCTCAAGGCATGAGGTTTCAGTGTATTCTGGAAAACACCTGTTGAAGTGGAAAGAAATTTTCATAATTTGCTCTACTTTCCATAGCGCTGCACTCATTAGGAAAACGACTTTTTTTCCATGAACATTGAGGTGTTATGTTACTTCGGTTCATCAGAACTTAACAAACTGAAATGGTTAAGGCAACCATTTTCGAAATATTGACATTTACCTTTGCAGGTTTCAAGGTCCATAGGAGATGCCCATCTTAGAATGTCAGAGCTCAACCAAGAGCCTCTACAGTCAAAGCTTAGACTGCCTGAACCTTTCCACAAGCCAAACCCTTGCTCTACTTCTACATACTGATGGCCTGTTGTTAATTCAGGCTCCATGATGGCCTGCAGCATCGAACATCGTTTGAGCATAGTCGGATTCACAGGGAAACAAGCGAAACCCTTGCTCTACTTCTACACACTGCCACCATCTCACGTGAAAGGAGAATCATGCATAATTATATCATGATGATTCCGAGTCAAATCATATGTGAAATTACGTGTAATTTGATCTCAATTTATTGTTGTTATTATATTTGAAATAAAATATTAAATCATATAATTAAATTCAATTATATTATTTAAAATTATTGTGGAATTGAATTGAAATAACAACCTTAACTATTTTATTTCTTAATTCAGAAATCATTTCTTTTTGTTATAAAAATATATTTCTCTTTGTTAATATAAAAATTCTTTCTACTCCACTCAATAAAATCCAAAAATAGTTCGTATCACTATATATACCTTTGTATCATGATACAGAACCAAAGCTAGAAGGGTATTTTTTTTTATTTAGAATTACTGTAAGAAATCGAGAAAAAACACCTTTTAATTTTCTTTTGTTTATTTTTTAAGATTTAAATTCCATTTGAAAAAATTCAAGCAGTACTCTACTTCTACATTTGTCACAATCCGTTTCTGGTGACTATTATCTTCTTCCTGAGACGTTTGAACCAAGGCTTAGGAAAAGGGAAGAAATCCGTGGCCTTGCTTCAAAAGAACTCTCCAGCAAATTTGCTGGACGCTGGATACAAGCTAGAAAAATGACTCATGCTATAATTTCCCCATATAAACCTACATTTTCCCACCTCTGTCGATCAATAAACTTTGAAAAATCAACAAAAGTCACAACACATCAAACTAGGTGCCCACATCACTTGGGCAAGAGATGTCACGGCGAACTACTAGACTCTGAAAATAAAATTCACACCAACACCAGAAAAGGAAATCAAAACCAAACACATACATAAAGTTGCGAATTTGGAAAAGGAAACAAAAGAATTAAAAGAAATTCTACAAATTCTCCCAATCATCCTGGTCTTTCCATCCCTAAATATCAATTACAAGAACTTCAGATGCTGTTTTTTCGCAATTTGTAATGGAGACACCTAAATCAGCAGCCCAATTATCAAGATATCTTCCATTCCCAGTTGTCTACCTTGCAGAGCAATTCAGTATGAGGCCAAAAAAAAAAAAATCAATAACACCTTCAAAGTGTGTTCACTGATCTCAAAATACCAGAAAGAATATCAGAAATTCTGAATAACTAACTAGACAACATTTCCTTTGGTAGCCTTACACCTCATGAAACTCCGTTGCATTAAGTAGCACATGCATCTATATCCAGATCTTACACATCAGTAACCTGATAGTATTGTGTGAACACAGGAATTTGGGATGAACTTAGCCAATCCATCCATGGTTTATGGAAACATGTTCTAATGCACAGTCATGGCATGAAACACAAACGAAAACAAAACAAATTTTTTTTAAAAAAAGGAAAGGATAAAAACTGATTCTAGTTCACTGAACTCTCTAAAGGATTGAAAACATATGCGTGCTTTACATGCATACAAAACAAAAAGAATGCAGTCTTTCCCCAATGTTCTAATTCAAAAAAGCGACTTACCTAAAAGCTTGTTTGCTTAGGTTATAGGCTTCAGTGACCACTAAATAGCAAAAGACTGACGAGTGACCTCTAAATAGCAAAAGACAGATGAATGACCATGGTCCATGGATAAATGCTTGCATCAACCAAAATAAGACTCCATAATTTTATTCATAATTGCCCATTCTCTGGATCACTTATTAAGTCATAAGAATCATCCCCAATTCTTGGTGAAGAAAGAAACATGTTTGAAATCTCGATGTCATGAATGATACGATGCAACACACAGTGAAGTAAGAAACATGTTTGAAATCTCAATGTCATGAATGATATGATGCAACACACAGTATCTACTCCAATACTCATGTAATACTAGATCATGCATAAGCAGCTTCATGAATATACAAGACACTAGCAACTCATCCTTATCACGGTAATGTAGTCCAGCAGAAAAAAGATCACTTGATACTTTCTTTAAATAGGCTTAAAATATTAAAAATTTTCCTAGATTCAAAATTCAGAACTTCTGATATTTTTAGAAGATTTTGAGAAAAGTGAACACTCAAAGTCCCTGTTGATTCCTCTACGCCCCGGGTAAATGACATCAATAGGTAGTCTGAAATGAGAGGTGCCAAAATCCTGTAAAATGCCCTGTAGATAATTATCCAAGAATGAAGAGTGCTGCATCTGGGAGTTCTTTTGTTGGAAAATTAAAATGAGAATAGAAGCCACTAAGAGAATCTCTCATGTTATAACACTAAACCTGACAAAACAACAAAACAAAAACCAAGATTGAATGAAGTAGCTCGATTGAAACTTATATAAACAACACTGAAAAACTGATCAATAGATTAAATGCCAAATCAAGTCAATATGTCAAATAAGGGAGCTTCCTATGTAAAGCATATTTCAATAAATACTAAACAATTATTCCCTCAAAAAAATTAATACCTGAAAATTAGAAAATGAAATCTCAAATCATACCTAAAAATTATCAAAGGAAATCTCTTTTCAAGACCCTCCACCAGCCTTGCCTGCAATAGCTGCCTTCTAATTGAGGAAGAAACAAAAGAAAGTTCAGTAAGGAGAACTAACATAAATATAAATGACAATCAATGAAATGGAAAAGTTATCCATGAAAGGTCTTACTGGCTCAAGATCCCCCTTGCCATTCATTGGTAGGGAACCAGATGAACTTTGTGAAAACCTGGAAGCATAGAGTAGCATGTTAGTCATGATTCTAATGAATCACAAGCATTGTAAATTCTTAACAACTCGGAGAAGTTTCCAGTTAAACAGACCTGAGAGCCCTTGCCTTCCTTTTGTTTTCTTCAAGTGCATCTATTTTTGGAGCCGGTGCAACTCTTTCATGACGAGCTTTCTTCTTCGTCTCCTCAGCAGTAGTTGTGGGTGGCACAGGAATCCCAAACCTGGAGAAACAAATAAAAAGTTTTAGAACAAAACTGCAAGAACAGTAAACTGAAAAACAAGGCTGGATCAATTAAACTAAAGCTATTTAAGCCCAGGGTGGGACATGGAATAAGACCTCTCTGCTCTAGCCTTCCTCTTCAGCTCCTCTGATTTCTTCACTGAGTCTGACTCTGACTCTGGCCCCTGCGATCCAGTGCCAAACCTACAACATGATAGGTTCACATGCGACAATTTCAGTTAGTGAATAGAAAAGGGGAATCAAGTTCTTTGCAGACATCTCCATGGACAAAATGCCATTGGCACATACAAACTCAATCGATCCAGACAGCACTTTCCCACACATAGACCCATTTTCACTTGCAGATAAGCACAGCACACCAAAGTGAAAGTTCCTTCACAGACTAAAGCTAGACACCAGGGCCAGCACAGTGTCAAATGCATGCAAATGACTTCCCCATGCCTGCTTTAAGGACTCCAGCTATTCACTTTGTATTATAAATAGAATAATAGATCAAACCAAATGCATGACTAAAGATCAATTTTGCAACCACTATAGAAGCAGAATTACAGTTTAAGCTTCCCAAACATCAATACATAAAAAAATTGTTACACTCTACTTCACAAAATCACCAGTTGAGCTACCAAAAGCACACTGGAGACAAACCCCATCCCCGATAAAGCATCTCCACATGCCAGAGAAAGGTTCACATATGACAATTTCAGTCAATTGAAAAGGGAAATCAAGTTCTGCACAGACGTTTCCACTTGCAAAACACCATTGGAACATAGAACTCACAAAAAACACAACCACATGGACGGACACCTGCAGTCATCAACACAACACCCTCCCATGCACAGACCCACTTGCATGCATGCATAAGCACAAGCACACACGCCTAATCAAAGCTTGTTCACAGATTCAAGCTTTATACAAGTGCCTGCACAGCAGCACATGCATGCAAATCTAGAAATGAAGTCCTCCATACCTAGCTTTATTAACTTTCTATTATCCAGTTTCAATTATAAATAGTTAAGCTCCCAAAAGAACACTAGCGACAACCCCCACTTCCCCACAAAAATCTCCATATGCCAGAGACATATTCCTTGATGAGAAAAAAGGCATAAGTTTGCACAGAAAAAAAAATATAAACCTTCTACAAAAGACTCAGGCATCTCCTAAAAAAACCAACACATAAGAAGCAGCATCACGAACACCAAATTCTGAACATCCTAGAATGGCCCAGGTAAAAGCCTAATCTTTGGGCCAAAATAATCAAGCATTATGTACATTCTTATTAGATAAATTTGAATCAAGGTCCTTTAATCCCAGGCAAAATAAGCGTTTCTTTTCCTAATTTAACCCCCCCTCCCAAAATAAAGAAAGAGAGAAACTCAAAACCCTAATTGCGAAGTTTAAAATAGCAAATAAAAAAGAAAGAATCTAAAACATGAAAAGAAATATATGTTTATACCTTTCAGCACGAGAATTGCGCTTCTCTTTCTCGGAAAGCTGAACAGTAATTCCAAACCGCTCAGCACGGCGGATCTTCTTGTCAGTGTCGGTGGCCAGGGCAGCGCTCTTTGAATTATCGGCGCCCTGCATAGGCCCTTCTGTAGCTGAGTCAACGGTAGATGATGCAGTGTTGGTAGAATCTTCGACTCGATCTGGCTTGGTAGAAGCAGGGACTGCCGTGTCTAGGGTTTTGCTAGGGTTATCTTCAACGGTGATGGCGGCGACGGCGGCTGTTGAAGGATTCTCTGTTTCGGTTGCCATTGAGAGAGTTAGAGGTGGGAGATAACGCGTTGAAAGCTGGAGCAAGAGACTCTGGGTGGATTTGGAGGTGTTTGTTGCTTGGCTCGATGTAGTGTGTAATCCGAGGGAAAAGCAAGCAGGTGTGCAGAAGAACGAGTGCGGGGATCCAACTTATATTTCTTTGGACAAATTCTTCAAAGCCATCCTTCCTTCGTTTAAATGCTCTTGCTATTCATCGTTTGACACATGGCATCTAATTTATTGAAAAGTATACGCCTGATTTGATATTCACGAATAACTAAAGTGTCGAATTATTATATATATATATATATATATAAAGGTCAAAATATTTTTTTTATGAAAAAATATGTAAATACAGTAAGAGAAAATAAATGAAAATATATTATCTATAAAAAAAATAAGATAACAATAAAAAAAATCTTCAATACCAACATTGATTAAAAATAATTAAAAAAATGGACCATACATACTGAAATTTATTAAAATTAAATCATTTTATTTATATTTACTAGAGGCGTTTTTGTTTTGCAAAATTTATTTATCTATAAAATATTTATTTTCTTGTAAATTATTTTCTTGAAAAATAAATTATTTTTTATTTTTTCTTTATTTTTTTAAAAAAATTATTTTTCTATAAAACAAAAATAGTTATTTATCATGAAACTTCTCTAAATAAGTCGAATTCATTTACACTAATTTTATAAAAAAATGTATCTGACCCACCTCTTTTTTTCTTGTCTTGTTTTTCAACAACTTTCTCTCATCTTTCTTGTTATTTAAGGATTAAAATGTAAAAAACAAAAATTAAAACATAAAATCCTAAAACTTAAGAGAGGAAATTAATATTTAAATTAAAAGTTTAGGAACCAAATTGAAGTTTTTTGCTCTATTTGAACACTAGGCTTTTTTTGTTGTTGTTATTTTGATCTTTATTTTTTTTTTTAGTTTTTTTTAACTATAGTTTAAAATTCAATTTCATATAATTGATTTTTAATTCAAAATTTGATTATTCCTCGATATTTTGTATATGTAAGAGCATGCAAGTTAGCAATCTAAACACATAAATCTTAAATCTCGCGTGTGTAGCCTTAAATTATTTTTTTTTTCAAGGGTGAAGCATATTATTCACCCTTTATTATTTTTTAAAAATAAAGCAAACAAATCACCATTTGTTAGCCTAGATTCTAGCCTAGGTATCCATGAGGTAGTAGAAAATCAGGCTAGAGTTTTTTAAACATTAAAAAAAAATTCAAGCCTATTTTTATTTAATAACCACCCTTAAAACCTCAATAAACCAACTTCTCACCTGAACACGTTTCCAAGTCGATTAAAAAACAAAAAAATAAACCAAAAAAAACCTTTTCAGCTTTGATATACTATTTTTAAGAATATAAAAATTCAAAAATATCTCAACAACACTTTTCTCATTATAAGAGATATATTGACATCAAAATTTAACTTTTTTTTTATTCTCATGAAATCTAGACAACCAATCTCTTTCTCTCCCATTTACCTTTTATTAATGACTCTCTCTTTCTCTCTTCTCTTTCAAACTTGGAGATTGAAATGTGGATAGAATAAAGTTTTGGACTAACATGTACAATTTCCAAACTAAACGAACCAAAAATGAAATAAAAAAAAATCCCACGTTCAAATTTCTTTTAAAAGGCAATGGATGAACAATGAAAAAAAAAGGGAAAAGCCTTTGTTATTTTACCTCGGTGTCAATTTTGATCCCAAATTTTTATTTTTTTTATAGGTAATAGAATTGTATTTTTTTTTCATGTAAAATCAAACACTAACCCAAAGTCCTGACTTTTTTTTATGCACCATGATAACCTTGTAGAAATCAGATCAAAATAAATTGTCAAGCCCAATGCCATGACAACGTAATGAAAAAGGCAAAAAAGAAGTCTCAATGGTCAAATAAAAAATTGTTAAAGGATAAAAACAATAAAAATAAAAATAAAATCATTATTCCAATTCTTAATGAATTATTTTTTTATGCATAGTGATTTTCACTAATCTTTTTGGTTTTTGTTCATAACTAGATTCGTGGTTTGCGATACACCACTAATAGAATTATTCTTTTCTCTAAACATAAAAAAGAGTAAATGCATTGCTAACGTGTTTTTGAGCAAACAAAAATATTTATGAATTCTAAATCTGATATATATTAGACAATTCATGTTTTAAATATTGAGACTGTACATACTAGACGATATCTTTTAAAAAAAAACATATTGAGACGATAATAAACTTGATTGACCATACCAACTTTGGTTAACTAGCACGATCCTTGATCAAGGTCATTAGATTGTGATAATCTTATAGAAAATAATAATAAAAAAAATCAGAAACTCAATTTCTCAACCTAATATTGGAAGATGAAATTGAAAAAAATTTAATCTAACAAAAGGATGAAAAAATATCTTGAGTTAACTTGAATAAACCGCATGAGCTGCGATAAAGGTCATGAGAATAAAATAACCCCACATAAATCATGTTGAAAGAAATTATGAGACAACTTAACTTAACTCTTCAAGCCCTCTAACCAGGTCATAATATTAGGATAATCATATTAAAAGAAAATAAAATGAAAAGATGAATTTTAATTTGCAATTAATTTAATGTTAAAGAATAAGATTGACAAAAAGATAAATCCAACTCAACCCAAGGGAACCATCCTAATATCCATGTCTTAAAACCAAGATTACCGCATACAAGGCAAATAAAACAAATTACTAAACTTAAATTCCTTGCAAACAATTTTATTTTTTTTGGTTCAAATTAGTCTTTGAATTATCAAGTTTCGAATTCATCCATAAAGTTTTAAATTTCTCAAGTCAATGAAATAGATTTTGTTTTTCTTAAATTGAGCATCAGCAAAGTGCTGGATTTCTTTTCCGGACATCTTGAGAATCCAATGCGAAGATAATAAAGACAAATCATAAGGTTCAATCCCAAATCAATACGTATGAATTTTGGGCTACAAAGTTTTTTTGCTATAGTAATTTCACTATTCTTTTCAGTTTCTTTTAATAATTAATAATAGTGATGACTCGTGATATTATAAGCAATGAATGTATTTAAATATAAATATGAAGAAGATAACGAGTGGATGTAATTTAGCCTTTTCATAGCCATATTCCGTTTTCTTTAAAAGAAATTCTTAGCCATATGAAAATAGGACCCAAAATTCAACAGTCAACATATTAACAAATAAGTGAGTGACTTCTGTCCTAGACCCATCCAACTCCATCCAACTCTCCTCTTTCAAATCACATACCTACACGCGACTCAATCCCCAGAGCACATGATCATGAGGTGACGAAAAACATAATTTTTTACCAGCTTTATTCATTTAATTTAAAAAGTAAAGATTACAAAAAATTAAAGTTTATATTCTTACAACTCTTTCAGTTAAAATTTTATCCAATATAAAATTAAAAGAAAAAAATTGTCAAACATATGTTACATTAACATTTATGAAACTAAGAAAAAAATCAAATGTTAAATGGTTATACATTTTGTGAAATCAAAGAAAAAAACTTATAAACTTAAAGAAAGCCTAAAGAACAAAATTCATTTATGAAACTAAAAGAGAAAAAGTGAAATTTACCCAAAACAAATTTTAAAAATAGCTATATTTGGTGGGAAAGTTGGAGGATTTCAATAACTAAAAGGGTATTATTAAAAACAATTAAAAAATAGGGATAGGGTGGGATATGGATGAATGTTAGTAGAAATGAAATTTATCTGCTTGGTTGATTGGGAATGTGGTTGCGGTTATTTTTCAAAGTGTTTTTCATTTGAAAATGCATCAAAATAATATTTTTTATTTTTTAAAAATTAATTTTTATATCAGCGCATCAAAATGATCTAAAATAATAAAAAAATATATATATATATTAATTTAAAACAAAGAAAAAAATTTAAAAATTTAAAATTTTATCAAAAATATTTTTAAAACCCAAAAACAAACATCAATTTTATTTTAATTACAATGAACAAAAAAAAATGGTTGAATTCCATGTAGTTATCCCTATAATGAACTATTCACTGTAATATTTTGTTTTTCCTTTAATTTTATTTTAATTAATCATTTAACATTATTTTTATTGAGAATCGACGTTCAAAAATTGTTCCTCCCCACCCTCCACGTTACTATAGTAGTCTCGACAAGACATTGATTTTTAATTTTGCAAAAATCTATTTACTTTTATTGTTTGCATGAGAGTGAAAGTTAAAAAAATTAAAATTAAAAATGGATAGAAAAAGGATTAGTGTTCCTCCCCATTCTCTATGCGACTATAGTCTTGACAAGACATTGATTTTTAATTTTGCAAAAATCTATTTACTTTTATTATTTGCATGAGATTAAAAGTTAGAAAATTAAAAATAAAAATGGATAAAAAAAAAGGCAACCCTGTTATAAAATACCTTTCTCTCTAGTTTATATATATATATATATATATATATATATATATATATATATATATATATATATATATATACTTAGTGGTTTTTATCAAAAATCCTTTTTGATCCATTTAGTTTGGGATCAAACATTTTGATCCAAAACTCTATTTTATTTTTATCTTAGTTCATGATTTGAGATAGAAAAATCATTAAAAAATAGTGAAAAAGAAAAAAAAGTTATTAGTTGGCCAATATCTTAATCATGAAAAAGATTATTCTTAGTGTCAACATGTTTCTTTTGATAATAAAAGTTTCATTGGTATTTTTTTTTTTACCTTAATCTTGTTTAAATGGGAGATCCAGTCCTAAAATATTTTTTAGAATTAGGTTGATTTGTGTTTTGCGACTGATGTTTTCCAAGTTTAAGAGCACAAATTAATTTTTTAAAGGTCTATAGAGTATTTCTAAGATGTTTTCATGCGAACTTTAACCGAATCAATTGAGTCAAATCTTAAGATTCAAGTCCACCCAAAGTATCACAATGTTAACTCTTATTCAAAAAATTAAAATAATAACATTTATAATTTGTTTTAATTGAACCTGGTTTTAACGAGGTTGATCAGGTCATGGTTGGGCCTATCAAATTAAACAAGTCACACTAGCTCAATTCCTACATAATTTAAAAACAATGCTAGTCATGAAGCCAAGTTAAGAACATTTAGTTCGACCAGTATGATTTAATGAGATAAAAATAAAATTAATTAGATATATCCTTTTTATTCTTATTTTAAAATGTTAAATTTTCTTTTTATGTTTGTGGTGATTTTTTTAATAAATGAATGATATAGGGTAGCACAATGTTTTTTTCTTTTTATAGATAATATATATTAACAAGAGAAAGAGGGGTCAAATTATTTTAGTTTATTTTAATTATTGTTTATATATATATATATATATATATATATATATATATAAATCTAATGACTCTTTTTTTGTGTCTATCTCTTGTATTCTTGACTAGATATTTAATTAAAAAAAAATCCTAATAACATTAAGATTTATTGTGCATAAAAGCCTCCCTTTTCACATTTTAAATTTATAATCAGAATTTTTCTTCCTGTTTTAAAACGCTTTGATAGTATTTTATTTGTGTATTTTTTTTTTAAACTAACTCACGGTAAATCGCTGGCCAGGTAACTTCTATTCTATCTATCTGCCTGTTACGCAGACCTAGAACACAGGAGCTGGAACTTGTAGTGCTGCTGGATCGCACAAGAGACTGATAAATAAACCAAACCATCTCTCTCTCTCTCTCATTCTCATCGCTCCATTCCCTTTTTTCTTTTTTGCAATTTCAACTCCAAATTCTTCATCTAAACTACAAATCCCTAAAAGAAAAACACAATGAGATTAACTTCAGTAATCCACAATAATAGCATCATTCCACTCTCCCTCAAGGTTTCGCCAGCTAATTACATTTCTAGTGTCCAATTCTCTCATCCTCATTTCCCTTCTTTCAATTCAGGTCCCCTCCCTCCCTCCCTCTCTTTACATTTGCATGAAATCAGTTCTTAATCGTTGTTCAAATGTTGAATTGCAGTTATTAGCAAACGCCGTGGCCAGAATTCTCTAATTTCATGTGCAAGAGGCACCGAACAGGAGGATGATCTATCCCCTTCAGGTTTTTGTAACACTTTTTTAAGGGATTACAGCTTTGTTCATAGAAATTGTGCGTATCATTTACTTTCTTTTTTTTCCTCTTTAAATCTGCAGAAGCTGTGAAGACGAGTTCTCAGACACGTGATGATGTTGACAAATTTATTACCTCTAGTGCTCCCCCTTCTGTGGATAAAGCAGAGGAGAAAGTTAAAGGAAATTATAAGACATCGATTAAAACTGTTGCTTTATGTGTAAGTGATTTTGTGCATCCTGAATCTGTTGGTTCCGTCATTGTCTAGCTTCGAATAAATGTATTCAATGGTTCTTGCAGGTGTGCACTGCTGTGGCATTTGGCTTTGGTATTGGTTTGAAAGATGGTGTTGGCAAGGCGTCTGAGTTTTTTGCCGGGTACCATAATTTTACCCTGTGAACCCCCCCTTTTCCCTGTTGATTCGACACGTCATTTGTTTATTTTGGATTTTCTTTTTATATTATTCATCATGTTAAGATTTAGGACCTACAAGAATTAAAAAAGTGCTAAAATGTAAGAATGAAGGAAAATGAGATTGTGAGAGTACGAAACAGGTGCTATTATTGTCCTGGAAAGGATCTATGTATGTAGTAGGTATTGTGTAGTGAAAAATATTATGCTCAGTTGCTTAGCCTTAGCCTTGGTCTGTATTTTGGCTTTCATGGAACCCTCATTATTAATCTGTATCTATGGCAATGGAGAATTGATAGGAATATAGTATGAAGCTCCTGGAAAGATGCGGTTGGTGAAACTAGCTAGTTCAGGGCCGTTTCTTTAATAAGCATTTTTTCACTGCATATATTTTGCATTTTAAACTTTAATTTCTACAATTGTTTCTGCTAAGTGTTGTCCAAAATAGCTATTTTCTTTGACTTCTTTGTCTGATATCTTGTCTTGCATTTGCCAGTCTGTACCATTAAGCTTGAGTGATATCCACCATAATGAATATCATGGATCATTTCAGGTATATTTTGGAGCAAAGCTTGTCGGTGGACAATCTATTTGTCTTTGTTCTGATTTTCAAGTATTTTAAAGTGCCACTTATGTATCAGGTAATGCAATGGCTTTCTATTTACAACATGAACATTATGATCATACAGAATGCAGTCTTGGACTCCCAATCTATCATTCATGAATATTTTTATCCATACACCTCAATACATTCCATGCCAACTGTGATAATGGAAATTTGATGTGTTGGAAATATAGAATCGGGTGCTTTCATATGGAATTGCTGGCGCAATCATCTTCCGTTTGTCATTGATACTTCTTGGAACAGCTACTCTCCAGGTAAATCCCTAGTTGAGAGGCAAGTTTTTGCATTTTCTCCGTCTATGAGCTCTTTTTTCTGATTTTTCTGTTTTGATATTTTAGAGGTTTGAGGCAGTCAACCTATTCCTGGCTACAATACTCCTTTACTCATCTTTCAAGGTGACATATCTTTTCTACGAGGACATAGAAACTGTTGGTGATCTATGCCTTCCATTTCCTTAATTACTTTTCAAAATGGGCTATAAAGACAAGAAATATACTAGCTCTTTAGCTGGTTTTGTTGGGATTTCACTGTGGGCCAGATATCAGGTCTCTTCTTGAGCCTGGAAACCACCTCCATTATTGCATATTTCAATTTTTGGTTGTTGAATCTGTCATTTTGTGACTGTTTATTTCACCTACAGCATGTGGCCTTTTGTGTTCATTCCCATTGCTTAAATTAATGTAGACTTATTGCTTTCCTTGTGTAACTGTAGCTATTTGCCACTGAAGAGGATGACAGCGACCTATCAGACAACTTTATAGTGAAGACGTGCCAGAGATTTATCCCTGTCACTTGTAATGTCCTTTTGTGCGGCATTTACTTTCTTTAAAGTTTGTTTTTGATCCTTGAAATTATTAGAGACTTCCATTAAGCAAATTAAACCTCAAAATATGAGGAAACCTAGATCCAGAACTTCAGATTTCCAGGAAGCCCCACTGTGGCTCGAAATAGACCAATTAGTCTAATGTGGATGAAAGTGGCTAGAGGTCCTTGATAATAAGATACAAGAATGACAAATGTCATTCAGTATCATTTTGAATTGGTTTTTTTTTTTTGATTGGAATCAAAAGAACCAAGACTCAACAAACTTTAACTTCATTAAAAGTCGAAGGGTCAAAATAATTAGGGACCCCCCCCTCCAAAAAAGAAAAAAGAAAAAAGAAAAAAACCTCTCTTGCTTTCTCTCTACTTCATAAAAGTATATTGCTTATGTAATTTCGTTATGTTGACATATTGTGTTAGCCTTCCATAAACAAACAAACAAAAACTTAAGGGTCAAAATGTATTGAGTCACAAACTTTGAACTGATTTATAGTTACAATATTTTTGATATTTTTTTTGTCCTTAATGTTGCAGCTAATTATGATGGGAACAAATTCATAACACGTGAGGATGGTTTGTGGAAAGTAAGTCATTCATGACATGGAAATGGTCCAACTAGTTACGCTAGTGCATGAAAAATAATATCACATCATAAACTTAGCATAGAGGCTTTTATACATCCTAAATTATACTAAGTACTTTATTTCTAACAGGCATCAACCATTTTGGGCAGGCTACACCCTTACTTCTGACAGTAGCAGTTATTGAGCTCAGTGATATAGCATTTGCTGTAGGTTCTCTTTTTCTTCATCTCTGTGACACCTGCACACACACAGGAAAATAACTGTATATATCCACACATATTTACCATGTATATAAATATGAATGGATTTGCTGATTGATGTTGTCTATAGAATGTTCACACATTGTTCATGTTCTTTAGGTTGACTCCATACCAGCTGTTTTTGGTGTTACACGGGATCCTTTCATAGTTTTTTCTTCTAATCTCTTTGCCATTTTAGGTAATTCTATTTTGTTTTAAGTTAGGCTTACAATTGTTAATTCCATATCTGAAATCCACTGTGTTTGATAAATGGATAAAATCATAGCATTTAGAAGTTGGATGTGTTTCTCTATTTTTCCTTTTCTTGGTCCAAACACACACACACACACACACAAGAAAAGAACAACAGAAAAGAAAAGAAAAGAGAAAGGGATGAAAGAAAGAAGAAAATCTCTCTCTATGTGTGTCCATTGCCACTCCACTTAGTACTTGGCAAAACCAAAAAAAATCCTAGGTTTTTAGGCTACCAGTACTGCACATCCTGTTTGCCTCTGATACAATATATTTCAACATATGGTTTGGTTTTGCATCTTCAATTTTTAAACTGCTATTGCCTTGTATCTTTGTTCTTCTACAATTGAGTTACCTTATAATTGAACCACAGATGTATCTGTACTGATTATGGAATACTTCTGAAGTCAAATAAGAGATGACTCCATTAGAGGCTGATTGGCCACATTCCTGTCTAATGTAGGTCTGAGGTCTCTTTACACACTAATTTCTGAGGGTATGGCAGATTTGGAGTATTTACAGGTAAATTGTTTTTATTGTTTACATGAATCATTGGCTTCTGCCATGTACTACACTTTAATTTTGTGCAAGACAGTCATGATGCACCAGTTTTCATGGGTTCTTAGTTGTGTTTGTTTTAGCTCATTTCCTTCATTTTATAGTTTGTGGTTTGTTCCATGCTAGAACCATTAATAGACAATCTAGGTTGCCACATTAAATATTTCTATTAGATGAAAGCTGTTCATGCTAGGGATGGTGTAGTTCGGAATAAATACAATGAACTTCTATGTTTTGATGTTCTGTCAAGGAGAAACAACCTTAAATATCAAAATTTCCTAGATGGCAAAATGTATTTGCTCAAATGAGAGATCAGGGTAAGATAGGAAAGCACATGAGAGGACCTTCTCTGTAATTGAATTCTATCAACCGCAAGTCACTTGCAATTCTCTATACAATTGCATCATCTATCCACTCAATACCCATAAGGATTTCTTACATGCAGACACATCAAGCCTTGGATAAAATTCATGTTCTGGTTTAGGCAAGGTTAATCTGTGAAACATCCAAGGAATGAGAGGAGTATACCTCCGTTGTGCAGTTCATAAACTAACTTGCTGTCACTTTGTCCAGTTATTGCAGTCACTCTATGTTGACAAGTATGAATCTATATTCTATACTTACAGGATCTTTTTTTTTTGTCTTGCGTTTGTGTTCCTCAGCCATCGATAGCTATTGTTCTAGGTTTCATTGGATGCAAAATGATTCTGGATTTTATGGGTGGGATCTTCTAGCCCTTTACTGGTTCTACTTTCTAATAAATTTTCATTTCACACAAGCTCAAGATTTCATTTTTTTAATGCAGGTTTTCACATATCAACCGAGGCGTCCCTTGGATTTGTGGCAACAAGTCTTGGTGCAGGCGTCCTATTGAGTCTAATGAAGAAGTCTGACTAGTTAAAGAAGCAATTGAAGATATGGATCCAAATATTCTTTGCTACAACAGAAGTGGTAAAATTGTTTCATTTCTTTTTTCCTGTCTTGTTCACTTTAAAAACAGTAAGATTAATACAAGATGTATGAGCCTCAGTAAGAAACTGCTCCAAATGGGAGTTTGTTACGGGGAAGTCTCATCATATGTCCTAATGGATTATTTTTAAAATCTCTTAGATTATATGTGCAACTCTTGTATGAAGGGCAATTCTCCTTGCCTAATATAGAAGTTGTTTTACTCTTTCAACATTTTATAACTAAGTTTTTTCCTATCTAATGACTTGAATTTGTTGGCTCTTTCTGCATTATGTGGCTTTTCTACAATTTCAAGAATGTTAGTTAGCTGAATATCCTAGACAGAATAACATCTTAATACTTACAAGTCCAAATTTATGATGCTATTCCTGTATATTTGCAGGCAACATATAATGTGGCACAATGGAGGATCATTGAAGGAAAAGCAAATGAATAAACAACCGAGTAAGAAATCATGATCTTCAAACCTTGTATAAACACTATTATCAAGCACACCTATTAACTGGATCATACCTTTTATCATGTGTAATACTCATATGCTCCTGATCCAGTTTTCTCTCTCTTGAAAATTTGTTTCTTGAACTTTTAATACACGAGCTCCCTTGGCTATAAAGAGATAGCGGACCTCGGTTAAGTATGAAAACCCTGGTTGAGAATGCTTTTACCACCCCTCTTCATATTACCTGCATGCGTAGGTTATGCCCTTTGACATTGATCAAGATCTCACGCCACTGGAAGTAACTGTATTCTCTTGCTTTTGGGAATGCCTGCCATATAACATGATTTTAAGTGCATTTAAGGTCCTGTTTAGTAATACGGCTTTATTGCTTTTGAAAGAGTGTCTAGACAGTAAAAGCATCAAAATGATGGTTTTTAAAGTGATTTTAGATGGTTTTGATATGAAGATGTCAAAACAAAACAAAAAAACACCTAAAAAGCATCAATTTGATATATTTAGAAGTGAAAAACACCTGCATTGTATTACTAAATGCACACTAAAAGGTCATAACAACAACAGTTACAAGGTATAAAGGAGCAAGTTGCCTGCTTCCATTAGGGTATCATTGACATGGACACCCCACTCTCGTTTCTTCCCGCTTACCTGTGCAATTAATGATGCTGCTTTTAAAATCAGGGACACTTTCAGACAAGTAACAAAGGCGAACTAATCAAAATACAGGGTTCTTTGGAGAGGAAATGATTGATCAAAATATTCGTTGTGCTTGTGCCTTGACACTAGCTACAGGTTTATGAACCGTGCAGGCTGCTGGCTTAGATATGCACTAGAAGTTGTTCCCGTTGTTTAGATATGAATGCCTTGTTTATACATGCTCTTGGGTCCAGGCACACGCAAGCTCTCCAGATTAAACGAAGTTCGAATTTCCCTGAGATTAACTCATCAAAGATGGCGTGAATGCCAGGCTAGACTTAGGGAGGGATCTGTTTGAGAATATTGTTAGCTTTGATATGGGCTTCTGAGAAAATGTTGTCTACGGCGGGGTGGCTGTTGGATTGATTGAAAAAAAAAATAAAAAAAAATCAATAATGGTGATACTGAAAAATGAACCACTGACCACCGCGTCGCTATAGCATGATAGACCTCCAAATAAGAAAAAAAAAAAGAAAAAAAAGAGGAGTTTTGGTGAGAAAAAAACCCTTCTCCACGTGTTCCCAGGCATCGTCCAAGATTCTCTCTCTCGGGAAACAAGACACAAAATACCAGAACTCGAGGTTGATTAGTGCATGGAGAAAGGATTTAGCCATGCTTACATATATGCAGCAACCATACTCCCTTCTGTATTTCCTTTCCTCAGAAGAAGCAAGCTTCGGAACTCTCCGTCTTTCGAGTTAAGCTCAGGCAACCGAGTAAGCTTAATTCAAAAACTTCTCAAATTATTCTCGGGGTTATAAATCTTATTTCGTTCGAACAATAAAGTTCTCTCTACAAAAATGCTGAAGAGGTTCTTCTACCATCCCTGATTCTACTTCAAACCCATCTCCTCTCTTTGATAGAACTACTAGGTTCAAATCCATTTCTTCACTTTTTTAGATTTGATACCCTTAGTTTTAGATTCATTTGTTTTTTCCCTTAAACTTATTGTCACCATGTTTTATAGTCTCTGGGTTTTGAGAGAGAAGAAAAAAAATCATAGAAAAAGAAATCATTATAGTTATCACAAATATCTTTGAAATGCAGATTTTTTTTTTAATTTATGGTGGGGATATTCTATGAAAATGAAGCTCGAGTCATTATAGTTATCACAAATATTTTTCTTTGATTTTTTTACTTTATTTTAATAAACTAAAGAAAATATAACATGAGTCATAAAGAAGGTTTTGAAAAAAGAAACTATGGATAAAAATACTTTATTTTAAAAATGTTTTTTTTAAATAATATATGGATAAAAAAGGCAGAAATTATGTAAGAAAATTATATTTTTAAATAGAGTTGAAATTATTATTTTCTTTATAAAAAATCAATTTTATTGTTATATTATCAGATAAAAAAAATTTAAAAGCTCCTCCCACAGAACATATGTATCATTATATCGATATTGTGGTTAGCGTTAAAGCAGTATTTTTTTTGTCACGCAATAAGATTTTTTTTCATAGATGAAAACAAGTTGCCGATGATTGCATTTTTTTTTTTGCGTGGAGCGCCGGCACGTGACTAGTTTTTAACTATGAGGTATGTCTTTCCGACTCAACTCCACAACAGCTGAATAAAATGGCACTTGCATTGGAACCACAAGCCATACAGGGCTACTAGAACCCGTCAACAAAACGTGTTGAAGAACCACCACAAATTGAAATTCACCCAACCTTAGAATTACTCTTATGCTTGATTGAATGCACTTCAAATGTTTGTTAAAATGCTTGTTGCTGATTAGCAAGTTCTTTTCATCGAACCCGTTTCCCTTTTTACTAATAATAAAGCAATTGCTGTTACGTACTCCAAGTGTTTGCTAAAATGCTCAGTAGAAACAGGATGCTTATCAGAAGTTTGGTTTCGAGTTCAGTCCCTTGTACGAGAAACTTTTCAGGGACAGCCCCGCCTCCACGGCAGGTTCTGAAAACCGGAGATACTTTAAGACAAACGAGGATATTCACAAACGAGGACGTTACTGAATATTCAAAGGCGAGTTATGATTCCAATCCATTGCATTTCGATTCTGAATTTGCGCGGAATGCTGGATTTGAGGATCGGCTTGTCCATGGAATGCTGGTTGCTGCTCTATTTCCTCGGATTATTGCATTCCACTTTGTAAGACATGACTCCTGCCCTCTTTTTTAAGATTCAAGTTATTGGCTTTTCATTCTTCAATTGACAGTTGATGTTGAGATTGCCAAACTTTTGTAGCCTGGAGCCGTATATGTTTCTCAAAGCCTACATTATAAAAGCCCTGTATATATTGGAGATGCAGTTGTTGGAGAGGTACAAGCTACTAATATAAGAGAAAACAAGAGTAGATACATGTAAGCGACATTACGCTTTCTGTTTTTGTCCTGATGTAATGATAGCAGCGCTTGACTCGGTTTCTGGTTGTTAAATGACCAGAGTAAAATTCTCGACAAAGTGCTTCAAGAACGATAAGCTTCTCGTTATTGATGGAGAGGCTGTGGCGATTTTACCAAATCTAGCTGCGGAGAAGGTGAATGTTGCGGACTGATGAACCTTCAGCAAAGGGCGCAGATGGATGTTGCCAGACTAAAAATTTTGAAGGTGCTTTGCTTTGATTACTTTCTAATTTACGAGTCTTGGACCTCTTGGTAGATAGGCCAATGGATTTGATGCCTCTTTTAGCTGTTTTCAAGGATAGTTCTTTCCCTCGCCGTCCTGTCCATGTGTTTGTCGGCGCACGAGAGAGGGAGATGGCTGGTCTATGGACTTGGACTTGCATTTGACTTGGTGGTGGAATTGGTGAAGTTTTTTTTTTTTTTAAAAAAAAAAAACTGGCTTTCTTCGAATTCTTTTACTACCGTGCTCCGGCATAAACTTGTAGGTTTCTTGTAGTGCTCCTATTTTAGGTTATAAAGCATTAGTACAGGCTTCATTCAAGGCTCTCTCATAGAGTTCAGAGCTCGCCCCTTGCATGACCATCTTTGACTCACTTTAACTGGAAGTGTAGAGAGTCATATTCGCCTGAGGCAAAGAAGACCTGCAATAAAATGAATTGTTTGTCAGTAAGCGTTTTCTTAGCTACTCCGTTCATGGACTTGCCTTAGCCGCAACATGCATCATTTTGCTCTTGGAAATACTGATTAGCTGGTTTTGCTGAGACTGGGCCAAGAAATAGAGAGAACATAATGACAACATTAATCATGATGGTCCAGAAAATGCCTAGGCAAGCATAAAGAAGTCGAGAGAACTGACACGACATGTAAGTAACAAATTCTATTTGCTTTGTTATTCTGCTTAGCCTGCGTGTATACAAATTTTCAGGAGCAGAACTCAATTTCCACCTGTTTCTTGGGCGAGCATCCTAGCAACCATCGTAGCCTAATGCCCTATCACCTACAGAATTTTCCAGACAACTTTTACATAAAATGCAACCGAAACCATTCCTTGACCTGTATATTTTAGGAAGAACGATCAAAGAACTCGATACAATCCCAGTGTGCCAGATATGGTGATGGGTGGATTGATTTCAAATCGCCTTGCTTTTCCCTCCAGAAGCAATTGAGGCAATCTGTTGACCTCCTTGGCTGCCATTTTTTCTCCGGTCCATAACATGGGGCCACTCATTTTTCGGTACAGCTTTTTCGCCATCAACAGAACCGATTTCTGCTTCCGGAGCTGCCATTTCGTTTTCTTCCCGTTTCAAAACCCATCAATTATTACAACTTTCGACTTTTTACACAGACTTGAAACCACATTACTTGCATGAAACCACCACCATGCATCAAGCCACTAGCTTGAAATCCAGAATTTAAGAGAGGTGATCTATCACAGATGAAAGTCATGGAAAGGGAGGGGAAGTGTTGCAAAAGGAACGGAGGAGATTTTCTTCTTGGGTTTCATCGCTAAAGGCAACATGGTAAATTTACAGTATTGTTTTTTTTTTTTTTTTTTTTTCATATCAAATTAAATGGGAGACAAGAACTAAGCAATACCAAAATTGGTTTTAAATAGAGTAGAACTTGAAGTCACCAGTCAGTTGCTCAATGTGACATGGTGGGTTACATGATGACCTGTTAAAGTAGATCGGATGGGAATTGATTCAATATTATATCGTTAAGGTAGTGGGTGCATCGCAAATCAAACAACATAAGAAAAAACATAGGTTTAACTTTTAAGGAAAAAAAAATGCCAGTTTAGCCTTTTTTTTATATAAATAATAAAAGAACATTGTTTTTAGATTAACTAAGGTGAAATCAAGTTAACCCATATACTCTATGATTTAGGTCATGTCCTTGGTCGGGTTATATGACCTTGCTTTTTAAAATCCTTTTTTATTTATTAAATAGTTATAAAACTAGACCTTTACAGAAATGACAATACATAAAATTACAAGACCTTTAATTTCTTGAAATTGTTTTTCATGATTCATATAATTTCTTTTACAGAAAAAATTGTCCAAGTCTTAATATTTTTTATGTGATTAAAGAAAAAAAATAATAAATGTAATGAAATCATGTTAAGAATCCATTAAAGAAATTTTAAAGATAAAAAATTATTTTAATTGAATATTCATGGGATTTTTTTTTTTCATATTAGATATATAATAATTGAAAACAAATTATTAACATTTTTATAAAAACCTATAACAATTGAAATATCATGCTAAACATTTTCTTATACTGCATTTCAATCAAAATTAACAAAAAAAAAAAAACTCCTCCTTTTCTTATTTGTATTTGTTATATATACACGCCACGTACTGAATTATTTATTTTTATAATATGATTGTTTATTATATATATATGATTGTTCTATTGATACCAATAAACAATCAGATTATAAAAATAAACAATTCAGTACGTGACGTTGTTATACCTGAGAATGATTTAAAAGATTGGGTCACAGATTTCCAGTCTATATACTGATTTTATGAAAAGATCAAAGAGATATATAATATAAACAGATTTCTGATGCGAATGAACAAGGCAAGACCAACAATGTCAGAATCCTTGATCAAACACAGAGCATACTTAACGTACATAAAATATAACAAAAATGTAAATAATGAAAATATAATCTTACTTAAATTTGTAATGTAGATTAATACAAGAGATATTGGGTATAGAGGAGAATAGATATAGGTTACAAGTATAAGTTACAAAGGAGAATATAATTTTCTCAAGGAAAATGATAGCCTACCTTCTGAAGATATATGAGTCCCCTTTTATAGACAAGTTGACATGGAAGAGGCCAAAATGTCTTGTTGGGAAAGCTTAGAGATTCTGTCAGAACCCATGTGGTATTGCTATGAACCCATGTGGTATTGCCTACTATGATTAGGTGATGACAAAATGGAAAATACCCATGTTTTTTGTGAGACTTTCATCTGTTGTCTTCTTGGCACCGACACTGGATTTGTTTGTTTATAGTAGCATGTAATATTTGTAAAAAAAAGCCTAAAAAAAATAGGCTTAAAATAAAAAAGGACTCAAAACAGGTGAGTCAAAAAGATATGGCTCTAAACATATGAGCCTAAGAAAGCTTGGAAAATACTCTTTTTTTTTTTTTTTTTTTACTGTCGCTTAATAGGTGGTAGGATACCAAAACAATCATCTTCATTATCATCTCCAAGGGAAATGGCAGGAGATATTGATCCAGATGAGCTGGATTGGGACAATACCGTTTTCGGGTCTTGGCTTTGTATAATGCTTTAGACTATTTATAGGTATTCTTTTTCAGTTCTAGCAGAGGCAAGAAGAGCTGCCGTTTGAGCCTTTCTGACTAGAAACTTTGATTAAGGATGATGGTCAATAATGGGAGCTATTTAATATTTTTGTAACCATTCCGTAACAGCTAATTTGGAACTTTTGGATTCAGCTGCAAAAGAATCCCACCATTTGATTTTGAATTTACGAACAAGAACTGGATGTTCGTTTTATAGATTATAATCATAGAACCATGAACATACCCACGACATAAAAACTTTTGTACAGAAAATGAGCAGGGAAGGGAACTTCCTTTCAGAAGGAGCTGGTTGAAAATTATTTTTGAAATGAAGGTAGCCGTTTTCAAACAGAGGATGGTCTTTGAGGTAGTCAACATGACAACCATAGTAGTCTCACCATTGGAGGAACCAGAGGGGGAGGTTTGTAGTATTTATGTCATTATGGAAGTAGAAAAACCAAGAATGGCTATGGTTTGGATTTTGTAGGAGGAAGGCATTGAACCATGCCTGTTGGTAATCCAAGTATGTATAAGAAGTATTGAAGCTCTAGGGGTTTGTACGAAAGTGCATGAGGGAAGGAAATAGGTTGATGTAAGGGTTGTTCCCAGTCTTTAGGGTGAATGACTTTGTGAATGATACATATAGAATATGCCGGTTCAGTGTGATCAGAATGTAGTTTGAAATGTTTGAGCTTGATAGAATTAGTAATTTCAAGGATTGCGGCATAATAGGATTGTGGTTTGGCTAAATTCCAAGGTTTGTAATACTAATTTGAAGGGAAAATTTTGGACGCAGCTATGAAAGGGTTTTCATGATAAAATCCTTCTTTCATAGTTAAAATATTTTGGAAAGTAGTTTTGAAAATATATTTGGATTTGGTTTTTGGAAAACTGGTTTGTTGTAAAGAAAGAAGGGGTTTTGAAGTAGAAATGCTTCCTTGAGGTTTTGAAAGTGGTTTTGAAAAATACTACCTGTTTGAGATATTAGAGTCACCGGAGGTCTGTTGAAACACTTTTTGTAATGCCAGAAAGTAATTCTAGTGATTTTGGATATTAGTGTCAACCCAATGTTGAACTGCATCTGTTTGTACCTGTGGGGTTTTGTAGTTTCTTCTTATTCAATAACTGCCTCATTACCAGAGATTTGATTGGTTTGACAGCTAAGATAGCTGAAGACATGAGTTTTTGTTAGAAGCTTGGGGCTCTCTAGTTTTGTAGGCTGGGTTTGAGGGGCTTTCCCCTTGTCTTTGGCCTTGGTTTTCGGAGGCATTAAGACCTGTTTTGAAGGAATTCTCGGGTTAGAAAATCAGGAATGGAATTTGAATCTCCTTTAATGTACACAATATCGAAATAAAAAATGCTTAAAATAGCTTGTCATCTAGCAAAAATCTGTTTTGAAGCAAGATTTTGGACATCTTTTTGTAGAACTTCTTTTGCGGATTTTCAGTCAACACGTAAAAGAAATTTTTGATTTAGTAAATTACTTTGAAATTTTGTAATACAAAGAATGATTGAAAGAATCTCCTTTTTTATAATAGAGTAATTTTTATGGCAATCATTCTAGTGGGCGGATGTGTATTGGAGTATCTGCTCTTTGTCATCTTGAATTTGTTTGAGAATTCTGCCATAACCTAGGTCAGAGGCATCGATCTTGACTATCTTAAGAGCTAACAGGTTAGCTAGATGAAGGAGGGGAATGGTTTGGACTTGCTTCTTAATCTGTTTGACTAGGTTGGTATGGAGGTCGGACCAAGAAATGGGGTTTGTTTTTAACCTGTCATGTAAAGGTTTGGCTAGACGGTTAATATTGGGGTAGTAGTCTAGAACATAATTAAGACTGCTTAAAAACCTTTGCAATTGGGTTTTTATTCGGTGATTTTATCAGGAAATTTGTTTGTAAGGTAAGAGACCTTTCTATTGGTGTTACAGTGCCTTGGCAAATATAATGGGCCTAGGAAAACGGACACGAGTTTTGGAAGGAGAAAAATTTTTGTTTTTAGAAATAACTAAACATTTTGTTTTGCAGTATGAAAGAAAGTATTTAGATGTTTGAAATGTTGATCTATGGAATGTGAAAAAATAAGCACATCGTCAATGTAAACAATGCAGAATTTTGAATGTGCATTGAAAATGCCATTCATGATGCGTTGAAATTCAGATGGAGCATTTTTTTAGTCCGAAAGGGCATGACATTCCCATTCGTAGTGGCCAAAAAGGAACTGTAAAAGCAATTTTGTATCTATCTTTGGGATCAATCTGGATTTGCCAAAATCCCGATTTCATATCAAACTTAGAAAATATGAATGCAGAGTGCAATTTTTGTAACAATCTTTTTTTGTTGGGGATTGGATATTCTGATCTATTTATAAGAGCAGAATTTAGAGGTTTGTAGTTGATCACAAGTCTTGGTGTGCCTCTTTCAATTTCAGAGTTTTTATTCACATAAAAGACTGCACACGACCATGGTGATCGAGACTTTTGGATAAGACCTTTAGACTCGAGATGGTGGATTTCAAGTCTACAATGCTATTCTAAATCAACATTCATTTATATAGGTCTTGTTTTTGTAGGTATTAGCTTTTCTGAAAAAGTATCTTCATAGGGAAGATCAACAATGTGCTGTTTTTTTTTCCAGAAAGCATTAGGTAATTCTGAACAATCTGTTGTTCAATTTTATTTTTTAAATCAACTATTTTATTTTGTAAAATCAGGGTTTTTGTAGTTTGTTTGTTTATACGACAAAAAGAAACATTATTTTTGTAAATCATGTAGATGAAATTGTATTGATATGATAAGTATGTATGGAGCATGCTTTAATTAAATTCAAATTTATAGTCTTGGACTTCTCTAAGAATGGGAAAACAAGTTTGATGCTATTGATTTTGGAAGTAATACAATTATGATGTGCTTGATATGGTGTGATCATGTCAATGAATGGACTGCCAAGAATGATGGTATGATTGATATCTTTTGTGACAACAAAAAATGTTTTGAGAGAAATGCCTTAGTTGAAAACAGAGGCTTGAGTTTTTTCCGTAATATGTAATTTTGAATTATTAGCAGCAGAGAGTTTTTCAGAGGTATTTTGTAAAAATCATTTTGGAACCACTCCTTATTTGATGCAATTCAAATCTGCACCTGTGTCAAATAAGACAGCGGTGTCAAGTTTTAAATCTTCTAAGAAAATAAGAGTAATTCTAATTAAATACTTTTTGGAAGATATTTGTGTTAATACATTTAGGAAATCATCTAGAATATGCTCAATATTTGTAAATGTATGTGGTAATGCATGAGATTCAATGGTTTGATCTTCTATATTAGACTCAATATCAGACTGGCTTTCAATTTTTGACAGAAGATGTTGTAGTGTGGCATAGTCTCTTTGTTGAGCTGTTTGAGGATTGTTAATTCAGATTTGAGGGTTTTTATCTCATAATGTAATTCTGGAATGGTAACTGTGGTTTTGAATTTCTTTTTGTTAAGGATCTTTATAAGGTCATAGTATTGGTGGCCGGTAGAGGGTAATATATAGCGGTTGAAGGGTTAGATGATGGAGGTGCTCTGGTTGGTTAAAGTCCTTCAACAATTTTTCCAAATAGATTTTTTGAAGGTGAGGATCATAAAGTCTTTTGATAGCCTCAAGAATGAATTCTTGGTCTTAGGTCAAGACATTGATTTGTTTGGAATTTGTAGAGGTATCTGAAGTAGAAATGGTAGTTGCTATTTCATCAATTTGAAATTTTTCTTCAGAAGTGTCCGAAGGAGAGTGGTCAGTGTCTGTAGCTTCAATGTAGAGAGTTTGTATTTGGTTAATGGTATCTTCATCTATTTGTAGCTCATGAAGTTTGGTATTGACTTTGCAGAAACGAGATATATGTCCTTTCTAGTTACATTTGTAACATGTAATGTTTTTGGGGTCAAATTTTGTTTTGGGTTTTGACTGGAAAGGTCTTTGAGGCTTGGTAAATTTATAGGGCCTTTTGTAGTAAGGTTGTTCTGGTTTGGAATAAAACTGTTGTCGGTTTTTATAGGCTGATCATCTATAAGGAGTTTTGTAGATCGAATATTTTTTGGGTTGTGCACAGTTTCCACTACAGGAGGGTTTTTTTGGTGGAAAGGTCGAAACTGGTGACAAAACTACCAAAGTTTCTTGTCTGGTACGTTTCATTTCCCACTTTAGGTGCTTTTGAAGTTTAAGATCTTGACAAATTTTAAGACCTTCTTTTTGGGTGAAGCTTACAAGTTTCACCATATATGAGCTGGTCATATGGTATAAGTTTTCCGTTGTAAAGGTATCTTTGATTTTGTTTCTAATATTCTCTCCTAAGAGAATAGGCAAGCCTGTAACGAATTTCTCTTTCCAAAAAAGTTGGTTTGAATCTTCCCTAAGCATAACACGGGTAAGGAAAGTGTTTTTGTACCATTGAAAGTCACTTAGCTTCTTACACCTAAGATTGGAAAGAAGTTCAGCATTTTTGTCTTTCAAATGGGAATGGGTCTCCAACAAAAATGTAAGGAAGATTGTAAGGAATAACAGGTCGATACAACGTCTTGGATAGTGTTCCAGATGGGTCAAGGATGGGTGTTTGGTCTTTCATATTTTGAAAAAGAGTTTATGATATGTAGGTGATCAGTTTTAGTGAGATGGTAATTCCCACCCATCCGTTTTAATTGACTAAGAGAAACCAGCAATAAGCAGTTCAACAATAGCTTTTGTCTAGGGTTCCTGTTTGGGTTTTGTATAGTCACTTGGCTGCCATAGTTCCTTTGTTGGAGGGTGTTTGAGGATATTGTATTCGGACATTCCATCTATATTCCACTCATAGAGGGAAGCAGGCATTATATATTTGTGTTGAGTAAGGATAGTTGGTTTCAGTGGTTATAAAAATGTCTGGGGCAATAGATGTTTTGGGAGTTTTGCCAGGTAAGTTTGTTTAGGTAGAGATTGGCTTGGAGAAGTTCCTTAATCAGAAGACTCCTCAGGGCTCTTTTGTAAAGTACTGACTTAGTTTGTGGAGGTGGAAGGGATTGTTGTTTGTGTTGTGCCTAAGACAATTAAAAGATGAACTGTCAAGGTGTTGTAAATGTGTTTTTGATAGCTTTAGAAAAATTCTGTTTTGGTTTTTCTTGAATTTGTGTTTGGCTTGTTTTTATAAGTTGTAAGGTTGAAGACTGAGTTTTTTAGTTTTAAGTCAGTTGAGGTTTTAATGTCGACCGAAGTGTAGTGGTTCTTTGTATTTGTTTTTCTAATCGTGTAAGCTGTCATTTCCCAAGGTATTAAGGTTGGTTTTTGTAAAGTTGTTTTTGGTTAATGATGTGTTTTGGTATTGGAAAGGGTGTCATCAGTGGATAATTTATAAAAGGGACTGCCCTCTACAGGTCTGGTTATTGTGGGTTATTTATGGATATTTCTCAAAGGTGGATGTTCCAGACTCAACTGTAGTCCACTAGTGAGGTTCCATACAGGGTTTTTTTTTTTTTTTTTTTCTTGATGTGATTGAGCATGCATGTTTAATGGACGCAAAATGATATGCAATGTGATGTTCAGATGCCATGCTAATATAATTCGAACAAATCAAATATATAGGATCTGTATTTTATGTAACTTAATAAATTATAAAAATTGAGTTTGTATTCTCACTTCTTTGTTGAAGAAAGTTTTGGAAAAACAAGTCCGTTTTTAAGGTTATAGTTAGAATAAAAATCTTTTTTGAAGAGAGTTTTGTCAAGAAAAACGAATGTCTTTTTGAAAGTCAAAAACATTCAACTTGTTTTGGATATTTTCAGTAACAGCTGAAAAGGTGGTAAGTTGGGGAGATGGTTGGCAGTGTGTGTGTGTATATATAGTATATATATAGGGTTTGCCCTTGCATTTGTTTTATAAAATAAATGTAATCAAAACAAATATAAAAAATATTTTTAGATAATTTTAAAATAAAAAGGTATTTGTCTAATTAAAACTTCTTTATTCTATATTAAACGCGATAAATTCTTATTTTGCATTTTTTAAAAAATATTTATTTTTTCAAAAAACAATATATAATCATAATCATATAAATAAAGTTTTAACTAAAAAATAATAAATTTTCAAAAAATGTTTTAAAAAACGTAAGAATAATACATTTATACACGCGTAGCCTTGGGAACTCTTTGACAGTAGTTAATTGTTTTTGTCTTGGTAGGTTAACCTTCAGGGGCCCTCCAAACCTAACTCCTTACTTGACTCGGGTTTTCAAAATTAAATTATGTATAAGTTGATTTAATGTGACTCAATCAACTCCATCAGACTTGGTTTGACTAAAAAGCTAAAGACATCATTGTTTACTCTTCGATAATGTTATTAACCAAAACTCATACAGGTTAACATGGTGACCAAACAACCTTGCCCTCTAGATCGAGCGGTTTCAAAATTAATCAAGTGGGAGTTGAGTTGTGTGGCTTGGCCAACCTACTAGGTGCACTTGCAACTTGGTTAACTCGGAAAAAAACTTAATTTGTCTTTTAAACATATTAAATGCAATATCAAATTTATATTTTTTTTTAAGTAAAAAATATTAGAATAATGATGTTTTGCGGGTCAAACTAGGTTAAACCCACTTAACTTGTAAACCTAGGTCATAGCTATTACCAAGTCTAATAACATTACTTTTTATAATTTATTTTTTATTTAATTGAAAGATTATAAAAAGAAGCATTTGCACAAAAAACCAACACAATATAATTAATCAATGTTAAATGTATTTATTTGGTTTTCCTTGTCAACACTTCTAATTTATTTATTTTTTAATAAAAGATTTTTTTTATTGTATGCATTTGTTTTAAAATAAATGCATATTATAATCTCAAAAAGCAAGTAAGAAAAACATATAAAATAATGTTTCAATTACATAAGATTCAAATGGAAAAAAATAATAAATGTTATAAAATCATATAAGAATCTATCAAAAAATTTTGAAGAACTAAAATTTTTATTTTCATTAAATATTCATGAGAAATCTTTTACTTTTTAATATCAGGTAAATAATAATTGAAAAAAAATCATTAAAAATTCCCATAAAAACATATAATATTTATTTTAAGAACAATTGAAAAATTGAAATAACAAACAACAGCAACAACACATCAAGCGTTTTATATATATATATATATATATATATATATAGTAACATTTTTCAATTAAAATATAATTGAAAAAAAACCATAGAAAATGAGCAAAGTGGCTAGGCCATAAAGATTTGTTGAGTATGCCAGCGAAAGGCTAGGCTTATGAACATGGCCTAAATATAATTATTTTTTTATGCAAAGTGAACGACATGCATCTACCATTGTTATTTATGTTTATAAAAAATTAGACAACACATTGTATGTTTATGACAAAACTTCAAAATTTGAGTAGGATAAGTGGCTGAAAATTAGGCTGGAGTTTTTTTGGAGATCCAATAATACTATTTTTGACCATATTTTAACTTAAAAACACTTAATAAGCAACATCTAGAACCTTAATAGACTATTTTTTTCAATTTAAAACACCATTAAATTAGTTCAAAAACACAAAATTAGCTAGGAAAAAAAAAACCATTCTCAATCCTTATCTATTTTTATGGAAATATAGGAGCTGAATTAAAAATACCTCAATTAGCATTTCTTTTCATTAAAGGAAACATTGACATCCAAATTTAGCCATTTTGTCCACAAAATCAAGCCAATCAACCACTTTTTTCTTTGTTGTTTTCTATATTAGCTTTTTCTCCTTTTAAACCTAGAAACTAAAAATTGTGAACAAAATAAAATATTAAACCAAACATGATAATTGTCAAACTAAAGAGGACCAAAAAACAAGTTGACAAAACTCCAAAAGAAAAATATTTTCTTAAAAAGATGTTGAAATGAACAATGTAAAAAAAAAAAAAGCTTGCAGTTTGTTGCCCTGCCATAAATTTGGTCCTCTAATTTTTAATAAAAAAACTATTGTTTAATTTGGTAAAACCAAGAAATCATCTAAATGTCGAGAATTTTTTTGAGATTATGATAACCACCCATAAAAAAATAATACAAATAAATTATTAGGTTCAATCTCTAATCAAATGTAATAATAAAGGATGAAATTAAAAAAATATTGATAATAAAAAAAAAAACTTAAAGCATCCAAAAAAATCACAAAACACTATTAAAATCTACAATTGTTTTATAAAATAGGTAATGAGTGAAACCAACCACTTCTTTTAGGTTTTTTTTTTTAAAAACCTCAATTCCCCTTTCTATTTATATGGAATTGGTGCCGTTAATTAAGTGCTTTTCTCTCTCTAATTTAATTGGTTTCTATTAATTCTGTTTATGATTTTTCTTTACGTTTATTTTCAGATCAAATTTAAAACAGTGACTAGCATATTAACTCAAATTCTTTTATGAGTCGATTTTTTAGTCAACATCCGAATATATGCTTTCATTTGCGAACGCTAATCAAACTCATCCAAATATGTAATAAAAAAATATATTATAATTAATTCTTTTCGTGCAATTTACTTCATTATACTTTTCAACTTGCTGCCCAATTTCTTTCCTATAAAATCATGTCACCATTTAAAAGCGTAATTCGAGCATAGTGAACACTAGAATTTTTTTTAATGTAAAAATAACTATGTTAATGTGTTTTTTAACAAAAAACAAATTATAATTATATAAGAATGTGACCTAACCTGGTCGATTTTGATAGATTATAAAGACAACTCAAACAATCAATAAAAATATTGTTTTGATGAAAAAAAAATTATAAAACAACTTTTTTAAAAATATTGAAAATGAACAACATATTAGATCAATTCAAATCAATTCAAGTTAACATATCAAATCCACTAACCAAGGTTATGAGACTATAAAAACGCTATAAAAAAAATTAAGAATTTTTTTTTTTTAATCAAACTCAAATCTCAAACAGACAACTTAATGTTGAATAATAAAGCTGCAAACAAAGATTCAACTAAAAAATAAATTGAGTTAACTCAGGTTAACCTGTCAAACAGAATCGTAAAGATCACGAATATACTGTATAATAGAAAACACAATTGAAATTAAATTATGAAACTTAATCTTAATCAGGCCCAATGCTTAAGGGTGAAAAAAAAAACACAAAAACCACTTGAGTTAACCGACCAAACCTATGACTCAGTCATGAGATTCCGCAAGATAACCTCATAGAATGCAACAAAATAAATTATGAAATTTAATTCCTAATCACTAATATTGAAAGATGACATTTAAAAGAAATTCAACTAAAAAAAAAGAGAAAAAAAAGAAAGAAGTTACTAGCTAACTTATGACCCGAGTCATAAGATTGTGATATCTATAGAAAAGCAAATAAAAAAAAACTATCAATCCCAATTCCTAATCAATCCAATTTTAAAGGATTAAATTGAAAAAAAATCAAATATAAAAAAATAACCCGAGTCATCTCGTGTTAATTTGCAAAATAACAGGGGCCAAGGTCGGCTAATGAGATAACGAGGGCTAAGCTTCATTTTCAAGAGAGAAACAACCCAGATCACTAACTAAGGCCCATAAATGTACCGACTCAATGATAAAAAAAAAAAAAAATAGAGGAAGGAAGCATAGATAGTAAGGAGGATTTCCTAGAAGCAGTACCAACCTTTGAAAAAGTACGTAATAACTTACTGATCGGAGTGCTTTTATGCTAAACATGAACAAGGCTAAATGATCTATTGAAGTTATGAGATGTAAAAATACATGGATAGGGGAGAATTCCTCTTAAAAGGAAGCTTTTGCACAAGCAAGGGTTGATGAAAAGGAAATAAGAATATCAGCTTGAGTATTACAAATATCGATGAGATTCTAATGTCTTGAAAACCTAAGGGTTCATTTGCAAGGTTCATCCATTAAAGGTGAGTCAAGGCTTAAGATCAGGTCGATTACATTAATTCATGAAGGTACTCCTATGGGTTGAGAGACCATATCAAAAAGTCCTTTAACTTACAAATAACACATCGTGTCTAGGTAAAATTTGAAAATGATGTCTTTATTTCCATGTCTTCCAATGATTTTTGTCCCTTACTTTGTATTTCTATGTTTTTCATAAAATATATATGCAAACTGTTTCTAGATTATAACTGCAACCTTTTTTTTTTCTTTCTGAATCCATCTCACATCAATAAACTTGACCCTACCTCCTATAGGTAGTTTTAAACAAGTTTCCTTTAAAGTAGAATAACTTTTTACTGCCAAAGTATGGCTTGTAATAATCTATATTCAGGGGTATATGATGATTCTTTTCTAATTAAGGGATGTTAATTTTCCTATTAAAAATATTGCATGTCTCTACCCAAGATCCTAAACACGATTCTATTTTGTCTAAACGTTTTGCAATTAAATAGGCTTCTAGATGCAGTATTCGTTAAGAAAACCCTTTTCGGGCTTTAACTTGTCACATGAGTTTGGATTTCATATATTTTTATGTGAAAAAAGTATAAACATCTTCATATACCAAACATTTTCTAATGAGTATTGCATCTTTTAAGATTGTAGCCTTTCATGACATATAAGCTACTAATATGTTTATTTCCCAGACGAGTTCACCATCAATTGCAATGGCACCGTTCACCAAACTTGTCGTTTTTAATGCATTTTCCTCACTATAACCTGAGTTTTTTTTATGCACACAAGTATTTTATTAGAAAGTTGATGCATAACTAATGAAATGCTTACAGTATAAGCCATTCCCCTATAAAAGACTTCAAACTCTCTCATTCTAGTCATTGCTTTTGTTTTTGTTACTTAGAAAAATAGTTGCTCCAACTCTATCCACTTGAATTCTGATATTCCTTTTTATATCTTGTAAAAAAAAAAATAGCATTATTTCTCGAAATCCTAGCTTTTTGAGCATAAGATAGTGGACATTCTCATTGATTTACTCAAACAAGCATAAACATATGACTTTGCATATTTATCCATATGTAATTTGGATATGTAATTATTAGAGACTCAAATGGTGGATATGCAAGGATGATAACTTATATGTTCTTCTATATCTTCATGAATTTAAAGAACTTTTCTTGCATTGTATTATTTTGGTCTATTGCACCAGAACAATAACATTCAAGATTATATAGGATTATACATGAAATATCCTATTTTTGCTTTTTTTTTTATACCCCTGTATCCTTTTATCCATAGAAGGTGTTTCCTCCACAGTAGGTTTTTTTTTTTCTTTTCAAAAAACTCCATTTATTCTGGTGTGGATTACAAGTACGCCTAATTTCTTGTTTCAATAGAACTCTTTACGGGCATTTTTTTTTTCCTATCTACTATAGACGAATTCCTTTAAGATCAAACAATTTTATCAAATTGAAGTATGATTATATGTGTTATAAGGCTTTACTACACCAATAATATCAATGAGCTTGGTTATTGAGATTGGTTAAATACTTTTTCTTTAGTTTCTAGAATCTATTTCTTAGTTCAAGATCTTTTTCTTACTAATTGGAATAAAAGAATTAGTAGATTTGTTCTAGTCAAAATAAGAATAGGCTAGGGTTATGAACATATTACCTATAATCTATAATTAAGTTAATTCCATGATTATAAGTTCATTTCATACCGGACCGGACCATAAACTAGGCCTTATATACATTCTTATTATAAGAAAAGTCATTTAAGTGTATTTGAATAAAGACTATATTTACGTATGGATTCCACCGTCACTACATTTCATTTAAGATTATGAATAGGCGTAATTAGATCTTTTTTGTAAATATATATATATATATATTATATATATATATATATATATATATATAATATATATATATCTCCTTATTTGAGACCTTATTTACCTATTATATTTACATATGTTGGCTTTATTGAATTAAGAAATATGTTTGATTGTCATTTTCTTGATAAAGTATAATAAGAATTCTTCTAGATAACTCAAATCGAAGAAATTGGATGTCTAATGTACCACCCAGTCAATTATGTTCCACTTAATCCCTAATTCATAGCCACATATCTTTTAGGGTAAGGAATGACAACCTTTTCTCTAGTCACATGAATCCAATTTTCATTTCATATAGAAAAGTCATCTTTTCTTAAACAATGTCTTTCTCATTTATCCAATAGCCTTCTGTTAGATATGAACAAAATTGATAAATACTGATACTCTTGGTTAGAGTATTTAGAACAGAAAATCCATTAGATGATGAACTCTTGGTCTAAACCATCTCTGGTGATGAATCAATAATATGAAGTGCTTTTCTTGTATATCTTTGATAAACCAAGTTTATATATAGATGTAGGATGATTTGTTTGGAAAGTAAGAAGCCTTTTTAACATCTCTCCTCTGCGAAGAATTCTTGATATGAAAACATAGAAACAAGGAGTTGATCTTTGAATTGGAAAATTTTGAGTAAATAATCATCGTATAGAGTCCTAAATGAATTGGCTATGTCAAAAAGCACTTGTTCTTTGAAAGATTCATCATTCAAGAGAAACCTATTCATAAGAATATTACCTTTATTCATTTTGTTTTTTTATTTATTTATGTTATGAACTTATTGAATATGTACAAATAGAAAATAAACAAAACATGAAAATAACAAAACAAAAGCATTATCCAATATAATATTATTAAGACAATAATTTATTTGTTATGCTTTCACACCAAAGTGAAATAGAGTGCTGTTATTTTTTATTTCATTTAATGCCTATTGGTGTTCTAAAAGTTTAGTTTTCAAAATCTTGAAGGAGGATAATTCAAATTGGATTGACCATATAAGTACAACTTGTCAAAGATATTGGGTTATTATGAGATTTCCCTATCTCTACCCCGATTAAGATATCTCGAAGCATGTTTCACTATGAGTAGATCATTTAAAATTAGGCGTGAAAGTAGGCATAAGTGCAATTAAATATATGTTTCGGAGTATTCATATTAATATTATCACTAGGATAATTTATGGTTAACTTGTTTGGAACAAAAAAATGAAGTATCCAGACTTCGCTTAGATAAACCCAATTAATTATATATACCCATGATTATAAATTGTATTATATTTCTATTTTATAAATTAGAAATAGGGAGTAATTTCAAACTACTAAATTATAATCAATCAAATTAATTTGATGAATACATCAAATATTTTACGGAAGGCGTGAAATGAACTGGAAAAAAAAAAAGGGAAGTTATAACAAAAAGAACACGGTATAAGCATTTTCCTTGTATGTACAAAACAAATTAGCGCAGATCTTTACTCGAAGTAGAGTAAAGTAATTTAAAAAAATCATATTTAGGAATAAGGAAGAATGTTATCATGATTTGAATTGGAATCATGATGAAGGAATACATAAATAGGAGTTAGTTTGATAAGTTTAAAGTTTTTTTAATTTATTGGTAAACGGGTAAAAAAACCATCTTTCATGAAAAATAGAGGAAAAACCCCTAGTTATTTGTTAGAGGTGTTCTACATATTGATTTTTTTTTTAATGATTTTTGATGAACCATATGCATCAAAAGATGCATGTACAATTTCTACGGATATAAAATTTGATCATAATCAACTGACTTTATTGAGAAAGATTATCTTTCTAGGTCCAAGATATTGATAAAGAGATCTTAAATCAACTCATCAATCTTATGGGATATCTTTGTAGAGAAGTGAAACCAAAGACTTGTATATTGTTTATAAACCTCTCTTAGCTGATGAGTATGGTAAAGATCATCTCAACCAATAACTTAAGCTGTCAGGTGAAGTTCTAAGATATGACTTTATATTATTATTTAACACCCATTTCAAGTGAAAGGTCATTTGGGAGACTTGAAACTTCCCATGGTCCATAACCTTGTAAGATAATTTTATCAAATAAACGAGGATGGTCAGAATTTGATATTGTGCTCTTGCTCGTTTATTAAGGCCTGATATTATGTAAAAATACTCAACAATAGCTTAGCTATTATGTGAAGTGTAAGATTATAATATTATAATTATTCTCCTTAATCTAGGGTAATACCATAATAGTTTATTATGATAATATGCAATTGTGGACTAAATATGTACAAACAATATGCATGGATTAGTTGCTTCAATGTGGACTTTTATTTATCCGAAAAATTACCAAACTCTAGATTTCCTCATGCATTGTTCTATTTTAATGAAAGAAAAAAGAAAAATAATAAAGTTGGACTTTTAATCAACCCAAGTGGAATGAAAAATTAAAAAAAAATTAAAAATAGATAAATTACTCGAGCACATGGGCTAAGCCTGAAAGCTTGAACCCTGGTCATAAGTTAGGGAGAATTCTATAAAAAAAATTCAATAATTATAACACTTCATACCAATTAACCCATTAATGACTTGAAGATGAAATTGAAAAAAAAAATAAAAATTAAAAAAATTCCAAAAATATTTCGAGTACTAAAAGAAAAGGTATTTAGCTTATAGTTGAATAGTAAGTTTTTAAGCTTTTATAGTATGATAGTTAATTGTATTTTTATGGTAATTTGTTAACGTGCCTTTTTCATTTTATTTTGCTATTATTTTATTGCTAAATTAGTTCTTTTATTATCATCCAATATGAAATTAAATCTTCATCTTCCAACTATATTAAATTGTGCTAAGTGTAATTAAGGAGATTTAATTAATTTTCTTGAGTGTTGTCTAGTGAAATGAGCGAATCATTCTTTCCAATCTGTTTGGTTTATTTTTTCCTCTTATTTATAAAAGATACTTACCTTTAAAAGAAAAAATAATCTACAATTACTTCGATCCTATTGAAAATATTCAGCATTGACTATATCCGTGGATTAGTTTACTTCGTTAAATAAAACGGAATTACTTTTTAAATAATCTCAAAACCTAAATAATGTGTTGAGAAGAAAAAATTAATTCAGGTAAACTTCGTCCTACCTGGGCTCCGAAAACTGCACCCAACAAAGATTCTGTAAGAGTTAAAATGTAATTACGTCATTTGCAAAGGTCACTTTAATGTAGCTGCTGTTTGTTTTTTTAAAGTATAGTATAGTTAAAATAATTTTTTAATTTTTTATTATATATTAAAAAAAATTTAAATTACAAAATAAATATTTTTTCTAGCAGGTTTTCAGCACTACTATTATTCCCACTAACTTTTATATTCGGTGAAATAAAATTAATAAGATTTGATACATAAATTAAAATATATGTTATGCTTTCAGCGGCGTGTTAATAAAATGAGTTTTAATTGAGTAATTTTTGGTACGTAATTATTACACGTTTTTTAAACTAATTTCATAAAAATACCAATATTTATAAGTTATATTTTTTACTATAGCAATAATTTTAATTATAATTTTATCAAAACTATAACTAACTACTAACTACCCACACTTACTGACTTTATAAAACTTATTTTTATTTCGATCAAAACCACAAACTCTACCCAAAATAGAACACATTCCTGAGTATTTAAAAATCGAAACTTTTTGTACTGCAAGCATATGATCGTCGCAATTTGGACGTCAATTCAGTCCCAAATGCTGCTCCTTTCGACTATATAAAGGCCTGCGCAACTCGCAAAGCCTCAAATCATTACCCTCCAGATCACGCATATTATACAACCAAAAAACGAGCCTGAAACAACATGCACTATCCATTCCTGGCGACTGCTTTGCGTAGAGATCTCCTCCTGCTTCTCTATATTCTTCAACTTGCTGCTTGACTGTTTCAGTGACGTTCTCTAATTTTCTCTTTTGTTTTCCAAATGGGAAGTTGATAGAGCGTACCAGAAAATTGGCCCACCATTGATGCTACTTGCAGAGCAACTCCACCTTTGATGGAACTACCAAGTTTGTTTTCTCTATTTCTTTCTTTCCCTTTCGAGTTGTTTTGATTTGATAGTACATCTTAAGATCTTGTTTTCTTTAAATTAGCTGTTGTGCCGTGTTTAAGATTGTTTATACATCCATGCTACTGTCCATTTGCCCAGGCGAGTGGATCACCAGGAACTTCAAGGTTTCTTTTGCATTTCATCATCATCATCATCATCATCTTCAGTTATATCAAGGATGCTTATTTTTTTTTAATTTTTTTGTAACTTTAATTTTTCGATGGATTCAGGATTAACAACAATGAGATTAAGCTAGTTCCTCTCTATCCTATCAATAGGAGCCTGCTTTGCTATCAGTATCAAGAGGAGTTAGTACCCCAATATAGGTCAGTCATTCTAATAATTATTCTACTGCTCCATTAGTGCCTCTCTTTTTTATCAGTCACCTGTCACTCAGTACCCTATTGATTGACAAGAATTAATACACAATTGTTTACTCTTCTTTTTATTTTGTATCAATCTAGCATGCATCTTTTTTTTCAAAACCACCATAGTAGAGTGATCATGTGTTATGAGTTGTAATAGCTTTGTTTTAGTCATTGTCGCGAGTCTGGTGGCGGGTCATGTACCATATGGCTTTCTCGTAAGTTGCTGTAAAATGGGCGTATACGATACTAATCCGATACTATCACTCACTAGGTCAGGAACTTAAAATGGTTTTGGTGGGACAAACCCAAAAGGGGGCTGCGGAGAGATTAACCGGGCGGTTTTTTTTCTAAGCTTGAGAGAGCATAGGGGGGGCCTGATATCTAGATTCGAGACTTAGCCTATTGTAATCTCTTTCGTGATCTTGCATATGAAAAAAAATTTCCTACCGGAGAAGATAGGAACTCCTGCAACTTTGTTGTCCATTTTTGGATACGTGAGATTTATGGATAACTGGTGTTAGTTACTAATATGATACCTAGTTACATCAAGTGCATAATGGTCAGTTTGTTTATCTATGCCACTGTTATATCATACTTGCGCATAGATGGTGTAGAACATGGCAAAGATTACGGGAAAAGTCTTGAATTGTATTAAGGACAAATAAAGATTAGCGCGTAGAATCTGATTGTGATTAATATTCTGAGAGCAAACTTTGAAGACCCAAGTAAGATGCAGATAATTCTGTTGCACTCTTAATGAAACTCTCCTGCAGACAAGCTACTTAGCGACAGAGTGAAGAGACAAAGAAAAGTTCTGCAGGATCCTGCTAAGAAAGAGTTGCTGAAGAGTTGTTCTCCTACACTGATAACATTCAACGGTACAGTGATACTGCATTCAAGGGGACCTGGCGAAGGAAGCTGGTAAAATCCAGATATTTCCTCTCCTTTCTAGCCTATGGTTGTATGCCAAACGGATTAACTTTAATTAGTAACGCATCAGTCCTGCTTTTGCATCACTTAGAAAATGCTCTGCATAAATTTGATGATGGGCCATTCTTCCTTGGTAAAGAATTCAGTTTGGTATGTTTTATTTTAATAATACTAGAGCCTAAACCTATTCTATTTTGATTGAACGTTCATGTATAGCACAATCACAGTTGCAACTTATTTGTTTTAATTCAGAAATGATGTGGGATGGTTGATCATGCCTTAACCACATTTATTCGGGCGTGTTCATTTGTCATTTATTTGTTTAAAAAATCATGTGTTGTCAGGTGGCACCATAGCCTATTATCCCATTTGTTGAAAGATTTCAATATTCATCTTGCCAGTAAGTTTTTAAGTACGATATTACTGCCGGCAGACAAAAAACTGGCATCTTGGATTGAGGTAATGTTTGAATATATTTCTACCAGCCATCCAACTCATTAAATTTAGTTATTCTTTGCCGAGATAGTTTATTTTATCCATCCATTTGATATTATATGTTTAACTCCACTCTGGGAATCTTTTGCTTCAAGTGTTTGCTTCTTCTTCTTTTTTTAATTCGATCCATGTCTAATGTTCTTGGACTTTGTTCCTCCCGGGAGTACCTGGTTCTGTACCTTGCCTTAACCCTCCGTTTTCTTCTTCTTTCTTCTTTTGGTCTCAAGATACCCTCTGCTTCTAGTAGTTTGCTGGATCTTCAATCTTTGCATGACTTGGGATTCATGTATAGTTATATTGATTTTGGCATCCTCTATAGTGTCTACTTCTCGAAGTGTTATGATGGAGGCAATCATGTTCTGTCGAGCAACTGACATTGGAGCCTAAATTTTCTAGTACACCCTGTCCTGGAACCAGTATTCCATATGCAGGAGTGAACAAGATTGCAGGCTTTACAAGCAGACAAAAAACTGATCGAAAGAGCGGTTGAATTTACAAGAAGCGCTTTGGTTAAAGCCACCAAAGTCATCTTGATATGCTTATAGCATCTAATATTTTTTTCCCTCCAAATTCGATGGTAGTTGATTGTTAAGTAAACAAATCTCCTCTTTATCATGCTCTGCAGGCTTAGATTTTTAAAATGCCACTGTTGATGAATAAGGCCTTGGTGTTTCATAGTGAATAAGATTGGTTGTCTTTTATCTACACTCCGAGAGGAGGATGCTGTGTACTTTTGGTTGCGCATCTCATGGTCGGTCTCCATGTGACGGTCTACTAGACTAGATAGCTCTAGATAAATAATGGTTGAAGCTCTCTGGACTTTTCCAGCAGACAGATTTTTATGCTTAATTTGGTTCACATTAGATAGAGTATATGGGGGGCCTGGGGCTCAATGGATTTTGTTAAGTTTCTGTTGCTTTGTGAGTTTCAATGGGCCATAGCCGGTACTAGTTGCTCGCTATACTTTAAGATTGTTCTGTTTATAGCAATTTATGTTGCCTCTCTTCTCTCTCTCTCTCCTCTCTCTCTATATATATATATATATATATATATTATATATATATATATATATATATATATATTATATTTATTATGAAGACCTTTTGCCCCGCAGATACAATGCCAAGCACGTTTATACTGATGGTGCCTGATAATATAACAGTTGGACCAAATAAATGCAATGCCAGTGGCAGATGTCGTACAGGCACTGACAATGATCTCCGTTTCTTACCCTTATCCTGTCCTGTATAAAGATTTTGCATCTTTATGGTATATTTTATCTATTTACTGGTCCAAACTTATTCATTCAAGATATTATGTACCAATTTGTTTCCTTCCGAGACAGACTAGAAAATAAAATAAAATAGATTAGAATTTTGTTGTTTGATAGTGAGATATAAAATAAAAATAATTGTGTTTATATATTTGTTAGCGTTAAGATTGATAACATAAAATAAAATATGAAAAAGTTTATTCAAACTTATATATGTAGAAAAAAAATTGATATTTATTTTTTAGTTAGATAATAAATATTATTCTCTAGAGATATGTTACATTATATCTACTATTTTAAAAATATATAAATTAAAATTCATTTTAAAATTATTTTATAAAACAAAAATTTATTTTTTTATATTTTTATTTTTATTTTCATCTCTTAAAACCAAAAATATTTTTATTCACTTATTTATATCATAGGGCACCAATAACTACTAAACGCCACTTTATTATTTAGCCACACTCTCTTCCCCATTACATGATAGTCGTTGTTTTTAGATCTGGTCTGGTTTTAAGATTTGGATTTCAGGTTTTGATCGGGTCATTAAAGTTAGCCTAGATTAATTTTTTAAAAAAAAAAACAAAAAAAAACATTATTTTAGTGAAAAAAAAAAATTAACAAGTACAATCGCAGTTTTTCTGAGATTTGCCCGGTTACACGATTTTTTATTTTTTTTTTATTTTTTTCTTTAATCTAGCTGTTCTAGCTTCGAGTTGGACCGAATTTCAAAACTATGATGATTAAAGAATTAAAAAATAAATTACAGTTAGTGTGACTCAAATCTGTTATACTCTACTGCCTAATAACAATTAGTAATAGTAAATGTTATTTTTGTGATGCCTAACTGCTAATTCCATTTCTAATATGATACAAAAAAAAATTCTAATTAAAAAAAAAAAAAGCATTGTTAAAATGGATAAAACTTTTGTTTTTACATTTTAAAAAATAGTTTTGAAAAAATTTGAATGTTTTTTTTCTTGATTTAAATTAATATATTTTTATTAATTTTTAGATTATTTTGATGCGTTGATTTAAAAAAAATTAAAAAATATATATTTTAATTATTTTTAATAAAAAAAAAACTTAAAAAAACAACCAACTACGCTTCCAAACAAGAACTACTTAGCAACCGTTGCTATCCAAGGGGGAGCTAGAATTATTTGTTAGGCGGGGGCCATTAATTAATATTAATAAAATATAATATTTATTTTACTTGATTGACATGAGCTGGAAAAAACCTTGTATAATTTAGTTTTATTCAAATAACTTTACTATAAACATATAATGATCTTTGTATGAGGTAAAAGTTTGAAGAAATATCAAATTTGAGTCAAAGCAATGAAGTTAATTTCATCTTCATAATATATTCATCACTTTAATGTTGCGTCTTTAATCTATTCAATATAAACATATAAAGTATTATAAGAAACATTAGCTAAAACGAAGCATTATTTATATTTGATAAACTTTGAAATAAAGCAAAAAATAATAAAGAACTATTCTCACTGATCAACGGGGTTCTTTGTAAAAAACTGAGGCCGCATTGGAGTTGCTCAATCATAACTTTAACATGCACATTGGAGTTGTTCACTAAGCGCGAGTTATCAATATTTTTTTTTGAAAAAAAAAAAACAATTCTTTTTATTTTGTCATGGCTTCAACCTAAAATCAAACACATATATCGTGAGAAAAAATTTATAATTTTGGTGATTCTGCTAAAAACAAAACATTTTAAAAAAAATCAAAGTATAATCAAAACAAACCAATGAAATATATCTAATTAAATTAAAAAAAAACACTATAACAAGAATTCAAAAGGAATTGGTAAAATTAGCAGATCTAAGAAAAAAATAAAAGCAAAAATGGTACCTTAATATATAAAAAAAACCTCATCAAATTATTAAACAAACATCTCAAAATAAAATAAAAATAGATTTTAAATTTAAGTTACCTTATTTTGTTTAATTGAAAAATAAATTAATTGCATGGCTCTATTTCAATTTTTTTCGTTGAAAATTTTTACTTATTAATTCATATTTATATTTTTGTTTTTTGACCGGCTGCAAAATTTATTGTGCAAAAGTAATGAAATTTATATTTACAAATTTATATTAGGGTACGTAAATTAATTTTAAAAAATTCAAATTGAAAAATTGCACTTATTATTACAATAAGAAAAACTTATTTTTGTATAGGAATAAAAAATTCTCATCCACACTTAATTACCTCTCTATATATATTATAGGGGCAGAATATTTTAGGGGGGCCCGGGTCCCCTGCTTGCCCCCCTCCTTCCGCCCTGCTGGGCCATATCCATGTAATAATGTCAATCAATAATAAATAATAATTTTATGTTTTGGAAAAAATTAAAGTACAAAAAGAAAAAAGAAAAGGAAAACATAACGGGATGAAAAATTAGAAGGGTGGGTGGCAAAATATATCTAGCTAGGTGAATCTGTGGCCGTGCTCTTGGACCAAATAAAAATTAGATTGTCAATGGCATGCAACAACTTACAAGTGGGGTATTTAGTAGTGTCATAAAAAGTTAATTTTTAAAGTATTTTTATTTGAAAATATATTAAAAATAATATTTTTATTTTATTTTTTATACTATCACATTAATACGATTTTAAAATATTAAAAAATAATATAATTTTTTTTTAAAAATACAGTTTAATCATTTCCAAAACAATTCAGTAAAAAAAAAAACGCAATGCAATGGGTGGGGGTATTGGCAATGATATGCTTTCCTATCTCTAACAAAGGAAATATAATTGACGTCCCATGCCACTTTTGTTTATTACCAGATTAGTCTCTCAAGTGTCATTAATAATTTTTTTGTTAATATAAAAAAAGTGATAGATTAAAAAAATCAAGTCCCAAGTTATTAAATTGCAAATTTAAATAATACTATAAGGAGTAGCAACAACAATAAATAAAATAATAATAAAAAACAATGAAAAAAACTATACCTGAACCTATTCGGATTATCAAACAACTTAATATTAATTTAATTATAAAAAAATAGAAAAAATATCAATTTAAAAAAAAAATCAAGCAAGTTTAGATGAACCTCTTAAATCTAGTCTAATTTAAAAAAAATTATAATTTATTAAAATATAAACCTGAATTTAATTAAAAAATTTAAATATCATTCAATTTAATTTTAAAAATAAATTTATTGAAAAACTATTAATAAAAATACTTGTAAAAAAAAAAGACTAAAATCTACAAGGATAAAAAAAACATTGAACCAATCAAACTCCTATGCTATAAGCCTCCTCCACTCAAGATTCATGATTTTGGCTCCAAAATATTGAAAAGAAATATCCACAATGTTTGCCAAGTAAACATCCATTTCACCAACAAAATTCTAGTCGTTTGAGCATTGAGCTTTGTATTCTGTCAACGATATTAAGAGAAAAGGTTGCTGTCCTCCCAGCAGGTCTGTAAATGAGAGACATAAATAGAGCCTGGACACTTATGGAAGGTGAATCAGAAATGAAGACGATAGTGATGGGCTCCCCACAGCCCTAAACGACACGTCGTGGAATGTGCAAACAGAGGGGGGTCAAAGTCAACCCAGCTGAGTTGATGGTGTTTATCTTTATTATTGATTAAAGGCCACGTCCTTTTACCCGCCTACGCAAACACAGCACGTGACAATCGATTCTGTAACGGCCAGGCCAGGCCGGAACAGAGCCAACAGCGGCTTCAAAACAAGCAGCTCACGATATAACAAGTCATGTATAGCAGCAGGAGAGGACGAGGCAAGATTCTAAGTAAATCAAGGAAACATCCTTAGATCTCGACAAATCATAACAAACCCGAAGATGATGGAGAAGAGCTTCAACCTCCTCCACATCATCCAACACAGAAGGTATTACAACAACGAACACTTCTCTTATTTCCACGTGTCATTTGATGCTCATCTCTCTCAAAATTCTTTGAAATGTTCTGGTTTTATTTTTTTTGCTCTCTCGTGAATCTCATAGCTGACGGTGTTGCATGCCTATAACAGTCTAGATTGAGCCCTTTATAAAAAAAAAAAAAAATTTCGGATGCTTTAATGATAGTGAATGAAATGCCTAGTTGGTTTTTCAAGAAATTGTGAGGGTGATATGTATAGATTATCATGAGAGGTGTAAAATTGTGATATTGGCACGTTTAAATGAAAAGAGAGAGCTATGGGAAGTAGGATTGGAATTATACGTGTGAAGGATGTTGTTGTCCTTGTTGAGTAGGCGTGCGTTGGAGGTTGAATCCAGGCAAGTTCAATTCCATTACATTCAAGGTTTCTTACATTCGTGTTTAAAGATCTTGTTTTTGGCAATATGTTGTCCCTTTTCTTTTTTAATGAATGAATTTGTTTGCATTGAGTGCTTTCATTTTCTCCGAAATGGGGATTTTCGATGACTGATTTGGGGGTATTTGAGAATGAAGAAATTGTTGCTGATGATGTCAACAGGGACGGCTATGGATTTGCTTTAAGACCTCAACACATACAAAGATATAGAGATTACGCAAATATCTATAAGGTATGGCAGACACATATTAAGAAATTTTCTCAAATCAAGATGTTTAGCGTAAGTGATTGGCGTGGATCATTTTTAGAATCATTGACCTTGTATCGAGAATTGATAAAATGATATGATTGGAAAGCAAATGGTATTAGACAGTTGCAATTTCTTTCTAACTTCTGGTGTAAAGAAACATTAGTTTCTCATCACTAAATTGAGGATATAATATATATATGTTATCCTCTTGTTTCTTGTTCAAATGTTTCTTCAGTTCTTATTTCGCTGAATTTGTGTCACCGAGTATTGTGAAGTGTTGAGTATAGGACAGTGAAAGCAATTGTAAAATTAAAGAGTTAAAAGGTGTTTTCACTCCAATACAGTAGTACTTTTATGGTATCAGGAGGAGGAAGAGGAAAGGTCATATAAATGGAACAACTTCATTGAACAGCAAGCAAAATCTAATCATTCTAGCTCTTCCGAGGAGGAATGTAGAGAGAAATTGCAGGCTGAGGCTGATGAGTTGAGAGAAGAGACTGTTTTTGAAAGGGGCCGGGAGGAGGATGATTCAAGTGACAAGAATTCAGATTCTGATGGTTCAACCAAAAGTTATCCTGGGAAAGAGGTCAAACTTTCAGAGCAACCTGAGAAGGAGGTGCAACTTTCAGAGGAACCAGAGAAGGAGGTGCAACGATCAGAGCAACCTGAGAAGGAGGTGCAACGATCATGAACTTTCAGAGGAACCAGCAACATTCAGAGCAACCTGAGAAGGAGGTGAAACATTCGGAGCAACCTGAGAAGGAGGACGATCTTTCAGAGGAACCAGAGAAGGAGGTACAACTTTCAGAGGAACCTCAGAAGGAGGTGCAAGCTTCACAAATACAAGAAAGGGAGACACTGCTTTCAAAAGAATCTGACAAGGAGGGGCAGCTTTTAAAAGAAACAAAGGCCAACAAGGTTCAATCGTGGTCTTGGACGAGACCATCTCTTCATGTTATTGAGAATATGATGAGTTCACGAGTTAAGAACATAAAGGATATGAAATACAGGCATAATACCATAAACGGAGACCATCTTCCATCTATAAAAAAGACAGGATCTTCAGGAGGAGCCTCTGTGGCGGAAATTGACAAGGAATTATGCATTAAAGAGACTTCTGATGACAATGTTGACAAATCCACAGAAGAAACCAACATGGATAGTAAGGAGTCCCCTGAATCATTCTTTCCTTGGAAAGAGCTCGAGTTCCTCGTCCGTGGGGGAGTTCCAAAGGATCTCAGGGGAGAGGTAAATCTGACACTGTTGAGTTTATCAATGGACTTTTTAACTCCTTATATGTGCAAAAGTACATCTTCCATGTATGATTCTGACATTATAGGTGTGGCAAGCCTTTGTCGGTGTGAAGACACGTCGAGTGGAGAGATATTATGAGGGGCTTCTTGCTGAAGAAACTAATACAGATGAAAGCAAGGAACACAATAACTCAAATGCTGCACCCAGAAAATGGAAAAAGCAGATTGAGAAGGTCATTAGATGCATGTACCTTGGATTTTATGGTTCAGTCTTTTAAATTTGTAGGTTCCAATTCTTTTTCTTTGGGTTGCAATCAAGTTTTCTCCCTAGAATGATTTTTGTGTTTACTTTACAGGACATACCACGAACTTTCCCAGGTCATCCTGCCTTGGATGAGCGTGGTAGGGATTCCTTGAGGCGTGTACTTGTTGCATATGCTCGACATAACCCTTCAGTGGGGTATTGTCAGGTAATTAGGATCTGACCAAGCCTTCTTTGTTAATTCTAACGATCCAAATAATTCCTTGATTTTTTTTAGCTCAATCTTTTCTTTTTGGGCCCAAAATTGTGTAGACATTTTTCTTTTGACTAATAACTACAGAATGAAGTCAAAGCCTAAGCTCCATCACACTAACCAACTTTTGAGACAGCTATGCTAGTGATATTTGTTAGATTGCCCTTCTAAATTTCTTTTTGTTTCTCCTTTCTCTCTCTCCAGCCCTCAATCTCGTTCTTTTCATTCGCCATTTCCTCTGCAGTTTCATTTTCTTATAACCAGTTCACTGTTCATTATGTTTTACTTTCTTGGTTTCTGGTAATTAAACACTAGTGTCATAATTTAAAGTAATTGACGCTCAAGACCTCATAATTGAAAAAAAAAAGATTTTTATGCAAAGCTTATCCTTGTTGTATGAAAGGAAGAAGTCATTGTTTTCCTGAAAAGAGATGAATTTGAAGGTTTTTGAACATATCAGGGTCTGATTTGCTCCAAACTAACTTTATTGGCAAACCTGAGTTTTTTAAGTGATCAGGTTAGGTAATAGGCTGTACACCAGTCATAACAGGCTCGACTTGCTTCAACTGGCCATCCTTTTACCATATCCCTAATCCTTGAACTATCTTTATGTATTGATTATTGTCTAATGGTGACCTTGGCTGTTTCTATTTTTGAGGGCACTTCTTAAGCCAAAGAAACAAGGGGGGAAACTGATTTCTTGATTTGGATTGTTAACTGATATATTATTAAAACATTCCTGCAAGAACTATGACATAAAAATCTGCTACTTTGGTTGTCTGTTACCTTTGTATTTCTGCAGTTTGTTCCGTTAAATGCAACTCATGTGATAGGCTTCTTTTAATATAATGCAGACTGGTGTGATCTCTTTTATTACTTACCTTAATTAGTATGAAAACATTTGCAGGCAATGAATTTCTTTGCTGGCTTATTGCTCCTTCTGATGCCTGAAGAAAATGCCTTTTGGTAGGTTTGAGTAGCTCATTTCTTTCATCTATTGCTTTAAACAAGGTACATGCTCTCTAAAGTAACCAGGGATAATTATTTAATAAAACATCTGAATGGGGCATTGTGAGTATGGAATGGAATTGAAATTGTTGGCTTTATATTTGGGACCCAAATTTCATTTCCCCCCTTTTTCATTAGGAATGGACTTGAAAAGTTTTTGCATTTGTTTTTACTTTATATGTTTCCTCCATTAATCTGCACATGCATCCATGAAGCAAATTGACAACAAGCTAACTGTAGCCAAGTTAGTTTTATGAACTGGTTTGTTTTGGTGGAACTTCTCAGGACTTTGGTGGGCATTCTTGATGACTATTTTGATGGCTACTATACAGAAGAAATGATAGAATCTCAGGTGATATTCATCAAGATTTTCTTAGTGACAGTTGTTGTTTTTGCCTTGGCATATATTTTGATGTTCATTCGATTCTGATAGATCCACTTTTCAAATGGGGGTTCTTTTCAGTAGTTGAATGTTGATTAAAAAAATTCTTTGTTTCATTAGGTGGACCAACTTGTTTTTGAGGAGTTGATACGTGAAAAATTTCCTAAATTGGGTTTGTCCATCTACAGAAGCTGTTATGTTGATAAGTATTGTGGTTCTGTTCTTACATTAAGCAGCATGTATGGTTCTTTTATTCCTTTATGCTTCTGGTGCAGTTAATCATCTGGATTACTTGGGAGTGCAGGTGGCATGGATCTCTGGACCCTGGTTCCTCTCCATTTTCATCAATATGCTTCCCTGGGAAAGTGGTGAGCTTGGGTGGTTTCATATGGCATTGCATATTTTAAACTGAGTTTTGTTTCATGCTCTAGTTTTTCTTTATTCTCTTGTTTCAGATTGACTTGAATCTTTGCTATTCCTTTTTTTTCAGTTCTCCGAGTTTGGGATGTTCTTCTTTTTGAAGGAAATCGTGTAATGCTGTTTCAAACAGCTCTTGCTTTAATGGAGTTATATGGTAGTTGAATGCACACAGACACACTATGAGGACATGTTTTATTTAAATTGTGAATCAGTGATTTTTTTGAGTATTTAAGATGACTTGATTCCAAGCCATGTAATTTCTTGTAGGTCCAGCATTAGTTACAACTAAAGATGCTGGGGACGCGATCACTTTATTGCAATCACTTGCAGGGTCAACATTTGATAGCAGCCAGCTTGTTTTGACTGCTTGCATAGGTTATTTGGCAGTAACCGAAGCTAGATTACTACAGTTGAGAGAAAAGCATAGACCAGCTGTGCTTGTAGTAGTTGAGGAAAGATCAAAAGGGGGAAGAGTTTGGAAGGGTTCAAAAGGGCTTGCATCTAAGTTGTACAGTTTTAAGCATGATCCTGGATCTCTAGTAGAAGAAAAAAAAGTAAGCGAGGGAGACAAGTCCTTATTGGAATCTCACTCCTCTAATCTGGATGATTTGCTCAGTGGCTTAAGTGTTGACCCAGAAGTAGATTCTTTACCAGATCTTCAAGAACAGGTAATTTTTCTCTTCCTTCCTTCTTTGCACTGTAGTGCTGCTTTCCTGAGTTATGAAAGTCATCCACCTGATGCTAGATCCATGTTTGAAGATTCACAAATACCATCCTTTGGTGCTGCTTTATTTTGATGAATTTCTATTCCTGTGATAGCTGACAATTTTTGTGCTTTCCCTAATTTAACATTTTCCTGGTTAAAATTTCCAATTATATTTGCAAAAGTTATTTGAGGCTTAATAATGTTACTTGTGATTGTGTGGGAAATTCATGCAATTCACTTCCCTCTCATTTAAATTTCAGCAATTAACAGCTTTTGTGCAGGTGGTTTGGCTAAAGGTTGAGTTGTGCAGATTGATGGAGGAGAAAAGATCTGCCATACTCAGGTTAGTGCCTTCTAATTTCTGCAATCTTTTGGCATGCATTTTTACTTTTTCTCTGGATCATATTTGATGAAGAAAGCACTACAAAAATGAGATGCACAATGTAGGAGCCTATCTTCTGTCAAAAATTCATGGTTTACTTCCTCTAATATTCTGCTTGAGTTTTTTTTCTTTTCCAGAGCCGAGGAGCTTGAGACAGCACTAATGGAGATGGTCCAACAAGATAATCGACGACAATTGAGTGCAAAGGTATATTCAAAGTTGATTCAAACAACCATTATTGCTTCTGAATACATGACAAAATAGATACATGTTCTGGTATACATGCAAAGCACTTTCCTCCCTCTGCTCGTAAGTGTTTTGTGTTGTTTTTGGAATTTTTATTGAACCATTTACATAGATTTTCTCAACTTGGTGTGGTTTGGTACCCTCAATTTGGTGTCATATTTTTTCCTCTCTGTAGTCGATTGACTTTTTGTATTCATGCAGCTCCAATGCATAAGACTTAAATTTGTTGTATATTCAAATTATAATTACTATCACCCCATTCTAGTCTCCCACCATGTTTACTTGACTGGTTGATTGATGCAAAGCTGATAAATGAGAATCCTGATATAAAAGTTCGTTATAAATGTCCACAATCCAGGAGCTAGTCACAAAGTCTATCCATTTTTTAGCCTCAAGCCACTCTACTTGCTGCGAAACTAAAATTTGTTCTGCAGGTTGAGCAGTTGGAGCAAGAGGTAGCTGATCTAAGGCAAGCCCTTGCCAATAAGAAAGAACAAGAAGCCGCAATGCTTAAGGTTAATATTTCCTAATATTTTTCCATGATTTCTAATTTTTTTAGTGAGTAAAAATACATACTCTATCATGTGTTTATGGAAAAAGGATTCCTATTCTATATAATATTAGGAACTCATTTATAATATGTATATTATTATGTATAATATGCATATTATTCGCATTATCTGTAGGTCCTGATTCGGGTAGAGCAAGAACAGAAGATAACTGAAGAAGCTCGAATAGGGGCTGAGCAAGATGCAGCTGCACAAAGATATGCAGTAAATGTGTTTCAGGTTCTTGTTATACAAGATTACAATAGACCATAGATTTACATTTATGGAAATAAAGAGTACTGAATTGTTTGTTGGGTTTTGAGAAAGTACCTATTTTATTTTCGAAGTTAAATTTCTAGAATACAGGGGCATGCCTTCTCCTATCCTATCAAAATGAAATAGATCTTATCGAGAAGCTAATGACCCTGGGAGGCATTTTTTTCCATCAAGCAGTTTTTGTTCACCCTGGATCTTGATCTTAGTCAGGGTCATGGTTTTATTCTATGATAATGTTCTTTGTGTGATATAACTCAGTTTGATTAAAAAGATAGAACTACTGTGCCGAACACAATTTTGGTAATTAAGGATTAAATTCATATCAGGAAGTCTTGAGCATAGATCAAAGCTTGAAATTAATTTCATTCTCCAGAGAACTTAGCATAATATTTATCTGGTCCTTCATCCAGTTTTTTTAAACTGTCACCCATTGCTGTGGGGAAAAAAAAAGAACTATATGATGAGGTAGGCTGGAACTTTTATCCAGGAGATTGTTCCATTTTTCTCTCCTTGCCAACATCGTTGTAGATCCAAGAACTCAGCATAATACGTCACTTTCTGTCTTTGAACTACACAGCTATATTGATTCACAATAAGTTATGTGCGCAGGAAAAATATGAGAAGGCTGTGGCTTCACTTGCTCAGATGGAACAGAGAGTGGTCATGGCTGAATCAATGTTAGAGGCTACCGTACAGTACCAGTCTGGCAAAGCTAAGGCACTATCTTCACCAAGGTAGACGAGAAATCTGTGTTTCTTATGAATATTTACTTCCTCATGGATAAGATCTAATAAGTTTTCATGATAGTCCTTTTAACAAATGTAGCCAACTGTCAATCACAGCATAAAAATGAAACATCCTAAAAATTCTCGAAAGGTCCTATGAATCAGGGGTCGGGTTTTCTGGCAAGCTTAATATTTTCATGTGTGGACCGCAGCGGTAATGCATCTAGTCATGTTTTGCATGCTGTGATTTTCCAGCGCATTTTATAAGCACGTTCCTATTGCCATGAAATCCATTGATTCATCAAGTCGTACTTTTAGCTCCTAGATTTCTTCACTTGCAAGTAAATCCTTCCTCCACTAGCTCAATTTGGGCACACAGGGGTGGGGGGGGGGGGGCGTATTACGTGTGCTCCTTCGTTTGTGTTCTTATCATGAGCTGCAATTTTTTTATTTCTAACTCATTTATAGGTCAGTGAGCTCCTCTGTGGGAAGTCCCAGAAGAAGGATAGGCCTATTTGGCCTCGGCTGGCGTGACCGGAACAAGGTAAGTTTTTGCACATAAACAGTACACACCTGATTTCTCATAACTGTAAATGCTCAAAAAACAACCTCTAATCATGTGGAGAGAGAGAGAGGGAGGTTAAATCTACTTGTAAGCATTCACTACTAGAATTTCTATGTTGAAATATGCAAAAGACGAGAATCCTCCGCAATTTTGGACCATTAACTGCGGAGTGTAACTAGCCAATCTCATTGTCCCCCTGGGTTTTTTTTTTTTAATCTTTTTCAGTCTAAGATTTTCCAATGGATAAAGCACTTAGTTAGTGTTTGGGATTGGTGCAACGATTGTATTTTAAAATTGTTTGAAAATGTATCAAAATAATTTATTTTTTATTTTTTAAAATTTATTTTTGATATTAGCCTATCAAAACAATCTAAAATCATTAAAAAAAAAAACAATTTTCAAGAGTGATTTTTGAAAGAAAGAAAGAAACACAATCTTCATCGAGTTTGAGCTACAATGCATTGTGATTGTTTTCAATCTGACAGCTTAACATTTATAAAATTTGTATGGCAGGACAAAGACAAACCGACTAATGATGATACTGGCACCAGTTAATCTAGCAATGAGGGGAAAAACTCGAGCACTTTGTAGAAAGGTAGAAACAACCAAGAAGAGGGGTAGGATGGAATTAGGGGACGACTTTTACACCATTCATTCTCGGCAACATGGCACCTGTTGCTCAAGAACTCACTGATTTGTGCCTGTAATTATGCATGGACAGATAGGTCGGAGTAAAGGAGCCTTGTATCTGCATCGATGCCAAATCAAAATAATTAGACAATTCTTTGCCCTTACATGATGAATTTATATGTGCAAGAGTTGGCTGGTCCTGGTGGATCCGTTTTGCTCTCTGACATGTTTTTAAACCTTATCGAGACAAAAGATCCACAGTCGCGACAGATGCCACATGTGATGGTCGGTCTTGGGGCTGGAAAAAAAAAATGCCGAGATTTTGGCGCAAGGATGCTGTACGGATGTATTAAGATCATTAACATGTTTTATTGTTTGTGATGCTACCATGTCACCACGTTTCAGGTGAAACAAACGCTAATAGTTGCTGGGTTCCATGTTGCCCTTGGCCATCTCAGATTGTTCCATTTTTTTACAACTACAAGAAGATTGATGAGCATGACATGTTTTGAGAATCATCTGTTTACCATGACATTAAAGCAAGTGTTTAAAAAAAAAAAAAAACTTTCCATGAGAACATCAATCCATTATTGCAATATCATCGTGCTTCAAACTGTTGTCTTCGGCACGGGTCGAATACATGGCGGAGCTATACAGCCAGATGTATTTATAGGATCACAACAACCCAGGTTCCAGTATCTCCTGATAATAACTGGAGTGGGGAAACATGCTGATCTAGAATGATACAAAATTTGATAGCAAGGAAAAAATGAGAAATGAGCTGACAATGGAACTCTGGAGCTTTGTGAGGTTGTGATCCACATGGATTCGAAAGGAAACTACTAACTCATAATACAATCCATTAGGCATCCATCAAGACTTTTCTTGGCAGTAAGTCGGGCAAGGAGTCTGCTTGGAACTCTAAATCTCAGTTACTTGCACACAAGGATAAAGCAATGTTAATTTCCTTGTTTGATTTCTCTCAGATCCACTACCATAGAATTTTACCGCCCCTCTTTGCTCTAGGAGGAGGCGAGGCAGGGGGGTAGCGGGATCTCTGGCCTGTCTCTGCATCAGGATCATGTTTTTGACAAGCAAGGTAAGTCAAAGCTGTGACAACATCAGCTATGACGGGGCGCATATTAGGCTGCTCTTGAACACACATCGCTGCAACAGCAAGAGCTTGGTACAAGCCCCTTGGAGGATACTGACCTTGAAGCATTGGATCAGCTATGTCTGAGAATTTTTTTCTGTCTTTGAACAAAGGTCTTGCCTGTAATAGAAGAGATCAAATATGCATAATCAAGCTGCAAATCACCACCTTTACACAATTCTCATCAATGATAAGTGCACAAGATTATCAGGGGGGGAGTAAATGGATTACCAAGGATGTGATCAAATTTTTGGATTTCGTGGTTAAAATTGTTGGTAGTTTCAGTGAACATTTGTTTACTGCAGGTAGAGTCGGGTTTATTTTTCTTTCAAAGTGCCTCTAGGTAATTACTGGCACAAGATAACTGCAATTTTAATATTGCCTTCAGCCTCTATCAGGGTCATCAATAGTATCAAAACATTTAAAGCACTGTATTCACCAGCCATCCACCACAAATTCAATGAAAAACAAATCAACATCGGATTGAAATCATAGAAAAAAGAGTGTAAGATTATACATGCGATGACACGCTAAAGTCAAAGTTCATTTGACAGCATATTTTTGACAGCACAATCAGTGATAGAACACCCTCTTAAAAGAATAATATTGTCTATAAAACCTTATACCAACCTCCCAGAACCAGTGACTGGTTGTGCAGACTGATGAAATGATAATGGCAGGAAAAAATAAGGGATCATAGATCTCAACAGGACCAAGCAGGGTCTCAAAACTTATTTTTCAACAACAATAAAATGATAAAGTTAAGGATCCCGTACCCATGCAACCAGATTCTGCTCCCCTGTAGCTTTTGAATTGTCAATTGCCTTCCGCCCTGTAATGATTTCCAGTAGAACAACCCCAAAGCTATAAACATCTGATTTCAGAGTTAGTTGCCCAGTCATTGCATATTCTGGTGCACAGTATCCATAGGTGCCCATAACTCTAGTAGATACATGGGTGTTATCCCCAACAGGACCCAGTTTAGCCAAGCCAAAATCTGATAGCTTGGGATGATAACCTTCACCAAGCAAAATGTTGGAACATTTTAAATCTCGGTATATAACTGGGGGGCTAGCTTTATCATGCAAGTGCTCCAATCCTTTCGCTGCCCCAGCAGCTATTTTCATTCTTGTGTTCCAATCAAGCCAGTTCTTACCAGGTGAAACTTCTGCAAAAGATTCGATTCAGCCCAACAGCCAGATTAAAAAGTAGATGCTAATAAAAAAGAACATAATGTATATACCATGTAGGTGGTCCTCTAAAGATCCTAGAGGCATGTATTCATAAACCAAAAGCCTTTGATCTCCATCAGCGCAATAACCAATCAGATTAACAAGGTTAGGGTGGTGAAGTAGACTTAACATCAACACTTCAACTAGGAACTCCCTGTTCCCTTGCAAACCATTACGATTAAGTTGCTTGATGGCCACAACCTGCACCAAAGATAAAAGAGAGATTCACCTTTCACCATACACATCATATTCATGATAGAAGCCCCATTTTTTTTAACAAGTTAATGATCAAATCTCACACGCTAAGCTTCTATAAGAATTGTGCATGTGTGATCCAAAAAATAGCATTCAGAAGAAATAATGAGAACCATGAGATTAGCAGCACGAATTAGAATATGCAAGACTTACACGCTGCTTGGAAATCTGACTCGTTCTCTACATAAAGTAAGAAGTTGACCAACCTGATTAGTGCTTTCCAGATATCCTTTATACACTCTTCCAAAACCTCCCTCACCTAAAAGACATTCCGCTCTAAAGTTTTTAGTTGCAAATGCCAATTCACGGAATGTAAAAGTCTGTGCTGTAGTGCTATCAGACCCTCCATTTTTAGAATCCCCCTTAACACGCAAAGGGTAATCATTCCTCAATCTCTCTGCAAACACAAACGGGGGAGAAAAGGATGAAGACAATAAATGATTTGGAAAGTGTCAAAGTAGGGTTTCCACCAATAGAGGAAACCAAACCACAACCATCAACAGCTCAAAAGCAAACACGTATTAAGAGAAGCAAACACCAACAAGCAAATGAATTCTTGTAATGATCCAAAGAAAACAAAAATTTATAAACAATACTGTCCCTGTTCACAAGGCAACAGCAAACAATCTTAGCACCCACTCATCCTCACAATGGAACTCGTAATTTGTGATCTAAAATAAAATCAAGTCCATTTAGAATAAAAAAACGCGAGGATCCATGAAACCATAGTACTTCGTAGGTATGGGAAAACACAAAGAAGGATAATGAATTAGTGATTGCTAAAACAAGTTAAGCTATTACGAGCTGTCTGAAAGTTATCATTCAGTTTTAGTTTGTTGGCTAGAAATACTTGCAACTATAAAACCAAAGTAAAATCTTTAGAATGAAAAACAAAGTAACATTATCGAACAAACGAGTGAATAGTCAATCACCGAACGTTCTTTACCTTTGCTCAGAAAAGGAGACAAAATCTCTGATCAATTAAGAAGACACCCAGATAAGAAAAGGCAAAAAACATTCATAATCAATAAAAAATAAATAACCAAATCCTATTATATTCAGAAAATCATAAGAAAAACCTGAAGTATAAGATTTAAAAGACAAACCTGGAGAGGTTTTGGTCTGATCAAGTGGTTTCTGGTTCACGATCACCCTATTGTTGTTGTTGTTGTTGTTGTTGTTGTTTTTCTTGTTCTTTGTAGCCCGTTTTGATATACCAGAACATGGTATCCATTCCATTGCTCTCTCTCTCTCAAACCTATCACTCTCTATCTACACAGTTTAAGCACTAGCTAAAGATAATTCAAGCGACTTTACTGATTGATACACAGTGGCCATGGACGTTGATGATATGGAGAGAGAAGTTGAAGAAGCCCAACAAGCGCGCCCTCTGTCCGTGCTCTTCTCTTTTTCATATTTGGTGATTGGAGGAAACGGTATTGTTTGGGCCATGTTCTTACGAAACGGTAGCGTTTTCAAGGGGATATCACGGTCTACTGATCACGGGTCCCACGAGTATCGAATATTCCTTTGTCAGGTCAATCAGTCAATAAAAATGGACGGTTTAGATGAGAGGTTTGTGCAAGCGTGTGATGCAGGGGTATGGAAGTAAAAAAGGAGGATGTATTTACTTACTTTTATTTCATTTCAGTAATAAGCAGGCTGCTGACGGCTTCAACTCTGGCTGGCACATTTCGCTCTAGTCAAATAAAAAAAATCAAAAATCAAAATAAAATAAATTTCATTTTATTCAAAATCTTAATTTATTCCAAAATTCTGCCTAGATTTATTAAAAAATTAAATTTTATAATTTATCTTGATTTATCTTATTTAGCGTAAAACCTAAATTATGAATTTAAAAAATTAATTTAATATATTATTATCTTGATATTTTTTAAAAATATATTAACCTTTTTTTTAGTCAAAATTATATTATTTTTTTCCGTCTTCGTGTGGTTTGTTTCGAGAATAGAATGAAAACCTCTCTCTCTTTGTTTGTATCTAGAAAGTCATGTCATGGAAAGAGAAAAGAGGAGGGGTGGGGTCGTCGTCGTCGTCTTCTAACATAATTCAAAGTTATTTTTTATGAAAAAGAAAAACCTTTTTGTGTGCCAAATGGGTGGATTCAAAGTGTAAGACAGGCACGTCCTAAAATACGTGACACCCAACGAAAACACTTTTTTCTAAGAACAGGACCAGGCCGGCGGGCAGTGTCAAAATCACGGACACTTCACAGGTTTTTTTTTAGTTTAACATAGTTGTTCGGCCAGCTTGCGCGCAACCTCGACTAATCCTACAGGACTCTGAAGTTAACGATCCATATAAGTCTTCAATAGCCATCATATATAGCAACTTCAGGACTTAAGACTCGAACCCGAACTACAAAAAAAAACAAATCTTTTAGTTTCAAACTCTTATCATTAGACCACCACCCAGTTCACATGTTTTTAATATTACCAATCCTTGACTTGGTTTTGCCCCAAAACATGATCCAGCTAAATCCTCCCGTCCCTCTCTCTCTCTCTCTACACTGTTCCTCTGGGACCACGATAGAGATCTTTGATATTTCGATAACAAAATATTAAAAACAACTGTGAAATTGCTGTGGATTAAAGCAGTCTTTTTTTAATAAATTCATTTTCATCTCCAAAGTTTGTTTAAAAAAAAATGATCTTTGAGGTCTTGTTAGCAAAATCATTTCGTCTTCTTTCTTAACTCCAACATATTATATAAAATTAAACCCTGTTCAAAGTACGAGTCTAGCTCACCATCTAGCTCGCAGACACGACCTTGCAGGTTCAACGCAGAGGCCTGCATATAATGATTAATTGCAGTTTGCAGACATAATAGGACCGCAAGACTTAGGACAGTTAACGTAGTGATTGATGCTGAAGATGATTGGAAAGACATTTAGCAGGAGCTTCAATGCTTAATTACATGCAATGTCACCATAATGAAATCAGAATGTGCGAGTAGTGATCATCTGTTTGTGTAGTTGAACATACTGAGAAAGTACTATTTATTTCTTCAAGTATCGAAATATTTATGTGCCTGAAAATTGTTATAAACTTCTTGCCGGAAAGTTGTACACAAAGTATTAGCCAAGGCAATAAGAAGCCTCCGTAACTGATTGTCATGTTATTTAGCTTTTCCGGAGCCCTCGTACTCTTCTGATATCTGGGCCAGAGAAAGCATCAGGTTCGATATCATATCCTTCCATGGCTGAGATCACTGCTTGACTCTAGTAGTAGGTGCCTGTGAATCAGGTTCAAAGGCTGCTAGGTTTGTGCTCTTCAGAGGCATCTCATGGTTATGTTTTCCTTCATATGTTGTAATAAAAGCTCTTGGATCATCTGATACTCTTTCCACATGCTTGCGAACATTGCATTTGATACTGGTACATCTATAGTAACTCCTGCAAGATGGTTTTTAATGTGCTGTGAGCAAATTTCGAGGAAAGTATCACACTGGAAAAATGCAGCAAGTCCATGGATATACTAGAAAACATAAGGAGGGTCTGTTAACCTCAATCAAAGAGATTAGGAGGTGACTAATCATTCAGAAACAACCTAACTGTAGCAGTGGTATGATGTCCCTATATCCTAATGCAAATATGTGTGGGATTGATCAAATATTATGAAAACAACCAAAAACGTTCGTCTTCCAGAGGTTTTTGAAGGCCATATTAGAATCAGAGATGAAGAAGAGCTTGCAATATACATCTCAAACAAGTCATTAGGTCTCAACCTGGGATATGGATTCCCCTTCACAATCTTCTGCCCATATTTTCTCCATCGAAAACCATCCCCCAGAATCTCAGAATCTGTGGAACTTTGCACCACTACACGGGGCTCTTGTACTCCCTCCCCTGACATGCCACCTTCAGTGGATTGTATCTCAGTTTTCCTATAAGAAGAGAGAGTATTTCCATTACATAAGAATGAAGAGAATAATTTCAAGGGTGATAAATGTAGTAAAATTAAACAGGCATCAGGTCATGGCAAAAGCTTATTGAATTTATTGTAGTGAGGTAAGGGTGTGAAGGGTGGGAGGAAGAAGCAAAGGCAAGATGGCATAAAAAGTAGTGAGGTAAGAATGTGAAGGGTGGGAGGAAGAAGCAAAGGCAAGATGGCATAAAACTAACTTGGATTATTTCTTTTGATGATCCAATTTAGCAGAAAACAACACAGTGAAAGTGAAATATTTTATTTTTAATGGTGAAGTGAACGCCTATAGTAGCTGATTTTCAAATCTATTCACGAGTAGCTTATCTCTTACCTTCTTTTACTTTTAGGTTCATCATTGGCTCCCTCCAATCCCTTGCTTCCATCATCACATTCCCCGCTGACACCACATGAGTTCTCAGAAGTTCCCGTACCAGCATTAATTGTGCCGGTTCCAGCAGGATCATAAGATGGTGGAGCTTTACCCTGATAAATTGAATGCACTGGTAATCCAATTTCATTCTGATTTTCTTCTCTACCTTCAGAGCCTTCATTTCTTTCATTGAGTTGATTACTCCATAATGGGATGCTGTTCCTATCTGGAGCATTGCCATCAGATAATCCTTGTGTTCCTGATGAGTTGCGCTTTGGAGGCTGAGGCTTTGAATGGTTGTGTTCCCCTTTGTAGACAATTTCTGCAATCTGCCCGTCAAATGATCTTTCAACCTTCTTTTTCACTGGACAGTTTGGATAGGTGCACTTGTAGTAGCTCCGTGGATATTCACTTCCTTTTACTTGCTTTTGTCCATATTTCCTCCAATTATAACCATCATATGAAGGTCGGTCCCCATTAGATGCATGAGATAAAGTTTTTGGATCCTCCTCCTGGTTCAGAGATGTTAACCTTAAGGGTTCAGTTGTGTGGTCTGCTTCTGCAGGGGATGGAATATTTTGATGAAGATTTGAGGTAAGCTGGGATGAGAAATTGTGTTTATCTTGTTTTGAAAGCCGAGGACGAGTCTCAACTGGTTGTAACATTTGTTGTGAATTAGTATTGAAGTTTCCCTGGTCAAAAGAAACTCTTGCATTAGTGTCTGAAAAAAAAAAATACAAACAGCAGTTGCTAGGCTACCATAGCAGAAGAAGTTAAAAATGGGTAGAATTTTGCTACTGACCATATTCGCCAGTAGAGAAACAGTTGCCTTTGACACAAGCTTTGCCTGTGGTTTATATATGATAGTGGCTTTGCTACCAGTACTTGAAACTTTATTAAACGAATTGCTAACTGCTGTTCCAGAGAGTCCAGCCTGAAAGTGTCCAAGAACATCAAGTTCAGAAGGCAAGAATTCATAATGGAAAAGGGCATTCAGAGGAGCTACGTGATCACCTGTGAAGAAACCAGTGCACCTGGAGCACGATTCACCATTGGCCTGAACCTCACTGTTTTTGGTCTAATGGCAGCAACTGTTGTTCCAGAACAAACATTAGAGGGTGTGGTATTGATGGCACCCGCAAGCAACTCTGAGAAAGATGTAAAATTTGAGTAAGTAGGCCTGGAAGCTACTGGTTTCGCTATAACCACCCTCTCTGATTCCTTGATCTCCATTTTCAATAAATGTCTGGAATGTCAATTATAATTTACAGGCAAACGTGTAAGCGACAGCCATTTCAGCATCGAGGGAAACTTGGAAGTCCTGTCTTCTTAAACCTCAACTCACATTCAACTCAATGCCAGCAGAACGTAATAAGGCCGCAGAGATGGAAACATGATTTGGAGACGCTCAGGAAAGCACTACTTCTGTTTGTTTGAGACCTGCATTATGAAATAAATAGGTACGGAAATTATATTGATGGCAAATACAATTTGATGACTAAATTTACAAGTAGGTAGAATAGACCTCTGCCATAAATAGCACAACAATAACAAAAAAAATCATCATCCATGACTCATTGTGCACTATCTCAATATATAATAGCATTGAACCGAAGACACTAGCTCTCATTTCATATATCAATGGAGTATTCTATAATTTGTCTTGCTTATTCTTTACGAAAGGAGAAAACATGCTAAAAGCTGCCAAGTAAAGTACAAACTAGTCCTAGGAACATCTCTCTGCAACTCTCAGCTATTCATTTCTATTACTGATGTTTTATGCGAGTGGAAAGTGAGGTAAAACATAGGACTAATTTCCCAAACAACTCCATCATGAATGATTCATCTTCTTCCAATTTGGGGAATATAGAAATCGTCTTCTAGAAAAAGTTAAACCTTTCCAATTAAAACATGAATAGCAGGTGCAACCATGGAAACATTTCCAAGAACACCAGTCCAATTAAAAATATGAGCGCTTTAAGCTGTTCCCGATGTACCTAATTTGATAGAAAATACAATTTGAAGAGGACCTCAGCAAGTAAAACATTGGCAAAAATCCAAGGAATACTCACAAAACAGAAACAAACAAAACAACCGTGAGTGGATGGGCCAATAACCACATTTGTTGAAAGTAAAAGAATCCCTAAAAAAACCCTCTAAATGATAAGGACTTGAATGAATCTTTGGTCTCTGGTTGCATAGAAAAACTTATTTCAGTCTCCACAATCTCAGAACTTGTAAGCAATGCTTTCCATCATCATGAAGAAAAACTTAGAATTTTGCTTTGACTGCCCAATTATTGCTGCAAATTCACTCACTCACTACAGTTGGGCAAAAAATCACATCACACATCTACTATTGCGATTTCCCCTTGCAATCACTACTTACGGTTACCTAATATCCGCGAGAAACTCAGGCTGTATCATTTGGTTACTTCTGATATTCCGCTAGTGACCATGAATCTTCATAATTACCTTCCTAAAGCAATAAAAATCTGGGATATAGGCTGACGAAGCATAAGAAAACTTGGGATCTTCTCCTCGAAACCATCAACATCTCTCATAAGCCTTTAAGCTCCCCAGCTTGCAAAATACATTCATCTGGACATGGGTGCACTTTTAATCTCTAGGCTCTCGAATTAGCCAAATCTATAACCAATTTTTATTATTGTTTTTTAAGGAAAAAAATTATTCAACAGAAAAGGAAAAAAAAAAAACCCAGAAAGATAGGATCTTTTTTACAAGCACTAACTCCCAAAAATTACAGCAAAATTCAAGTAGTGTAATGAAAGTGTTTATCTTTGAAAGTTAGCGGAACTACCATGAAAACAAGTATAGTTTTTAACATTAAATAAAACACTCTCCGTAATCTGAAAGAAGAACAAAGGGCTGTAGAAAAGGTTCAAAGACCGGAAATCTTAAGAAGAGAGAGAACACGAACACAAACCATAGACAGATTCTAGCTAAAAGAAGGCAGAAAAGAGCAAGAGGTAATGGAAACTAACCAGAATGGCTATAAGTAAGAAACTAGTAAGGAGTTTCAATGCTTCCGTAAGATCTCATTTACTACTATCTCAGTTTACAAAACTAATCAATCTATAACCTGCATTTGCAGAACCAAGAAGTTCGTGAGAAAATCACCAAACTTTCAATAAGGAAACTGAAAAACGTGACACAGAATGAGAGAACTTGACCTTGGAGACGAGAAATCCTTGACTCAATTCAACAGATGACAAGTGATTCTCTCAGACTTGTATTTCTAGAGATGTATAACATAATCACCAGCTTGTCTTTTTAAACTACTGCTTTTTTTTTTCCAGCTAAAAACAAACCTACAAAAAAAATAATCATTCTCTAGTTTTTGAATGAGTAATAAGGTAGTTGGACACAATGAACAGTTCCCTTGTTAAAAAGCCATGGGGGAGAGAGAGAGAGAGGGTTTGCGTTGTCTTAAATGGCTCTGCAAGTGAACTGGGAGGCAATATTTGCTCATTGGGCATAATAAGAAAAGGTTGCAGGAAGCAGAGTGAGGGAAAATCTCAACTAACTCTTTTTATTATTTATTTATTTTACGTGAGTATAGTTTTTTTATACAGCATTTAGTATTATTATTATTATTATTTATTATAATACTGCATTAATTAAAAAGAAACTAAAAGGATTCCTAGTAAAGCATTTATTATTGTATACATGGATTTATTTTTATTTTTAATTGCAACAATTAAATGTAATTTTATCAAATATAATTAATATAATTGACATTGAAAGCGGGGAATAGTATATATTTTCTTTTTTGTTATTTGCACGATGAAAGTATTAATATGCTCTTGGAAGCAGAAATTTAAGCATGGAAAGGCACGGCTCCTTTTGACTTTTTCATGTTAATTACACAATAAAATTTCCTCAATGTTTTTGAATTAGAATTGTTTTTATCATGGTAAAGGTGTTTTTATCATTTTATTTTTTTTAATTATGGAGTTTTAAAGGAGATATTTTAGTATTTTTATCCTTTTTTTAACATAAATAAAATATAATTTATTTTTTAAAAAGTGATTGCATGTGGCGCTAGCATGAATGCATATGAGTTTTATTGTGGCTTTTGGATGGCGCGTACGAATCTATTTGATGACTATACTTTAACTTTTACAATTACATTTTAATCCTCATTAAGTCGCCTCCATTTTTGGGCATCATGTGTGGAAATAAATATGTCAAGTTTTGCATTGATGGTAGTTTTTTTTCCTCTCTCCTCCTTCGTTTCCAAGGCCAACCCTAGTATATTTTCAAAGCAATTCTTCAATTAATATTTTTATATATTTTTTTATTTTTTTATTGCTATTTATTTTATTTTAGATTATTTATAGAATTGAAATTTTCTTTCAATTTAATCTTCCTTTAGTTTTTTCACCTTTTAGATTTGGTCCTCATTTTTTTTTATTTTGATTTTTTTTAAATTATTATCTTTTCAATTGCATCCTTCGGTATTTTATATCATTCTCTTAATTAGATAATTTTTTCAATTGCATCCCTCAATATTTTAGTTTATTTTATTTTATGCTAGATTTAGTCTTTATATTTTTTTTATTGCTATTTGTTTTGCTTTTAATCTTTTAAATTAAAACTTTCTTTCCCGATCTCATCTTTCAACATTTTATTGATCAAGATTTTGTTAACTTTTTGGTTCACAGGTTTGAAATATTAAATCTAGTTGACTTAAATTTTTTTTTTTCCTTTCAAGTTCTTGTTTACAAATGATTTTGCTAACACCATCATTTTATAGGATTATCATGATCTTGTAAGTCTAGTCATGAGTTTTGCATGTTAACCTAACTTTAATGGACACATTTAAAAAAAAAAAAGATTATTTATTATTGGTGTCTAATTTTTTATCATATTATCAAACTAATCAAGATTTTACTTGATTATCAAGTTTTTTTCATTTTTTTAAAAACACACAACTGTCTCCTCAATTTTTTTTTTCTAGTTGAAAATTTTCTTATCACACTGCATCACGAGGCAACCAATCTAATATTTTTCTATTCTAGATTTAAGTGGTGTTTGTTTTTACAGTCTAATTATGTTTTTTAAATTTTTTTAAAAAAATTAAATTAATTTTTTGATATTTTAAATTGTTTTAATGTGTTGATAATAAAAATAAATTTTAAAAAATAAAAAATACTATTTTAATTCTTTTTAAATAAAAATAAATAAAAACAATATCTCCCACGAAACACTCTTAGCATTATGAATTTGTCTCGTGGGGATTTGATTGGTTATTTGTTTGTGGGTTATTTTAAAATTAGGAGGGCTTTGTAAAGTTAGAGAGAGGCTCTCCATATATACAAGGGATGGTACGGCCAACTAACTGTCTACATTCTGCTTTGACGTGTTCGTTTCATACCTCCGACTAAAATTTGCAAGACCCACTTCCATATCTGGAGCGTGTACCTCACTTCTTGCTGATCTGGTCAGTTATCAGGAGGGCACTTGTCTAAACTCCAAACCACTCAAAATCTTATCATCGCCAGATGTGGCACTGCCGAACTAGTTATATTTTGACACCCCGTACCCTAGCAATGGGCCCCACCTTCTTAATGATCCTATTTTAAGGGTTGAAAAGGACTCCTTCCCCATCATTTTATGTCATGAAAGGATAAAATAGTCAATGAGCAGGCTATCAATAATTTTGAACTTTTTTGCCAGCAAGGTTGGTGAGTGTTTGTTTAAAATTTTATTTTTTTATTATTTTTTAAATCATCAATTTTTCTTTTTCTTGTAAATAATATCGACATCGTGTCCAGAGCATATGGGTAACTTGGATGATAATCATCTAATATCTTTATTTAACAAAAGAGTTTTAAATACAATATAAAAATTACCCAAGATCTTATTTGTTAGATATATATAAAAAATAATAAAAATATATTTTATAAATATTTTGAAAAACTTCGTCTATAATATTAGTTAGGAATCCTAGGCTTGGATGCAGCAACGGCCGCTCCTGCATACTCCCTGGGACGCAGCTTACGCTTCCTCCAATCATGCATCGTTTTGTTGGGTCTAACGACTAATTACAAATTAGACTTTAAGGAGTTGGCACAAAGCTACAATTTGTATGCAAAATATTCAATATAAAACGCTGAGTGCTAAAAAACAAAAATTGTGTTGAAGATTACCAAGCAAATTTGGAAACCTTTATGATCACTGACCAAATTAAAAACCTGTTTAGAAATGTAATTACGGTTATTTTTTAAAGTATTTTTTATTTAAAAATATATCAAAATAATATTATTTTTATTTTTAAAAAATTAATTTTAAAATTAGTAAATCAAAATGATTTAAAATCATTAAACAAATATTAATTTGAAGTAAAGAAAAAAATATAAAAAAATTTAATTTTTTTCAAAAATATTTTTAAAATACAAAAATAAATAAAATTTAAATATTAGATGATTTATGCGAATATGTATTGTGAAATACATACATACCAGCTTCATGTAGAAATTAAGAAGCTCATTAAATTCCCAAGTAAAATTGGATTTTGATGGATCGGATATGTTTACCAACCAATTATATTTGAAGAGACTTCATTTAAATCGGTGGGCTACTAGCAAGCTAGTCATGTCTTCAATCCCTTTTATGATCCTTTGCTTTGATCAGTGATAGGATGACTGCGGGGTAAAATTGCGCAATTAACACAAAAAAAATACGGATATATTATTAAATGGCATAGGACAAAAAAGTTTAAGATAGTATAGTTTGAAAATGTTGCTGTTATATGTGTCACCGTGATATCAATTAGTAGACTATTTTGATATACACGATCTAATCGTTTTGATTATTGTGCTGTTTTGGAAGATTTTTGTATTTTAAGCTTGAAAAAATTAAAAAAAAATTATAAAATTATAGTTATTTTTATTAATCTAAAATTTAATTTACTTTATGACTTTTAAAAGTTAAATTTTTTACAATTTTAATAAAATTTGGACAAAGTTTTTCTATATAAAAACTATACTAAAAATTTTATTCCGTTTAAAAAAAAACCGCGTTTAGAATGTGTTCTTCTATCTGGGACGACATTTAAATTTTAATTGAAGTCACGCTCTATAAGAACGATAAGGTCAAATTATATCATTTCATCAAAGTTTTTCAAATACTGTCATTCCTCCTAAAATTTTAAGTTTGGTATGCTAGTTTGAATAAAAAAAAAACCATAATTATTACCTAGAGGTATAAATGTTAAGTGCATATTTGAGAATGTAATAAAGATTGTATTTTAAAGTTTTTTTTACTTATAAAAATATCAAAATTATATATTTTTTATTAATTTATTTTTTTATATTAACCTATCAAAATAATTTAAAAACATTAAAAAATTAATTTTAAATCAACAATATTTTTAAAACAATACAAAGTAACAACAGCCGCCTCATCATCAGACTTTTGAAACATGAAAAGTCTTGACCTAGAGGCATAAGCAAGTCAATACTAGCATTAAAGGTAACACATCAATATCTTCATAAATATGGTACCCTACTCGTCATGACTTTTAACCACTGTTATATACACACACACACACACACACACACACACACACACACACACACACACACACACACACAGCCAGCAGTAGATACATGCATGACTCACTTTTTCAAATTTTACACTTTCAACTCATCATAACAGGTTTGTGGCACAGTTGTAGTTTCATTAGAATTTGATGGCAATTAGTTCTAATCACTAAAAAACAAATGCCCTCTCATAATACACACAATAGCATAAGACTGGATAATTGCTGCGGGGGTACAACTAAATTGTTTTAAATATAAAAAAAAATATTGAAATGTTATTAACATATTTTTTAATAGTTGTATAAATTTAGTAAAATAAAATGAAGATTATATACGTCAATAAATATTAAAAAAATCAATTTTAATTAAAAATTAAGTTGAGAAGCTGATAAATAAATACATATAAAATTATTCAGTCATGTGATGTGAGGAACCCTTTAATTTTTTTTCAAACTTAATTAAACACTAATATTTTTTAGTATGTGAAGAATAATAATTTGATTCTTATTGAAATAAAATAATGTGCTAGTAAAACTCATCCTTTTATTATTAATATTTTTAATTTCGACCAAACAAATCTAACATTTTATTATATGTCATTTATTTAATAAAAAACAAAAGCATTTAGAAAATATACCCAGAAAATATGTATAATTTTTTTAAAAAAAATCTCTCTAACCAAAACTTTAAACCTTAATGTGCTTAATTTTTATTTTTATTTTTTTAGAAATGTTTCACAAAATATTTCTTTCATAAACAACATCATATCATTATTCTAAAAGCAACTCTCAATTAAAAAAGAAAGAAAGAAAACTTTTTACTAAGTTTTGTTATAAGTGTATTAAAAAGCATAAGAATACTAAAACACTTACAAGATGCTAGGTAGGATTTTATAAAAGTATCATTACACTCAACTCAGCTAATCAAATTACTAATCCATGCAAAAGATTACAATGTCCTTGATAAACCCTTACCAAACGCATTTCACTACTTGAAGAAACACAATTTTCAGGATTGTTTACATTGATGATATGCTTCACTAATGACGAATAGTTTTTAACTTGAACTTTTGAAGGATTATAATTGTTTGAAACGTAACAACACTCTCTCAAATAATATGTAATACAATTGAAACTTATATCTTTATAACTCACTCAATAACACTTAGAGTGTATGAAAATGTTTAAGTGTAGTGAGTGAGAATTTATGCTTTTTTGTAAGAATATGAAGGTTTTAATGCACAAATAAAAGTATGATTTAGAATTAATGATTTAAAATTGTGTTTACTATTAAAATAGCTTGTATATGATATATATACGCTTTGTATATTTAATTTTGCAATTAGACAAGTTATATATATGTTTTTAGCAAAAGTAAATCTTTTTATAGTCGTTATTGTTTTTCTGAAGAATAAAATAATTATTAGATTCAGAATGGTGATAAATAATCAATCTATAATTAATTTTTCATCGGATTACATTGCACAAGCATTAACTACTGGAAGTTTTAATATAAAAATAATAATAATAAATTGATAATTTTGACATGAATGTTTTTTTTTTTAATATAACAATAATAAACTTGATAGAAATTATATAAACATTTTACTTTAAGCATTATAAAAAAAATATATTTTTTTGCATTTAGAAAATTATGAATATTAGATCCATATATAATTATTCAGAAAACAATTGTTACTATTAACATGGAAGATGCTAATATTATTTAAAACTAATGACATAATTGGATAATCATTTAAACACTATCTAAATAAATTTATTTAAAAATAATTCAATTCTAAAATAGCAAAAGATATAAGAAAAAAATAATGAGATAAAAAATTTGAAGGGCCAAGTGCAGCTAGTTTTCTTCGTGTTTTCCACCCTAATATTTTTTTTTTTTAAAAAAAAACTTGGTGGATAACACATCACTTTCTTGAATAGACAACTTATCATTTGTTTGTCATTTTACGTGATTGAAAATTTAGAGTCCAAGTTTTTGAACCTCAGAAACCATATTCCAACTACTTTTTCATCCAAAAACATAAACAAATTAGCATCAACATATATAACTTCATTTCAAACACTAAAAACACATTATAATGTGACCTAAAAACTCAACATCAAATGAAAAAAAAAAAAAAGATCTAATTTTCTTTATTTGACATCAATGAAGATGAAAACACCTTAATTGAGTTCCTCTCTCTAAAATAAATTCATAAACATGAAAATTAAAATTAGTGGTAGTTGTAACCCGACCACTCAAGAGCTTTTTCTCTACTTAAATTTTTCGATAACCTTTTCTATTCTCTCTTAAAATCCAAGATCTAAAAGCCAAAACAAATAAAATTTAGAATAAAAAATGATGACCAAATGTTAACAAAAGTTAAAATTAAAGGACCAAAGTGTAGATTTGCACACATTTCAGGCAGAAGAATTTAAAAAAAAAAGCTTTCAATTATTGTTAATGTCAATTTTAATCCTTATTCTTTGAATTTTATCTTATACCATCGTTAAAAACTTTTCCATGTAAAATCAGCATGTCATTTGATCCCCAAACAATTTCCAACACCCTAGGCACGTGTAAATATGCAATCTAAAAATAATTTTTGGTCATCGGAAAGTTTTTCCAGCAATTTTCTTTCTTCTTTGTCAAGATCCAGGGATTGAAACGTAAAAAAATAAAGTTTGGGGTCAAAATAAAAAAATTAAAAGGGACCAAATATAATAAAAGTTAAAGTTGAGGGATTAAAGCTTAGATTTACGCACTTCTTGAAAAATAAATTGAGAGAAGGGTTATCAATTTTAATTTTGATTATTATTTTTTTAGTTGTATTTTTTATAATTATTAAAAAACCTTTCAATATAAAATTTACATGTCATTTAATCTTGAAATAATTATCGATAACTTGAGCATGTGCAAATATATAATATGAAGAGAATGAAGAGATCTAGGACAACAACAAAAGAATTTCTGAGTACAAAATTGAAAAAAAACTATAGCTTGATCACCAAAGTAAAAAAAAAAACTTGTTTGATCAAGAACAGAAATTCGCATCGTGTACAGTGCTTATTTATGAATATTTATTTGTGAGAAGTTAAATAGAAAAGCTACAATAAAAAACCGTCCTTTTATTTATTTATTATAGTTTATTTATGAATCAAATTTTATTATTTAGAAAATTTTGGATATCGCGTGGAGGAAGTAGTTTAGCCAAAGGTATGCAGAGAATCTGGAAAGTTAGCTGGGGTGAATACGCACACGCGGGCTTCCAAACTGAAATTCTAAGGTCTAGACTGGTAGTTGAATCATGTGCAGCACGTGCCAATCAACATACAGTCCTCTCACCCATTCCCAGACCCACACATCATTTTAGTTTTAATTCGTCAATTACTACTCCAATTTACATAATTAAGAAGAGTTTTTTTATATATAATTATATTTCTGAATATTATTTGTTTAGTCATGTTTTAAAATATATGTTTTATGCAAATTAATTAACCTAAACAAAATTCAGTTTAAATTTTTAGAATTGAGATTCAAGATTCAATAGCTAAGAAAAAGAGAGGAGATAGCATGATATGTTAGGAGAGAGAAATGATGGAAGAGAAAAAAAAGAAGAAAGAATGAGCTGTCAGGGATATACTTAGACTCTATTTTTGACATATCTTATATTATTAGAAAGATCTCAACGATACAATTATAATTACATCTTGAAATATCATCTAACAAGGTCGTAAATAACTCTATATTAACCTCGAAAAAAAATTCTTAATCAATTATGACCTTGTTTAGTAGTTTTTCAACGTGTAATTAAAATCATCTCGTTAAGATTTTTTAAATAATACTGGATGTTTTGAAAATGGAGCCTCAGCGACTCATTCTTTCCTTTCATTCTTTTCTTTAATCTTTCTTTCTATGCCACATCACTTTATCTCCTTTTTTTTTTCTTGACAATTAGATCTTGAATCTCATTTCTTAGTTTTTTAATCTTCATAAAATTTTAGGCAATAACAGTTCTGTATAACCATTATTCACAATAACATTTATGTTCAAATTATATTATTTCCCTATTACTTTTCTAACCTATATCATTTTTTCAAAATTTTTATCAAAATGTGTTAGAATAGTAACAGACCACTTTTTTATACATGTTTTGCTTCCTTTTCTTCTCCTTTTTCTTGTTTAACTTTTTTTCCTTTTTTGAAGTGAAGTTACGGGCTAATTGACAAGAGGACCAACTCTTAATTTTTTGTATATTCCCATCATATCTTATGTTTCTAATAAGAGGTTTTATCCATACTATTAATTTAAGATAAAATAAGGCGCAACCTGTTAAAGTAATCCAAATTAACACAAAACAAATACAAATACAAGAGAAAAAGATTAATCAACAGTAGTAACAACAACAACGACAACTGACACTTTTAACTCAATCAAAATATATAGTCTATTTGTCCTATGGCCTGTCACAATCAGCTTTTGAGACTGCAAATCCTGTACACAACAAAAAAAAGGAAAAAATAACTAAATAATCACCAAAATCACATAATTGACCAACAGAAACAAGATTCAATCTGAGTTTCAGAATAAGATAAACATTAGGGAGAGACCAGTGAGGTGTGACAACAGAACCAATACCTGTTAAGGGAGTAGGAGTGCCATCAATAGTCATAATAGGAATAAAAGGTGAGGGGGACACATAAGTAAATGATTAAGAATCTGAAGACATATGATATGAAGTACCAGAATCCAAAACTCATTCAAAATATGACATACTTGAGGAACAATGAGATAAATGACATATGGAAGGAGAAGCATACATTGCTTGTAGTTGTAAGGAGATAAACTTCTAAAATTGCTTAACCAAAGTACTAGAATTGGCGATAGAGCCTGGTGAAGCTACTACTGTAGTATTGTGGTGTGGTGGTTTATAACTCTGAGATGGTCTATAAGCATTAGATTATGACTAACTGCCAGATTTTCAAGCTTGATTCTACTGTCTCAACTTGGGACACCGAGCCTTCCAATGACTTTTCTACTTACATAAATTGCACTCGTCGAAGGCAACCCTTATGTAATGTTTATTTTGATGATTAGAGAATGACTTAGATGGTATTGCTAGTACAAAGAGATTCAAAGTAGATAGAATTCCCTTTTCAGAATAAGATTGAAAATGTATTTCTTCAGTTAATAGCTCACTGACAATAGAGTCAACAGAAGACAGTGGAGAACGCTGCAGAATTGAATCTCTACGATGAGATTGAATCTCTCTATGACTAACTGCCAGAATTTCAAGCTTGATTCTACTGTCTCAACTTAGGACACCGAGCCTTCCAATAACCTTTCTACTTACATAAATTGCACTCGTCGAAGGCAACCCTTGTGTAAGGCTTATTTTAATGATTAGAGAATGACTTAGATGGTATTGCTAGTATAAAGAGATTCGAAGTAGATAGAATTCCCTTTTCATAATAAGATTGAAGACATATTTCTTCAATCAATAGCTCACTAACAATAGAGTCAACAAAAGACAATGGAGAACGCTGCAGAATTGAATCTTTACGTCTTTCAAAATCACTGTGAAGTACTGTTAAAAACTGTACTAATCGTTATTGCTCTCTATGATTAATATAGACACCACATGCCTTTAATTCTACCGAGTCTGTAAAAGCCAATTGATCCCAAAGATCTATCATAATAGATTAAAACTCATGAATACTCATATTTTTCTGATAAAGAGCTTGCATGTTATTCTTTAGTTCATATTGCTTTACAAAATTTGACTACTTGAATAACCTTTATAGATGATCCCAAACCTTCTTTGTTGTCTCATACTTCACCACTACGTATCTATGGAATGCTCAACAGAATTGTTGATATAAGTGATAATCTTTGCATTGTTTGCTTCACATGTATCTATCAAAGCAGCATCCCCCTCTTTATTATTCTTAGGTATCACATAGCTAAGTTCTACTAACATATCCCCACATCTTTTTACCTTGAGAAAATTCTCATTACATAGCCTCGGTATGAATAATTCTTTATATCCAACCTCACACTTACAGACTGAAGTGAATTATCTCTTTCAGCAACCATAATAAACAAACAAAGAAAACCAGAATGCAAAAGCAATAAAAGATAAAATACCAAATTGCAAAAACTAAACAGATATCGCAGAAACTAAAAAAATATCTTCTCAAAGTTATACGATTACTCCAAAACAACTAATTTTTATTTTTGAACGAAATAACAAATTGCAAAGGGTGAAGGGAAGATGAAATACCAAATTTGCAGAAGTTGAAGGGAAGGTGAAATACAAGATTTGCAGAAATTGAACAAAATAATAAATTATAGAAGGTGAAAGGAAGATGAAATACCAAATTTGTAGAAATTGAACAAATATAACATCAAAAATATTCCAAGGTTTTGCCTCGAACCCTAACAGGGGCGTACTGCCTCCTGCAAACCTACAACCAACTCACAAATATGCAAAAACTATGTTTGAGATTAAGTCTTGTTTCATGAAACCAACTCTAATACCATGTTAAAGTAATTCAACTTAACACAAAACAAATACGAACATAAGAGAAAAGAAAGCTAAGGTTTTCATTAATCACAATGTTTTGAAGTATTGCTTTAACCTAAATACAAAGAGATTTATATAGGCTAAACTAAAAATACTATTCTACCCTTAATAAATAAAATAAGTTAAATATAAATATTTATTAAAACAACCAAGTGATTAATGCATGGTGTGTAAACTCATAACTCATAAATTCATCTGCAACCAAATGAGAAGTAATTGATTTGTGTTGAAAACTATCACGTTTCTTGTGAGAAATTATATTTTGCAATTTACTTTAAAATTATTTATAGGTATAATTTTATTAGATATTCAGCCTTATAGGATATCTCATATCCATGCTTAATCACATCTTCAATACCATACCCATACGGATTAAAAAGCTACATGAACTATTTGTAATTTTTATCCCACTCTAAAGTACAATAGTCCAAGCTTTCAAATATTTTTTCAAACATGTTTGTTTTTACGTATTAACATGTTTCTTTTTTTACCTGGATTCTTATTTAAGGAAATTAGAGGTAGGGTGATAACCCAAAATCCTTGTATTCGGCCAAACATTGAGCCCAAACATATACAAGTCTGATGAACTGTGAGACCTAACATCCTTAGGCTTGGCTAAATGCCTAGCCCAAGCATATATAGGTCTAGCGAATTGCTAGACCCAGCATTCTTAGGCTTGACCAAGCATTGAGCCCAAGCATATATAAGTTTGGCGAGTTGCTAGACCCAACATATGCATATCTGGCAAGTTGCTAAACATAACAATACTTGGGCTCAACCAAGCGATAAGCCCAAGCATATACGAGTCTAGTGAACTTCTAGACTCAATATTCGTGGACTCAAGCAAGCACTGATCCCATTTACAAATGGATCCGACGAGCTGTCAAACTCATTATCTTTAAGCTCAACTATGAGTTGAGTTCAAATATATATGGCTCTAGCAATCTTGTCAAGCTCCATTTTGAATCACAATATTTTGATGAGTCAAGGATATTTCTTCTCTTTTGTACATAAGAGGTTTTAATGTTATGAGAGGAAGATGACATTTTAGTTCTTCTTTCCATTAAAGGGTAAAAACAATGGATTATAAAGATATATTGGATCCTTAAAAAAGAAATTGCTATTAATCTACCATTTCTGTGTTTGAATTTCCTTTGCTTTGCACTGGCTTTAAAAACTTTGTGAAAATTTTAAAACTTAATTGAAGATAAATTTTATATAATAGAAAAAAAAAAAAGAATCTAAACCCCCCCTCTCTCACATTTCCATCATTTAATTCAATTTTATCATAATTTTATCTTTAAATATTATGTTGGTTTAGGATTTCACTTTTGCTAGGCGTTATTATTCCTTGAAAAGTTCTCTCTCTCACTCTCTCTTTTGTATTTTCATCATCTAATTTTATTTCATTTTGACTTCATCTTTAAATGTTATGTTAATCTACCCTTCATGTGTTTGGATTTCCCTTGCTTTCTATGCTATCATGGCTTCAAAGACCTTGCAATAATTCAGAAACTTATTTTGAAGATTAGTTTTTCGAAATAAAATTTAGAGTTATAATTGAAAGGAAAATTGAACGTTATAGTTTGGAGACAAATATGTTATTTTCCCAATTTCATGTAAAGAACAAACTTGGGCCTTTGCAAACCAATTGCCGAACAAAAACAAACTTGGGCCCATTCAGACCATGTGCCGAAACAAAAACCCATGGAAGGGGAAATCGACGAGTTTGGTGTCCAAGAGCAGTTCCTCGCACGTTTTGGCAACCCAATCTATAAATTACAATTAAATTTATGTTTGATAGTATACTGCATGATAATTTTTAATTAAAAATAAATTAAAATAATAATTTTTAGATATTTTTTTTATTTTTAATATTAATATATAAAAAAATTAAAAAAATACTTTTGATATTTTTTCAAAAAAAAAAAAAAAACAATTTAAAAAACAGAGCTATCACACTTAAATTTGCTTTCCTGCTAACAAAATTAATAATACACCGGGCGATTTCTTGTTGGAGCAAGTGTTTTTAATTTTTTTTTAATATTGTATTCCCATGTAAAGAAGCTTGATAAAAAATAATTTGTATGAATATCTTTTTTTTTTTAGAAAAAATTACCACACTTTTATGCATGATTAATAAAACTTGTTTTGTATTGAATATATTTTCTAGAAATATTATCTAAATTAAAATATTATATATACTAATATATAAAAATAAATATACTTTTATACTATAATATACTCTAATATATTATTCTCTATATAAATATATTAGCAGTTTATTATTTTATAATAGTATTATATTTAAGATATTTTATTAATATATTATTTTTTTATGCATAATAAAATATTGTATTAATTTAGTTTTTAGATTTTTTTTATGGAAAGTGTTTTTAATTTTTTACACTGTAAATGTTTTTTTCTTTCATCTTTTGATTAGATTTTGATAATATAGCCAAAGAAAAATCATATATGAAGATTTTTAGCATCGGTGTTGCATCTCGATTGGGACAGTGCCACGTGTAAATCCCGCCTGCCACTGAATAAAAACCGTCTTTTAAAATAAAGAGCAACTACTCACCACCACTAAAGCCCCTTCACCTCTACAGCTCCACCCCATAGAAAGCAAAATATGCCTGTCTTCGAAGCTATGGCAGTTTTATCTCCCTCTGCATCGCTGTTAACGAAAACCCTCCAGCCAAAAATCACCACCAATCACCAAACTCCTATATTCCTCAATAAATCTACAGCAAAGCTTGAGTCCAACAAAATTATTAGCATTTGTTCTCCACAGCTAAGCAACACTAAAGCCTCTGCAATCTCTGGATCTCCAGGCAATTAGCATCTGTTTCTTGTTGCGTGTATTCAATTATATTTTTTTCTTTTCTTTTTGAGTTGATCAATATAAGTTTGAATGTTTTTGATGCGATCAATAGGAATCGAAGCTGCTTCTGGTTTAGTTAGTGAAGACACAACTAATATCTTGGATACCGTGGAAGTGTTTGATTTGAATGGAAACGCAATTCCAATTTCTGGTTTGTGGAAAGATAGGAAAGCTGTTGTTGCATTTGCTCGGCACTTTGGGTAACTAAAAGCTTTGCCTCATCTCATCACCCCTCCTTAATTTTTCGCTTTGTTTCTTATGTAAATTCAGTTCGATTTCAGATGTGTACTTTGCCGGAGACGGGCTGATTACCTTGCAGCCAAGAAGGTAATTGTTGTTTATTGATTATCTTTGTTTCTTAAGTATTCACGGCAAGTGATATTATGCATATCAAATATGTCAATAGGATATAATGGATGCATCTGGGGTGGCACTTGTTTTAATCGGTCCTGGAAGTGTTGATCAGGTATATTTTTTCTCAATTTCTTTGCATAATTGTTTCAGTTTTCAGGAGCTAAGAATGTAGTGATAGCATGCTTGTATAATTCATCAAGAACAAGAGTTAAAAGAATGTGGTATTGACTATAAACTGCATTTCCATGGTGTCGCTTATGTTGGCCAGCTATTTGTTGTTTTGACCATCACTGGTAACTTGGTGTAGGCAAAAACATTCTCTGAGCAAACGAAATTCAAAGGAGGTATGTTACCTTTCAGATAGCATAGCCTTGATAACCATGTAGCAATCCGATGCAAATTCTCCATATGCCACACGGTTATTGATATGGTTGGTCTTCTTCTAATTGCAACTTAATGGCAAAACCTTTTCTTCTTTTATTGTTTTCCTTCGCAGAAGTTTATGCAGATCCTAGCCACTCATCATACAAGGCATTACAATTTGTTTCTGGTGTCTCAACCACATTTACTCCTAAAGTATGTATGCACAATCCATTGAAATCTTCCATGAGTTATTTAGTAGTGCCTTCTTAATTTCAAGTGTATGTGCTCTGCTGACTTGTAGTAATTGGGATATCCCAAAATTATAAAGAACTAGTAACCTGGAGAAGAGATGTCCAAAATTTTAGCATTTCTTTATTGTAAAGAGGCTTTCTCAAATCTGCAGGCAGGCCTTAAGATAATACAGTCATACATGGAAGGGTATCGACAAGACTGGAAACTTTCGTTTGAAGGGGACACTGTGGCTAAAGGCGGCTGGTATGTGATCCACCTTATCGCAATCATAGTCGCCATTATGAGATTCACAAGAAGTTACCTGAAACTGCAAGAACGAAATTTTACACTTGCCACATGGAGAATTGCTATCATGTCTAATATACATTTGGTCTCATTCAGAACTTTTAGGTGGTCTTTAAATAATCCGGAAAATTTTGTTAACAAATGTCAACTTGATTGATTCTCAGGCAGCAAGGTGGAATTATAGTCGCAGGTCCTGGTAAAACGAATATCTCATACATCCACAAGGTTAGTGCCTATACTTTTCCTTGTCCTCTCTCATTCTGATTTAGCTAGTTAGTAGGGAATGGGAACTGTGTTGTTTCAAGTTTGAAGTCATCTTGATGGAGGGAAGTTTGAAAGTCCAAATCACCATGGAGTCTCCATGGGGCATGGCGTTATATATAACTAAAACTCGGTGGGGCCTTAATTTGAAAACTGTTGAGTTAACTTTTTAATTAAGATTTTTATAAATAAAAATTTAATGTGGATCCGACGAATATATTAGATCTAAAGTACTTGGGCTTGACAGTAATCCAAGTTTAAGGTAACATGAGTCTGATAAGCATGTCAGATCCAAAAAACTTGGACATTACTAAATTCTAAGGCTATATGCTTAATCCTGGACAATCTTTTACAATAAAAATATTAAAGACATGATAAATTGTCATTTCTATACTCACAGGTGTATTAAGGGACCTACCATACTTACCATCTCATTAATGATATATAAGAGATATTTGTCTCTCATTAATGTCACTGAAAGTAGAAGACTTTTCAAAAAAAATTTTATCTGAAAACGACAAGGTTCAGTGGGTATAAATACCCCTGAACCATCTAGGTAAAATGTTAGAACTTTTCATCTTAAGATAAAAATATCGATTTCAGAGCATTAACCAACTTAAAACTCAAAAACAAATATCTTTGTTCCTTGAATTTAAAGTTCTTTTAAGTTATTTAATACATTTCTCATAAATATATTGACTTTATCATCGAAGGGTCTTAAAGGCTATTGAGACTGTTTTTGTAGGTACTCAAGCTTCTATCATAAGCCTAAATATTCCTTATATTAAGAAGAAGAAATCCAATAACTTGAATATATAGATTAATCACTATCCCAAACACTAAATAACATTTTATTTACATATCTTGGATTTTAAGATATCATGAAAAGCCTTTTTACATTCTTTATTGTAAATTGAGCTATATAAAAGGCCAAATTAATGCCTTATGCACCTTTTATAAACTAAATCATTTTAAAGTATTAATGTTAAAATGCAATGGATCCTTGATTTATTTATTTATTTTGTAATATAATAAAAGTTTTTTTGATTGGGCAGGATAAAGAAGCAGGGGATGATCCAGATATTGAAGATATAATCAAAGCATGTTGCTAGGGAGAACACTTTTTGTTTTTGTTTTTTTTTTCATGAAAGAACACATACTTAATTATAACATAATATCGTTTGATTATCAAAACTAAATAATTAGTTATTGTATTATCAATAATTAAATAGTTGATTATTAACATGATAGTACTTCGCTTGAGTTGTGACAAAGTATAAAGCAAACTTCAATGGAATCGGGGTCTTTTCACAACTATTATAAGGGTTTGAAGGTTAGAAAAAAAGAGTTTGGCTGATAGTCTACAAACTCCTACAAAACAAGTCCTTTATGTAGTATTAGGACCCTTCGACACTTAATTTAGTAAGAATGTAAGAGAATGTTGAATTAAAAGCTGCGTGTTGTATATTGCAAGGATGGGAGTTGAAGATGATAAATGCATGGAATGTGGTTCTTAAAATGGTTTTTTTTTAGTGATTTAATGAATAGAATTCTTAACCTAGTGATTCATGAGCGTTAATATACCTATGAATCATGCGAACTTGCATGAGGTAGAGGAAAAATGTGTGAATAGACTATGTAATCTATTTTAAGCATAATTATGTAAGACAATATCCACTAATGATAAATGATTATTTAGTTGATTGTGAGATGATATGGTTAGGTGGGCTAAGTTCTAGGCAAGAGCATGCCATGTGCCATGACACATTACATGTGTACTCATATGTAATTGATTGTGCTTGTCTTTATATTGATCTATTTGCCAATTAGTTTGATATTTTAGATTGTTTCCATTATAAACTGACATCAGAGCCTACTTGGTTATCAATTAACTTTCATGAAGGTGAAAAAAGTAACATCGATTATGGAGTTTGATATACAAAAATTTAATGGTAGGATTGACCTCAAAAAGTGTTATTTCTTTTCTAATAACATTCCTTTTATTGGTTATATTATTTCCAACATAGAAATCAAAGCTTGCTCGTGTAAGGTAGAGGCAATTTTGAGCTAGCCAACTTCAAAAACCATTTTTAATATCCAAAGCTTTCATAGCTTGGTCTTATTCTATACATGATTTATATATATAAAAAAAAACTTTAGCAGACTAATTTCTCTTATTACCAAGTGTTCAAAATAAGGGGTTTTAAAGTGGAATGACATTGCTCAAGCTAATTTTGATCTTATTAAGATTAAGATGACCGAAGCTCCCATCCTAACTCTTTTAAATTTTATAACAATCTTTTAAGTTGATTACGATACTTTTGGAATGAGAATTGAAGCTATTCTAATTCAAGAAGGGAGGGTGATTGCTTAATTTAGCAAAAAAAACTTACAAGGAAGAAGTGTTAAACATGTGATAAGGAGTTCTATGCCATCATTCGAGCACTTAACCATTAGAGTCATTACTTGTTATCTAAAGAATTCGTTATTTATTCTCATCATGAAGCACTTAAGTATTTGAGTAGCCAACAAAAGCTCAATGCTTGACATGCAAAATGGGTAGAGTTTCTTCAGTTCTTTCAATTTATTTTGAAATAAAAACCTAGAAAATTAAACCAATTTAAAGATGCTCTAAACTAATATATGCTCTTATAAATACAATTCAAGATATGGTAGTGGACTTTGAAATATATAAAAAATTGTATAAAGATGATCCAGATTTTAACTTTATTTGGAAAGATTGTTTAAGTGGACCAAAGAATTAGTAATTCTTGCAAGATGACTTTTCATACAAAGAAAAGATGTTTTATGTGCCATAAAGTTATGTTCGAGAAGCTATAATTCATGAGAAACATAATGGTTGTCTTACTGGGTATTTTGAAAGGAAGAAAATATAGTTTGTGCAAAAACACTTTTAATGACCTAAACTAATTCGTGATGTGAGTTAAATTATGAAAAGGTGCAAAACTTGCCTCGAAGAAAATAAGTATGGAAGCAATGTTGGATTCTTAAGCAAACATTTTTGGCTTATAACAAGGACTCTGGATTCTTGATAAGAATACTTGTTTTCCATAAGCTTTCCTTCATCTGCTAAGATTCCTCTCATGATCATATTGATTTTAATTAATGACATATGAGATAATCAACTTCTTCTTGTTTCTCATAATCTACTATCTTCTTTACAAAATGTTAGAGATACCCCCTGCTAAAGAGTCCTTTTATATATTTTTTTAAGAGCGCAACATTCATTTGTATTGTCTTGTTTCTTATGTTTTACTTTCTTCTTTATAAAATGTTAGAGATACCCCCTTCTAAAGAGTCTTTTTATATATTTTTTTAAGAGCACAACATTCATTTGTATTGTGCTCCTATCTTTATGGAAAATGTAGTATTTCTTTAAGTTTCTCTAATCAGGGTCTTTCTTTATGAGTGATGAATACTACATGAAATCTTTCCCTCTTATGACTATTTGTACTTTAGCTATAGTAGTTCAAAGAAGTAGTAATGAGTTATGGGTATACAAGCCTGTTATGTATTGGACCTCTAGGGTTATTTATGAATGTTTAAGAGTTGCCTGATAGGTTCGCCTGTGTTTTGGAGACTCTTTCATGCGTCTATGAAAACGTGGGTGCTTATGTCTTGCTATATTTGCTCATTTCAATCATATATGACTTTTTATGGATTCTTTTTATATTAAAAAGACTTTCATCTAATAGTGCATAAAGTCATTCCTATAAGGAGTAGTTATGTACCCTTACTTATTAGGGCTTTTGTTCCTACTGATTCCAACAAACCTTTTGATTTGAACATCTATTTGTTGAATATTTTATTTCTCACTCTTTGAGTAATGACCAAGTGTTTATTTGAACTCTTTTTTGTTGAATTATTTGTACTAAAATTAGCAATCAACTTACTATATAAATATAAGAAAATAAGTATGGAACCATGCTCTAAATTATGGTACCAAACTCATGAAGATCCATGAAATATGGTTGGAAGAATTTTGCACATTGCATTGATAACCTGTATCACCAACTCAAGATTGTTTCTCATGTTTTACACATGTTTTCTAGGGTTAGACAAACTATCATGGTTGTTTATATTCATCTTTATGGCTACAAGGTATTTAGACAAGTGAATATTCAACATATTTTGGCATAATAAAGAATTTTATATTTGGTGTGTAAGGCTTTTACCATTGCCTCATCATAGCCCATTATATTATGTTATTATGGGCCACTAAAAGGAATAATGATGATGGCTATGACTCATTGTGGCCTTGCCTCTTGATTTATAAAGATCACATCTGGAGGAGGATCTTATCTCTTCATGGTGGTGAGATCTACTTCTTGGCATGGTAGTAGTGTGATAATATTCTTGTTTTCTCTCTTGCACATCAATTTAGCTGGTTCTTTTTAGGAAGTGGAGTTGTATATGAACATGTAAATACAAAATATATGTTAATACTATAAATTAAACTCTATATCTAATTAATAAAAAATAGGGTAAATATTAATATAATTCTTTAAAAAAAGAAGTTAATCTCATTTTTTTCATTAAATATCTATTTATACATCACATTAAATCTTAAATATTATAAAATAATCTTTTTTAAGTCACACCTAATCCATATATGGATTAGTACCTAACTTGATAATTGGTGTGTGCTATGCTATAAATAAAATTAAAAAAAATAATGTAAAAAATAATATCTAGGTTATGGGAAACTTTTTGATAGTGTCATTAAACCCGACCTAATGTGTCAATCTTAAAGTTTTTCAACCCAACTCTTTGCCTAGCCCAGGTAACAAATTAAATCGTGTGAGGTTTGTCCCAACGTGATCTGGTCGATTTGCTAGATCCAGAGACAACTTGAACGACCAATAAAAACATGGTTTGATTTAAAAAATTCAAGATGACATTATTTTAAAAAAAATATTAAGACGACGACATATTGGATCAAACCGGGGTTGGCAGACTAACCTAGGTTAACCTATCAAGCCCGCAATATAGGTCATGAGCTCCATTGAATTTGATAACTTTGGTTAACTCGCCAAACCCATAACACAAGTCATGGACTTCACTAGCTTTAATAACTTTATTTTATAAAACTATTTTGTATTTAATTATATGATAACAAAAATAAACATTTGCAAAATCAAGTAATAACTCAATATCAAGACGTTTGTTTGAGACCATGATAACATTATAAAAGCAAAGTGAAACAAATTATGAAACTCAATCCCAATCAATCTAAGTTAAATTGTCAAACTTGCATCCCGGGTTATGAACTCTACTAGTTTTAATAACATCGGTTAACCCTTTAAACTTGTAACTCAGTTATGGACTCTACTGAGGTTTAATGACTTTATTTTTTAACTATTTTTTATTTAATTATATGATAATAAAAATAATTGTTTGCAAAATTAAACATTAACTCAATATTAAGACATTTATTTGAAACCGCGATAACTCTATAGAAAGTAAATTAAAATAAAATTATGAAACTCAATTTCGAACTAGGACAATTTAAATAATAAAATTGAAAAAAAATTAATAAAAAATATAAAAGATAAAAAAAAACCATAAAAAGTTCACTGCTCCCATTAACAATGCTTTGTGAGAAAGTGAATAGTGAATTCACCTCCACTTTTAGTCATTGTTATAATAATAATTAATACTTTATAATTATAATTAATACTTTATGTTGACTAAAATAGATTAGCAAAAGCTATGTATTAAAATCTGAAAATAATAGATACAATTCATAATTTTATTAAATTAGATGATTGATTTTATTTTCTTTTAGTAATTATTAAATTATTGAGTTATTTTTTATATTATTTTATTTTTATTTTTTTAGACGAAAGATTCATATGATTTTTTATTATGCCTTTTTTACCATTGATACTAATATTAAAAGAACTTTAAATAAAAGCAATCGTGAAATATTTGTTTATGCCTATATTTTAAGTTTCTATCTATACAACATATAGTAATTAAAAGTAAAAAAAAATAAAGCCCTTTTTTCTCTAAAAGAGAGAGATTCATACTTAAATTACATTAAAATTAAACAAATTATTAAATTTGACCTTTGTTAATTTTTATACGGGTCCTTGGTTTTTTTTGTCATGTTATCTTTGACAGAAAGTATTTATACCTTTTGACATTACTAATATTAAAAAAAATTCATTAGTCAAAGTTTAGAATAAGATTTTTATTCATATCTATAACTTTAACATTTATTATAAAGTAAGTAATTCTTTAAAATAAAATGATTTGTATAATCATGTTAAAATATAGTAAAGCATAAAATACAATCTTTGTTCATTTTTGTACCTTAAATATTTTTATGTTAGTATAGTTTTATTCATGTTTTTATTTTCTTAAAATCAAAAAAATTTTAATACACAAGCAACCATCATGAATGCCAAAATTACTAATAATAAAAAAACAAAAAACTATTATGAAATGTTTGGAAGTATGGTAATAATTACTTGTTAAAATGTTTTTTTTCTTAAAAATGTATTAAATTAATATTTTTTTATTTTTTAAAAATTATTTTTGATATCAAATCTAAAAATAAAAAAATAATTTTAACTAAAAACTAAAATAAAATTTATTCAATTCCTATTTGAAACTCGATACCAAACAGCCAAAACAAAATAATTTTTTAAGGCGATACCATACCAACAGAGACCTGAGTTAAAGGTAAGACCTACAATTTTAGGAATGTAAAGACAATTATTTGTTTCTTGATAAAGTCTGTCTATTAGGGGTGATTATTTTCGGTTCAGTTCGGTTTTTATCAAACAAAATAACTAAACTGAATTTTTTTTTCAAAAAAAACTAAATCGGTTCGAACTAGCCGGTTTTGGTTTGGTTTTTTAGGACAAAAAACTGTTCAAACCAGTTTGACTCGGTTTTTTCAGTTTTAGGCTAATAAAACCGAAACCGAACCAAATCGAACCAGTCAGTTTTTTCAAAATTTTAATTGCTTTAATCGGTTTTTTTTCACTGTTCGGTTTTTTCGGTTATTTTTTTTTTTTGTTTTCTTGATTTAATCTCTTTTTCAATTTTTTTACTTACTAGTGTCCACCCTTTTGTAAACATCCAGCTAGTGCTGGATGCGCACAGTACAATCCCGAGAAAGAAATCCAATTTCTTAGCTGAAAAATTACAGAAGCAAAAACACAGTATATTGTCAACAAATGGAGGTCATTCTAATACACGGAGTAACCTACTTCACAAGTCTGAAGGGAAGGGAAGTACTTTTTCCTCGTGTGTTCAAGTTCTTTTAGTTACAAGGCCTTGGCAAAATGTACCCCGCTATATGCAAAACTATATATTAATCTCAGCCGGACAGGTCTCCCAAGATATACACACTTGTTTGGTTGAAGGCCAAATCGTCAATAGAATAGAATCAGCCATTGCTGTTCAGGTCAGTAGACGTCAAGGTTCACCTTTCATGGATCTTGAAAATCAGTAGAAAACTTTGTTCTACCATCATAAACTCTCCCTCGGTGTGGCTGCCACAGCCTGTCTCAGAATGAACTTCCAGGCATGTGCAGAAAGATAAAGCAGACACATTTATTTGATTTTAGTGATGCAGCAAGAATTCCAGCCAGCATCACCACGTTACTGCGAAGAAAGATGTGAAGATGAAGTTAGAGCCTAGAGAAGCTAGGAAATGAAAAATAAATGAAGATTACGAAAAACGTACAGGTCAGCAAAATGTAAGTAGTTCAACATGCTATATCATTGGTCTGATTCAGGGCAGAAACTCCCACTGCTTTGGTATTGACATCATATGATGACATGACCTTCCTCTGAATCAACCAAGGAGGTAAACTAGCCAAGGTTACAGAACAATCATTGAAGAATCTATAAAAATAAAATATGTAAACTAGCAAATAAATTAAAGAACTTGTTCGAAGATATTTCATAGGAAAATTTTTCCTGGGCCTTTTTTTCTATTCAGAATCTTGTAGTAGTACACACCAAACTACATGCACATTCAGGAATGAAAAATTACGAAGAGATAGATGCAAACGCTGATGCTTATCTCTACACAGATGAAACTTAGACAAAGCTTCTACACAGATCTTTCTCAGAGAGAAATGACCACCAAAAGTTTTACACAGATGAAACTTCCATGCTACAACACAGCAAATGTTTTCTCTGTAAAAACTGTTAGGGCAAGTTCTCAGCATCATGGAAAAAACAAAGAAATCTAACAGGTTAAAACTTCAGCATTGAATGAAACCTCAGCTTTTCCATAATACTCAGATTATGGTTGCAATATATCATCACATTTACGAATTCTTTCAATGAGCCAAAATAAGTGGCAATATACATGCATGCTGGTAAGAGCTGCTATGAACATACTTACAAAACATTAACACTTACATATGGCTCAAAATCAGGGCTAGACAAGTTAACAGTAAGGTTCCGCATCAATAACAAAACCTGCAAGACACCAAAAGGAATTATATACAGAGCACATCGGAATAATCAGGAAAATTAGAAAGTGTACACACCAAAGTTATTTTAACTAACACCATGATGGGAAAAAAGATGCAATCTTGTACTATTTTGAGAACTCCACTAACACACTGATACTTGCATCAAAGCACATGGAAACTTTAGAGATATAGATATGATTGTGCAAAATACCAATGCCTCTCTTTCTCTCTCTCAAATATTTTACTTGAATCACTGCCATCTTAAGCAAGTTGAGAAGATGAAGAGCTGATTTTGAAGAGCCAAACAACCCATCAAACTCGCAAGAGAGACGAACACGAACCAGGTCAGCACTTAATTTTATGGAGTAGAAAATCATAATGTTGCTATATGGGATGAAAATTATATGTAGTGATGGAGAGGACTTTCCCCTGACATTGGCTCACTATATCCAAAAGTAACTTGCTGTGATAGCTCCAAATGAAAACCACTTCTGTCAAGTTAAACCAGAAAAATCAACATAGATCTTTTCTCTTTATGTATTAAATTGATGTCTATCTAAAGAAGGATGGCAGTGTAACCCTTTAAAACCTGATTGTGTTGTAAATAACAGGTGAGACTAAAATATTCAATCCAATACACGTGGCAATCCTCATTCTTGAGTGTTCTTTTCAGATCCTTGGTTTAAGTTCCCATACACAGAACACTGGTTCTTATTACCAATTTACCAGCAATACGTGGCTCACAACCAAATTTCTACCAAATCTTATTAGTGCTCCAACGATATTATTAGCTTCTTTAGTCCCCTTGCATAATATACAATGATCGAGTAGAAAGATAAGAATCAGAGGTTCATTTATGGTACTGTAGTATAGACTTCCACTATCATAATGAACCACTTCTCACCGCTAAACTGCATATCTAATTTTCTCTATGATTATACACCTACTTATCTTTGCATAGTATAATTGGAAAAGGAGCCATCTCAATTCAATTCAATTCAACTTACAGTTTCAAAATTTATAGGGTCCATTTCCTGTAGCTTTTTCACATGCCCTTTCGTGTCTGGATCAAAGACACTTCCAATGAAGCTATATACTTCAGCAAAATCTGGTATACCTGCAGACAATAGGTAAAAAGTAAGAGAGAACTTTTTTTTCTTTTTTTTCCTGAGTTTGGGGTCAGTATAAGTGGAAAATTAACAACTTTAGTCTTGTGGATCACGGGTTACCATGAAGCACAGGCGCTTGCTTCCCTTGTTTTGGCATCTCAGCACTTGGCAATGTTCTACTTGAGGTCCCAAGGCCACTGACAGTATTGTTACTAACCCTTGATACACACTTTGGTCCAATATCAGCTGAATCAGCAAGGTTGCAAGCCATAAGAAGTGCTGGAAAGTTCCCTCTAGTAGAAATGATCTACGTACTAATATGATAACAGGAAGATAAGAAATGAAGAAGTATGCACACCTTCAGCTCCGTGAAGATTTGGAAGTTCATCTTGTGATGGCATGATTTTGCTTGTTGCGGAGTTTATTAACACTGAAGTTTCATCCCATAGAGCATATCCAGGTGCTAAGGTATTCATCGATGAAGGGTAAGCCATGGATGCTGGGAGCGGCACTAAAACTGCAATAATTAAGAAACAGCATGTCAAGAAAGCAACTTTAAAGTACAACCGCATTTATCATCATACTCCATGAAAAAGGTCAAACCATTTTTCGACGCCTTCTGTGGGTAAGGATGAGAGGCTTTGCGTTTAGGGCGAGGAGGAGGAACATGCGCAGTTGTACCATTCTTTTGGACCTTCATAAAGTATTTCTGGGCATGACTCCGAATCTGCAAATGTATATGATCAGTATAGAGCGTGATAGATACGTTAACCTGCAAAGCGAAAACACTGCATGATTCAGACCTGGATCACCGTCTTTGAACCCACAAAATCTTCAATCTTTTTCCAGTCACGATCAAACCTGAATGAAGAAGACCAGATAAAAAAAAAAAAAAAAATTAGATAAGCATGGCACAGAATCAAGAAGCATTTGATTAGCAATTTGAAAATTGAAAGTTCAAAACGTGGTACGGTGTCAAATTATATTTTGCTTTTAACAAACAGAATTTCTATTGATTCAAAGGTACTTCTAACACCATCAAATTGTCAAAAACTAAGAAGCAAAGGCATCAAATCAAAGTCAATTGTTAAAACAAGATTAATAATAATAATAATAATAATAATAATAATAATAACAAGCAATTAGTACTTTTTTTCCTTTTCTTTCTTATTTTGAATTTCAAGAGAGAGAACTAAAGAAACGAGGGGAGAGAGAGTAGTTATACAAACAAGAGCTAAAAGGAAACTTACAATTGAAGGGCTTCAAGGAACTTGTCATGCTCTTCTTCAGTCCAACTCTCACGAGACTTGGTGATTGTATAAGGTTTTCTAACTTTCTTGCCTGACCCATCGCTGCTAGCTTCTGCTGTTGTAACTATACCTGTACCTGTAGCTGGTGGTGTTGATGATGATGTAGGTGTAGCCATTGATTGAGAAGGACCAGCAGGATTCGCACCTGTTTCTGCTCCTGCTCCTGCTGTCGAAGTTGAAGTTGAAGAGGAGGAGTTGGCGTTCATAATCATGAACAGTTACTCCGTTTCCAGCTCTGTGGAGGTAGGAAAGACAGAAAAGAACGGTCACTGTGCAGGTGCGTGAGGGCAGAGGACACAAAATGGCGAACTCTCTCTCTGGATGGGCTGTGTGTCTGTAACAGTGAGTTTGCATTTTAGACCTTTCAATTAATCGTCTATTTAACCTCCTTGTCTACGCCGATTTTTTTTAATTGTCGTCTCTAACCGTCTAACGGCCTCACCTACCCATCCTTTGACGTCGGATCTAATCTTGTGTGACGATCTTTTGGCTCGTATGACGATGCTGCTCTGCTCCTTTCGTTTCTTCTGCTACGTACCCTTTTTTGTTAACTTTTTTTTTTCTTTTTTGGGATTAGTGATACTTTATTCTTTTGGGATTCTATTAAATCATTACAACACGTTTTTTTTTTAATACACTCTACTCAAACACCTTAGGCTCCGTTTGTTTGCAGGAAAATGAATTTCTTTTAGAAAGTGAATTTCAGGGAAAGTGAATTCCTGGAAAGTGAATTCCGGGAAAGTATTTTCCGATGTTTGGTAGTGTTATGAAAAATGAACTGGAAAACACTTTCCAGTGTTTGGTTATGTCATGGAAAATGAGCTGGAAAATAACTTATTAATATTTTATTTTTCTCAAGTTTATTAAAATAATGAGGAACAAATCTTACAAATTAAAAAGTTGAATGAGAATGAAATTGAAAAAAAAAAAATATAATTTCATAAATTATCTCAAATAAAACAAATAATAATCAAAATAATAGGGATCAAATCTAAAAAATTAAAAAAAAATGAAAAATAAAGAAATTAAAATAATAATAATCAACATTTCATAAATTATTTCAAATAAAATAAGTAACAATCAAAAGAATGAGGATCAAATTTGATAAATAAAAAATTTCAATAAAAAAATGATAAGAAAAAAGCAAATAGCAATTATAAAAATAAGGACCAAAGTTAATATAAAAATAAAATTTTAAGAGATGAAATTGAAAAATAAATATTCAAAACAAAATATATATAGCAATCAAAAGTTTGAGGATCAAATTTGATATAATCAGCAAATAATGACATTTCTAAATTTTTCACAACTTCTGGAAAGTGTTTTCCCCTCAAATTTTTCAGGAAAACACTTTCCTGAAAACCAAGCCAAATTTTCCTTTTACTGGAAAGTGTTTTCCATTGACCAACTTTCCTACTGGCAAACAAACACAAGAAAGTTTGGAAAGTGCTTTCCCGGAAACCACTTTCCGGAAAACAAACACAGCTAAAAGGAAAACACTTTCCTGAAAACCAAGTCAATTTTTTTTTTTTTACTAAAATTGACTGGAAAGTGTTTTCCGTTGACCGGAAAGTGTTTTCCGTTGACTAGAAAGTGTTTTCCGCTGACCGGAAATTGTTTTCCGTTGACCAACTTTCCTAATGACAAACAAACACAGGAAAGTTTGGAAAATGGTTTCCCGAAAACTACTTTCCGGAAAACAAACAAGGCCTTAACCTCTTAAAACATTACTACTAATGGAGTAATTCTTTTTGTTGTTGGAAAGACTTTTTAAATTGTTTTATGTCTTGAGAAAAAAGTATTAAATTAATATATTTTTAAATGTTTTTCAATAATTAGTAAATAATCCAATTTTCTTTTCATTAATTGTATTATTCTATGGCCAGATTAAAGGCCATTTGCTTCTATTTTGTTAAGGAATTATAGAACAAAAAAATAGATTACCAATATAAAAGAACTCAGAAGAAATAGATGGTCGTTTTGAAATTGACTAAAAAATTTACTTCAATCCTCTTAGTTTGCAACATATTTATTTTCCATTCCTTTGATTTTTTTCGAAGTTCATTTTTTATCCAAAACTTCATTTTTCTTACCTTTTATTCTTTAATTTGAGATAGAAGAGAGAAAGTAATTGAATTCTGATTGTAGAGAGAGAAAATATCAATTGATAATAATTTCAACCATCAAAATGATCAATTTTGGTGTTCACAGATTTTATTTGATGAGAAAAATTCCACTAAGGTGTTGTTTCACCTTTAAATTGCTTGAGAAATCAAATCTAACCTTGAAAGTTTTTTATTGATTTGTTGTTTTTGGATTTTTTCCGAGTTATTTAAAGGTATGAACAAGTTTGTTTGGGTCTCTTAGGTGTAATTTAGGTGTTTTTAGGTCAAAAAAATACTTGAAAATATAGTTTTAGGGTTTAAAACACCTTTATCTCGAAGTTTTAGCGACTAGGAGTTGCCAAAGTCTAGGTAGAGTAGGTGACATGTTTCTTACTTTTATTTAAAAAAAAAATAGGAGCAATGACATGTTATTCATCCTATAAAAAAACACAAAAAAAAAATAAATTAAACAAGCCCCGAAGTGTGGGTTGCCCTAGGCTTAAGCGCCTAAGCCTTTATTTCTTTTATTTTATTTTTTTATTGGTTTTTATTTCCAATTTGATCCTTCACAATTTGGTCTATCCTGGTTAGCATACCAAATCTACAACTTGTTCGTAATACCAGGATAATCTCATAAAAAAAAAAAAAAACCATGAAACTCAATTATAAAACAACCTAATATTCAAGGGAAAAACTAAAAAAAAATAATTTTTTTTTTAAAAAAGCAATGAAAAAAATATATGTGTCAACCCAAGTTAGCCTATTAACTTTATGACCATAGACATAAGATTTGGATAACCTCATAAAAAGAAAAGCGAAGAAAAAAACATAAAGATTATTGGATTTATCTTGTTGAGATCTTTTTAATGTTACCAATAGTATCATTATTGTAACTTCGATATGCTTTTAAGGTCTATATCTTGTCTCAATTTATTTTTTTCAGACTATTTAACAATTCAAAAGAGTTGTAGATGTAATCCATGACTCACAGGTGACATATACCAAGCTATTTCCAAAATATTTTTAGAATGGTGTCATTAAAAAAAATATATGCTAAGATAAAAAAAAAAAATCTCTAGTGAAGTGACAAGAATGGAGAAGCTGACATATGTGATAATTAAACTACCTCGTAAAAGTTGTCTTGCTTTTAATTATATGATTACTGTTATGATTATGACTCCTTTATATAGACCATCTCAAACTAGATCCATTGTTATTTTTTAATATTGAAAAAAAAAAAAACTTTATGCTTAAACATGGAGGATAATTTGTTGGGAGTTATTTAGTAAACAGATATAAATACATAAAGTATTTTACTTGTAGAATTATAGTTTTTAGACCTAACCCGGTTCAAGGTTCGAATTTTAGGTTTTGATTGGGTCACTGGATCAATTTTATAAAAAAAATCAAAACAATGTTGTTTTAGTAAAAAAAACAAAAATTAACAGGTTGCAACTAGGTTTTTAACTGGATCTTGCCGGATCATACCTGAATTTTTTTTTCTATATTTTTTCTTCAATCTAATTTAATTTCAGTCTCAAATTAACTGAATCCCAGATCAACCCACCATTCTGGACCGAATTTTAAAACAATACCATAAAATTATAGAATTCCAAATAAAATACAAGACAACAAAGAAGTTACTGCAGGAGATATTACTCATTGCCTTTAAAGTAGAATTGCCCTGCAAAGAATTTTAGGGCAGCTTGCCTCCTAAGATTTACCCATAAATAGCCATGTTGAGCCACGTGACCCCATGCAAGATCCACCTGCGAAGGATTGATCTCTCCTTTCCTCTCCTGTGGGACAAACGTCACCCCTAAGGCCCTAACCAACCCTAATGTTTCCTCGCTAAACTTTTTCAAAACCAAGGATCAGGTGACACGTGGTTTCTTGACCTCCACTGGAAGAGCAGAGACTTTTCTACGCTTGGTGTTCTTGGCTTAACCTGCCGACCATGATAAAACATCGATGGGGACACGAGAAAATTTGTGCGCGGCACAGACTCGGCGTGTTGTTTAGCCAGTCTTGATGTTCGGCCCTCCTAATTGCGTGTTGCTCCCTCACACGTGCTTATTACACTTCAGCTCAGCCGTACGGTCACACGTTTAGTTATGGTCCCCCGTTTGCGCGCGACTTTTGCGCGTGGATTTTGTGGAGCAGTTATTTTTAAAATATTATTTATAATATTAACATATTAAAATAATTTAAAAATATGAACTAGCAATTATATAAATATATAAAACAAACAAACATGAATAAGATAAGAGACATCAATCTGTAAGAAAAAACTTGGCAAGAAATATTAAAGTATTTCTAATATGATCAGGTGCTATAATTGCCAAGGACACGTTTTTTGCCTTGCCGTTGGAGAGAGGATGTGAGATTTTGTTAAATCAAGTGAAGAAAACAAGAAATTAAATCTATAATCATATGTTTATATCCATTCTAATTAATTAATAAATTAGTTAATTCAATCTATAATATAAAAACACCTTACACAACATCAGATTTAGTTAAATCGATCGAAATTGTCAAGTAAAGAAACCTTGACTTTCCAAGTCATTAAATCAAATGAGTTTTGTCTTCCAAGATGCACTTATTATTGAAAACTGCCAAAAACAAAGAGATGTATATTAGTTTCTTTCTGGTTTTTCACGGGTTGAATAATTATTTTTTATAAAAAATAAATATTCAAGATTTATTTTTTTAAAAAATTCTAATTATAAAGTTAAAAAATTCATGCACACATTTAATTAAATACATTAAAAATCATATATACTGATAAATACAAAAAACAAAATGTTAACATGTTTATTTAACTCATCTCACTACAAGTCAAATAAATTTCAAACACGAAAAAATTAATATATAGAGTTATTAATGTGTTTTATAGCATCAAGTAAAAAAAATATAATCATAAATCAAAAAATTGATATTTATATATAATAAAATACAGTAAATATCAAATATATAAATAAAAATATGTAATATCTCAAACTAATTTTTAACATAGTAGAAAAACATAATAATGTTGCAATTGCTATAGTAAAATATCATTTTCTTAGTTTTTTGTATAATAATTAAAAAAAAGGTGCAAGGAAAAAAAATTATAAAAAAATAAAAAGAATTGTATAAATAGTCGAGCGATAAATATTTAAATTGAAAAATTTTAAAAATATATTTTTTTTCATTAAAGAAGCGTAAAGAAAAAAGAAGGAAGAACTAGAAAAATATTAAAAAAAATAAAGATAAAAAGGTGATAAATATACCAAATATAAAATGATAAAAATGTATACAGAGAAAAATAATATAAAATATTATTTTAAAAAAAAATTAAAAATTATAATTTTATCACCGCTATAATAAAAAAAATAAAATTTATAACTATACCATTTCTCTCTAAAAAAAAATAATAAAATTTAGTATATGTATATAATTATCGAGAAAGAAAAACAAATTCCGTCTCTTGGTGGATTCGATTTGGGTTTCTTTATAGTATCATCATATGGGCCTATATTTTCTAGCATGGATGAAAACCTTTTGTTTGAGCTTTGCTTATGGGCTACCCGGATCTGGTCGGAGAGAAATCAGCTGCCATTGGGCATAGGGTCCCGAAATTACCAAATGCCGAGCTCTCAGGCGACGGAGCAATAATTCGTGGCTCAGTATTGCCGAGCAATTCAGATAAGAGAGGACTGAATCTATTGGTTGGTTGATGCTGTTTTCGGATGACTTTTTTTCAATTTTCCCAAAAGAACTAGCCGGAAGAATCTTCTTGTTGAGATGCAGAATGAATACTCAAGTTAGTAGCATCAGTAACATAACAAGAATTCAACAAAAGGCACCACCACCACCACCACCACCATCTCGAAAACCACTCCAGTAGAAAGTCTCAAGAACCCAAACAAAATGGTGACACAAATGGTACGTCCAATTAAGTACAAGTCATAGTAATTCAACTGAAGCTCTCGTTTTATGTTTTTGTAGCTAACCTGTGGTTCAGAGATAATGGACATCATGTACCAAATTAGATACAGAACACAAAAGGGAAGGCATTGTCGCATAAAGTATGTTTCCCTTGTTTTGTTTCTATGACCAATTTCTTTCTTCTTTGTCGAATAAATCTGGTCTTCGAATGACAGCACTGCAGCTTTTGATGTCTGTGCTCTGCTTGACTGGTACGGTTGGACGTTTTTCAAAATCATGAATCTGGGTTTTTGAGCTTGAGATTAGACCTTCAATAACATAAATGCTTTTCCACGCTGGGTAACGATTTTGTATTACTTACTTCGAGGACTCGATGCTTATCTTGATAAGGCTACATTCAGAAATCCACCTTAATTTATGAACCCAGGATGATGACGCTGTAGGATGGGGGACTGGGGAGGGGTTGACGACCTCCAAGTAGATGCATAATTTCTATGTTTTTTACATGCCAGCCAGCTTTCAAAACATGCAGCTGAGGCAATGTCCTCGTCATCTTAATTACACTGTATGATGATTTCACTCTTTAGAGGTCCCATGTGGAAATGAAAATCGAACATCACCACAGGCTGCTGGGTTCATTCGCTCTGATCGTGAAGCAGAATACAGGAAAAAAAGGAAGTAGGAATTGCCTACTTTCCCCAAAATAAGGAAAGATTTATTGCTTGCTGCTGACGATAACATTCGACCTCTACTTATTGTCTTAGTCGCTCGCTTATCTTTCCTATATCCTTCTATCCATCAAACATATGGCTTCGCCCAGGATTGACACTGCTAAAGTTGACATGAGAGAGTGGCTTCTCTATATGACGATTGCACTAATTTGTTCACCAGCCCTTGCTGACTGGGAGTATACAGCTGATATGCTCTGTTCTTTTCAGGTTTTATCACCAAACATTTCAACTGTGAAACCCTTAAACCACCTCGGTTGGAGTTTACTCCAACAAAGCTTAGCGCATCATTTACTTGGAGAGTCATGAAGATAGTCTTAACTAGCTAGATTAGAATCAATTCATACAGAGCTCTAGCTTTTTGTAAGGTCTGTAGCCTTGATAATGAGCACTTGGTCTAGTGACATACCTTAAAGTTACTTATCCCGTCATCAATCGGTTAGCAATGTGAATAAGAGCAATGTATAGGCAAGGGAAGGAGAGATAAGAAAGCAAGCTCGCATGAGGGAAAGACAGTAAAATCCTAGCAAAGCAAAACCTACAAATTGATGAACTTTTCTTCTTGGGTGTGGTTCTTTTGGATTGTTAGGCTCCATAATCCGTAGGAGGATAAATGCAAGGTCGAATCGTGGCTTTCTTTTCACTTTGGGTAGTCATTGATGGAAATGTATGGAGCGAATGAGAGTTAAATCAGGCATGCCTAAACAGCGGCAAAACCAACTCATCCTTGAATATTATACGGTTTTTTATGTGATGCAAACCTAATGTCCCACCAAATCAGAAAAATTCTCTCAGCAAGGATACATCTAACCTGTGTATATCTGTGTGTTCTTGTATCGTCTTTATTTTGACCTATTTTGCGTACTCCATCTTTGTAAACATAAACTTTGAGAAAATCATGCTTCTCCACTGCTGCCAAAAACAAGATCTCAAACCGACATTATTGAATGAACTCCCCGCAGGAGATAAATTCTCAACAGACTGGGACAAGGCATGGTAAGACTTCAGGAAGAAAGGGAAAAACCATTCTTCTCTCAGTTCTCGCCAGGCAACTACCCACTGTCTGAAGAAGTAGATCCCATCAAGAGAACAGAGAGGCCGAACCTCAGGTTAGTGGTTCTACTTAGATTCTGCTACTCTCGCAGGCGCTGTGCTTTAATGATGCAGGGGATGGTGCATGCAGGGAAATTGGTGTAACGGATGGATTGAAAATCATAACTTGCAAGTAAATGCCACCATCTCAATGCTTTCGTGTGTGTTGAAATTAAGATAATTGCAGTTATTAATTGGATGAGATTAGAAATGAAAAATGGGCAGCATATCTGTAGCATTGTGGATCTTTGATCCTATTCTGGGCATGTAGGAGGCCATTGGAGCAGCACTGATGTGATGTCAGAGATGATGAATTCAGGGATGATGACAGAGCTCTTCTATATGTTCACCTGATGGTTAGCATGAATTTCACTTCGTCCACTATATTGTCTGAGCCTCTGAGGGCTTCAGTTTGTGGGAGAATCAAATAAAAACAACATCCATCAATAAGTTTGCCACTACTAATATTGCAGTCAATGAAACCCAGTGAGACTTGTTCTTTGCACGCATGCAAGGCTACGTCCTACTCTACACCCACTTTTCTTTGTTCCCTTTTCACAAGACAACACCTGTTAGGCGTGTCTGCTCTTCCATGTACAAGGACGTGTGGAGTCCTTTTCAACGGGGACCAAAAACACTGGAGAACTTGTTAGCTACGAAATTAGACTCTTAACATAGAAATGGTAAAAAATAAAAAATAAAAACCTTGGCACCATGTCTGATCACATAGAGCAAAGACCTTGACTTCTTGGCTTTGTTTTACTTAAGCCAGCCATCAGAATAGCGTCTCCGTTGTTGATCCATAGACTCCTTCCCGGCCACATTATCAACAACAGTGGCGGATCCACAAGATACCCGACAGAAAAATTAAGATGGATCGGAGTATTTTGCAATCGGTATCTTAATCATCTGAAAGTGTTTCCATCAGGGATTAAAAATAGGATTTCTTGCAAATTAGGTTGAAGCATTAAATATCAGCAATCGTGCAGACCCCAAAAGCCTAGTGTCCAAAAGTCGCTTCGAATTGCTATCTGATGTAAAAGCTAGACAAAATTATCAAAGATTGACATTCCACCCAATGCTAACCGCCACAAGAATATGTGCATATATACCCCCATCATCAATCCCTCCTCTGCTACAAGTATCTCTAAAGTTTCTTTCCTTCTTTATTTGTTTGTTTTCTACAAGAGTCAAAGCTCTGTTCTTTCTGTTCCAAATTGCTTGCTGATTTCTTCCTCCAAAACCACGAAGCAGCCATGGCCATTACACATGAACCAGCAAGAAGCCCACAAAAGAAGAGAGGTATGCTTCCTCCAAGGAGAGGTCAAATAAAAAAGAGCATAATATCAAAGTTTTTCAAGGTGGTTGCCAATGTGGTAAGAGCACTGGCAAGAAAGGAAGGAGGTGGAGCGCAGGCTAAACAGCCAAATGGCCTAATGCTCATATAATTGCATGGGAATTCCCTTTTGTTTTAACAAGCAACATTTCACTGGCATTGGTTGGTTGGAGCTTGTTCATTGAATCTTCTGTACTGCAGGATATCAGTAGGTAGCACTTAGCAGGGTGGCTTTCATTAAGCCATGTACCTAAGGTTTATATAACTAGCCCTGTACTCTTTCTCTCTCCCTCTCTCCCCTCTCCATTTGTCACTTCATATAGCTGGAAGCAAGGCATTAAAATAAAAATAAAAATGCATTTCCTGAGGAAAAAAAAAGGTTTGCTGTAAGGTCTTTCGTTCTCAATTTCTTATTATTGCTTAATTTGTTGCATTGAACATGAAGAAACATATTAACATCTCTGCTTCTGCTAAATGGATAAGGCAGTTCGAACCAGTTCTCTAACATTGAATCCAATAATGTACAGAAACAGCAAAGAAAAAAAAAAAGTGCTTCCCCTCGGACCCTTTAGCTTTTTCTTTATATTGTACGGAAAATCTGACAAATACAAGTGGGGTAGAAAATATCCTTTTTTTCTCCTGTAAAAGAAGACAAACCAGACATGCGGTTCAATGCATTTGTTTGATTGCTTAACTGATGGGAACTCTTGTCCGACTATTCCTGGGATGGTTCAGACAGGCACTGTAGCTCGGGAATTCACAACAATAATTTATCTGTAAGTCTGGAGTTTTCCGTATCGGTGATCCAACAACCATGCCGGATGATAATGTCATAAATCATTTTGGAACTCAAGTCTACCCAGTGCCTTGGTTTTTCAAAGCAGTGTTTTCCTTGAAGGAGGCTGATCTCGGTGCAAGGTCAGAAAAATGCATTTATGTGGATCAAAAGTCAAAAATACTATTAACACCCAAGAAGAAGAAAACTCTAAGCCTCAAAACTCCATCTCTCTAAGAATCTGGGAAACAAACAAGAGAGAAATCCTTACTATCTATAGCTTAATTGCCATAAATGAACAGGTGTTGCAGATAGTCAAAACTCAGGAAAAATACTAATTTCTAGTTTTCCAGCAAAAGTGATTTACAATTCTCTGTTTCTGCTGCATGGATAAGGCAATTCAAGGCCAGTTTTCTAACATGAAATCCAGTGATGTAAAGAAACAAGAGTGTATTGACGCAAAAGAAATGTACAGAATAAAAAAAGGAAAACGAAAAATATCCATTTGCTTTCTTCAGGTTGTATAGAACATTCGTTGGCTACAAGTGGGACAACAAATGTCCATTTGCTTCCCCCCTTAAAGAAGGAAAACAAGCGCGTGGGTCAATGCTTTGGTTTGATGCTTTATTTTGCCTAATTGATAAGAACTTTGTCTCTTCCTATTTCTGGGATGGTTTAGGCACTGGAGTTTGGGAATACTAATTCATAAGAAAGAATTTATCTCCTAATTTTAGAGTTTCCCATAATATCAATCCAACAACAATGCTAAATGATAAGACTCTGGATCATATTGGAACTCAAGTCTACACTCTGCTTTCATGGCATCCGAGTTCATAACATGTTATGCTTTTTAATGATTGATCCTTGGAGTCTTCGCTTTACGTTTTGATTTGGTGGATGATCCAAAAAGCTCAACAATCTCTCCATCTATTTTATTTAAATCCCTACCAGTCAAAGTCTCTGGTTCCCACTTCTGACTCTGTAAACTTGTGCTGTGGGATATTCGTTGTTCGTTGAAAAACAAAATTAGAGGATCTAAAGAGTGGTGAAGGGAAACAGACAATTCAAACCCAAGCCCTCATCCTCTCTGGTGCTTTATCTGAGAGAATATTGCAGGACCAAAGAATCAATCCTGGGTTCATTAATTCATCCAAAATAAATGGGGAGCTTGGAGACATCACTGTGTTAAAACAGAAAAATTGGCAATATAAAGGAGAGACAGCCTTCTCCTTCAATGCAATTGCTCCATGTCTTGTGCTGGATAGGGATATCAAAAGAAGCACTTGTAACCCAGAGCAGTACTTTTTGTCAGCAATTACTCTCTCAATAAATCATCATCATAAAGTCCAAGCTAGCGAATCGAGGATGGATTTGTTGAATCATGGAAGTGCCCCCGTGCGCACGGTGGCCATGGGGTCCCCATTGTCCTTGTACTCAAATATTTCGCCGACCACCATGTCATTGGTCTGCTTTCCTTGTCTTGTCCTCCTCCTACATGGTTTGTCATTTTTTTTTTTCCTTCTAAAAATCGAGTCAAGGATAAATGGGTCGAGTTAGGTATAGGGCATACAGAGTCCGCGGTCAAAATTATTTTTGATATACTAATAGATTTAAAAATATTAAAAATATATTAATTAAAAATAAAAATATATTTTTTTAATATTTTTAAAATACAAAAACAACTTGGGTATTATACAAAACTGCTAATTGACCTGGATGATAATTATCCTTGTTGGGTTCTGTTTTGAAAATGCTCAGCTGTAAGAATTAATCATTGTGGGGAAGAAATTTTTTAAAAGGATATGTTTGAAGTGGATTTGCTAATATGAGAAAAGTGTACTAAATGATCCTGAATTCGAGGATGATCAAGAAAAAGTCTTTTCACACCCAAATCTTATATTCATTGCCTCTTTTCGGATAGCAATTATATTATAAATCTTAAACCCTAAATTTAATTTTATTGGATGCAGTTGAAGCGACCTAAACCCAAAATTATAAAGGCATAAAAACTACGATTGCAATTCTCATTGGATAATAGCAGGCATAATCCATGAGGTTTTTTTTTTTTTTTCCAAAGTAGCACAATAAAAACTTTTTTTAGAGAAAATAACAAAATTTAAAATTTATTTTAAAAAATAGCATAGTTTAGCGAGGCGCAAATATGCATTATTGGTGACTCGCGCATTGCATACTACTTATTTTAGGCTAGGTTGTTTCTCCATCCTCTAAATTCCTTGCCACAACAAACAATCAATCCAATAATTCATTATTCAACACTCAACACAATTTACAATTAACATAACCTTTTACTTTAATTTAATTTTAACTAAATTCACAATTAAACAAAATTAATTCTCTTAACATCGAAGTATATCATTTAACCACATCTAAAAATCGCTTCAACTCATGGATGGGGCTTGAGTGCTCGTTGAGGGGACAACACCAAAACCATCCTGGCATATGGATAGGCTCAAAACGCTTGTGAATAGGTTTGGAACACTCGTGATGAGACTGGATCGCTCGTGAACGGGTGTGCCTACCCAATTAAATGTCTTTATTCATGAAAAACGATTAACCATTAACTAATGTCGCTTTGAAATGCTTAGCATCTCCAACTTCATAAAGTCCACCACGACACAAAGAGAATGTAGTATTTGTTGTGTTTTCCTGAAACACTTATATACAACGAAAACGATAATATTTTTTTTTTTGGAGTCTCAATGATCTTGTTAGATAGATTTTGGGTTGTTTAGGGTTTATACAAAGATTACCTAAAGATTAGATGTTCTTTTTGGCTTTGAATAATTATTTCAAGATTGGATTGTTGTAAGACACAAGTCGTTCAATTTTCTGATCTTTAACGGTAATCCGCATGAACCACCAGTAAAAAATCTCTTAAATTCTTTTAAGAGGCATTGCTATATCTTTGAGTGCCAACTCTTTTTTTTTTTCAAGTGTTTTATATTGCACTATTTATTACACAAAAAATAAAAATCATGACATTCTATTTATAGATCAATCTAAAAGCCCTATAAATAGTAAAATATCAATTTGCCCTATGAAAAATATCACATATATTATTTTGGAAAAAAAATTAAAAATTTATTCAATCAAGTCTACTTGATTTCTCTAGACCAATAATTGTAATTCCCTATATAAATTACATTTTAGTTTTTAATTTCTAAAACTTATTGACAATCAAGTCACGCTTGATTAATCATCCAATTTTAATTTATGATCAATGGTTCTTATGTGTATAGCTCATTAAGTTTTCTAATAAATTGACTCAAATATAAATCACAATCACAAATAAAATATAATTAAATAAATTAATTTATTATCAATTCAATAATTGGTTGATTTATATTTGAAGATTAAACACAATGTATAACAACCTGTCATGATTCTTCAAATATTAGAAAAGTCATAAGTGATTTGACTAAACCTATTAATAACCAATTTCTCAGTGTAATTATTATTTATTTATCAATAATGTTCTGATCTAAATATTATAGCATGAAGAAATGAATTCGATAAATGGTAAGTCATTTCCTATATAAAACATAAATCAAACACCAAATAAACCAAAACAAATCAGTGATAATAAGTAATAAACTTGCGGCAAAATAGTTTTTCCTACCGACAAATAGTCATGAACTTTACCGTCTCTATCGAGATTATGCATGGTCGATTTGATGTCCATGGATACTTTCAACGACATCAAGTAATTAATGAACATAAGCATGTACTGATCAGCGTCATTTTGAGTTTCCATTTTGGAAAGGCTTTTTTGGTCTTTCTTAAGGTCATTAAAAGAGAAAACATGCTTGATAAGATCTGGTTAGAGAGTGCACGTGATTTCACCATATTTAAGTTGGTTAATAGGATGAAGTTAGGAATCATGAATGTAGAGGAAGAATCCAATTTTGGATTGGTCAAGATTAGGGCTAGGGTTAGAGAGGTGGATGTTTGTGATGTTGAGCTCAAGTTGATTGGATGAAAAAATTATAATTCTAAATAAAATATAATTAATTAATTAATTAATTATTAATTCAACGGTTAATTGATTTATATTTTAGGATGAAGTACAATTTTTAAACAACCTTTCATGATCCTCCAAATATTAAGATAGTCATAAGTGATTTGACTTAACATTTCAGTAACCAATTTCTCAGTGTAATTGTTATCTATTTATCAACAATAGTATGATTTAGACATTATAGCATGAAGTGTGTTTACTTTATCAAATTATTTTTGTTCTCAACATCATAGTCAATGATTATTTGAATAAGATTTAAATTTTTTTTCAAATTTCATCTCATTGTATACAAGGATTTACAATTAATACTATTTAAGAACAAATGAAATATTTTTCTTAATTCATCTAGGGTGATGAATAACCGCTTGATTACTTAAATATCTTACATAGTTCATATAATATTCAATATCTGCCTATTTGTTACTTTTAATTAGGACAAAGTGTAATCAGAATTAAAACATGACATTCCTTATATAAGATAACCTAATGTTATTAAGTCTAAAGATTACTTACAAAACCAATATGTGAGTCTTTTCATAGATACAAGTGATCTCTCCATATAGAATTCTCATGCGAGTTAATTCATTGTGTATGTCATACGACAAACATCTACATATTAGTTTTAAGTTCTGTTATACCTCAGCTTATGAAAATAATTATTTCTTTATATATATATATATATATATATATATATATATATATATATCAATCTTAACAGCTTTAATTAATGTCAAGTCATAATAGAGCATTGACCAGGAATATATAGGAACAATGCTTTGATACATTATGAATCTTATATTTATAACAGCTTTATAATTTATTTTGCAAAGCATTTTTATTCTAATAATTTTATCTCTACTCTAGATTCATTAATCAAGTATTAAATTTATTAATTAAATATTTGATTAATATTATAGATATATAAATATTTTATTAAAATTAAATATTTTTACATGAACAAAATTAATGCCACATGTAGCCAAGTGATTGACTACAGATATAAACATTAACAATGTTAGCCACAACATGTCCCATCTTATTGAATCCTTTACAGAGTGTAACTACTAATCTTTAAACATCTTGTATTAAATATTACATCTAACATATATATACACAAAAATAGCACTCATAATCTATAATATATAAACAAGATATCTAATAAGTGTTATAAAAAGAAAAAAACTAATGCATACCAACAAGGATGATAATGCATTTGATTATATGGATGTCTCGGAAAACGTATCCATTTAGATGTAATGAAATGACGTGTTATACTAAAATACCATTTCATAAAGCTCTCTAGATCAATTGTCATATATCGCTCTACTAATTTATGATCTCTCCTAGCATGCAAAAGATCTAGATAAGTTGAATGAGTCACCAATAAAATTGCTTTTCATTTTAATTTTATGATTGATACTATTCAACTCGTCACTTGTATCAACCAAACTGCCACATTACCCGATTACAATAATGTGTCTCAATGATAACAAAGCAGTACTTCAGGAAATATGCTATCTATAAATCATCTCGCTTCTAATATATTGGTGAAGGTGCCAATATCAAAGTCTCGGTATTAGAAGTTCATATAACCTATCAATACATTTATATGTGAGTGTTATTCAAATTATTAAAAAAAAAAAAATTATTATTATCGAGTTCCTATAATGAGTTGCCTTTTCATTACAGTGTCAAATATATTATTCTCACAACCCATTTCTCAATAATATTTACATTGATAATTTTAAGTTAGTACTTAAAAAAGAATTAATACTAACAAAATAAATTATTCACTGAAATTATTTAAAATAATTATACCTATAAGAATGGTAAACAATTGGATATTTATCTTTTTTTTCTTATTAGAAATCATACCTCAACCTTCCTATATATCTTAATAGAGAAACCAACTATAAGATTAATTAATGGAACTGATGTCTCTGTAAATATAGCATTCACTGGTCCAAATAGTTTAAACACTAGTAGTGTGGTCATAAGTAGGCTTTGTGGTTGGGTTTGTAATACTCAATTTTCTAATTATGTTTTTGTGGCTTGCACAAAAACAAAAGATAGGACAAAGAAAGAATATTGATTACATTATATGCCTTTGCTATTTACCTCACAAAATTTAGGTAATTTATTAAACATTACTACATTACTCTATTTTGATCGATAATACAACATTAATTCTTTGAAATTTTTATTGTTAAAATAGTTGTGGTATTCTTTTTAAAAGCTCTTGGAGTTTGTAACTACTTTATGAATAAGAATATGGATCACGTTACTAAATGTAAAAAAACCTAGATCTTAAAATGAAGTTAAATCTTTTTTTTTTTTTGTCTGGAGTGTCAAGACTCTTAGAATTAATGAAAGTTTTTTTTTTTTTTGGTTTGCATTAAGAAAACACGAAAAAGCATCAAGATACCTTGATTCACTATGGACTTCAAAAGTCCTTTTTTTTTGTTTTAGTTATCGATTTTTTTTCTTTGATTGAGTCTTTTTGCAGCCTATTACTTATAATTTATTAATAAATAGAAAAATTAAAAGACATGAGACTAAAGTAAAATAAAAAATAGGAAAAATAGGTAGTAGTTTCAAAATTGGCACACAAGGTTTTCTTTGGTCCTCATACTTTCCATACGATCAATTTTGGTCCCTTTTGTTTTTAAATTTTTTATTTCAATCTGAAACTTTATCTTCTTTATTTTTTAGTTCCTAGTTTGATAGAAGAGAGAAGAAGTCACTAGATTTTTATGGTAGAGAAGGAAAGTCATCATTGATATTGATTCTAACCATAAAAAGTTCATTATTGATGTCACTAAGATGTTTAAAAGTTTCATTTAATAATGAGATTTGTATTGAGATATTTTTTTGGCATTCTCATCACTTGAGATGATAAATTTGATCCCGAATTTTTTTTTTATTATAGGTTGATTTTGGACTGATTTTAGAGTTATTCAAGAATATAAATAGGTTTATTAGGATTTCTAAAGTGTTTTAGGTTAAAATTGGTTGAAAATCATTTTTTTTAGCATAAAATGCTCATGGTTTAATTTTTCATCGACCCTCCAAATGTTAGAAATTAGAACAATAGGCAATGTGTTGTTTGAAACACTTTAAAATAATAACAAGTGTGTAATATGTCACATGCACTTTAATATAAGAAACATATTAATAGGCCCGGCATGCGGCCCAAGCCTTAATTAATGGGCTAAACACACAGACCAACAAGCTCTTTATCTTTTTTTTTCTTTTTTTTTACCATGCATTTTACACTTTGAACAATTCAAATAAATTGACTAAATTTTTTTATTATTATTATTGAATACCATTGAAGTTCTTTTTTATATGAAATCATAGTCTTTTTTATTTAGCTTGAAATGACACCTGTTTTTTTTATATGAATACCATTGAAGTTCTTTGTTTTTTTTTTTTTAGTCCGAATGTATTTATTCTATTTTTTCTCTTTAAAAAAATATTGTTATTTGATAGAAAGTCTCACCCCTTATTGTCCTATGATTAAACAAAGAATAATTTTAGAGATGAAAAGTTATTAAACATGTTAATTTAAATTCACTTAAATCTTGTTTTTGCTTCTTTTAATGAAATATTTTTTTATTTTTTTATTTTTTCCTCAAACATTAAGATAATTAGAAATTTGACATCATAAAAATATATTTAACTCTGTTGCAAGTTTAATTAATTAATAATCTAATATATTATTTTTTTAATATTTGAAATATATAACATCCAATATGCATTATATTTTAAATTTAATATTAAACATCAATATGTCATCATCTTGATGCATGCAAACAAAAATATCTTAAGAAATTTTTATTCAAGCCATGCTTTTTTTTATCTATCTTCCCTACAAGGAAACCAGATCTTAGCAGGTTATAGCCCCTCATGATGGTCTAGGTATGAATTCAGGTCAAAAGATTTGACGAATGACCAGCAGGGTCAAGTTTGATGGCACTTGCTAGTAGAGTGCCCTTCATCATGATGGCAAAAACTACAGTACTCCGTCACGTAAATTAAGCAACAAAAAGCCGTGGTAGATCTGGCTAATTATCATAAGGTTACAACAATGAAACGACTTTTCCAAACTTCATTATCAAAGTATTTTTGAAAAAATTTGAATTTTTTTTTTAAATTAATATATTTTTAAATTTATTTTTATATACTGATTTCAAAAATAATTTTTAAAAAATAAAAAAAAATATTATTAACATGTTTTTTTAAATGAAAAGCATTTAAAAGATAACAACCACACTTTAAATATAGCATCAAAACGTAGCTGCAAATGAAATGGCCAAAAAGCACAAACTTGCGGACGAATCTAAAAGCAAGATTTAACATCGACAATAAAGGACATCATGTTAAAAAGTACCAGCCCAGATTAGGGGAGATCATAACTTACAATTAATCTCAGAAAATATCATTGGCAACTAGTGAGATGGTTGCAAGCGATGCAACAGCAATGCAAATCCCTTCGCAGCAGGATCATTGAGTCAACATTTTAAAAGGCATGTAGACCATAGACTCTGCCTCTCAAAACTAATGACTGCCACTGCGCCCTGGAATTTGGATTGAAGTTTTTGATAAACTTGCCTCCAACTCATTTAACTCGTCCATGTCAAGTTCATCGTCGTCATCAGTAAGATCTTCAGCATCACCAGCAGCTGCTGCTGAGGTACTCGGTCCATCAGCAGTGGATTTATCATTTACCTGAATTCCAGAAGCAAACTACATTTCATGTTAGGGTAGATAACTTTAAATAGGCAAACATCAATTTCAGTTTATGGATTCCAGACATTTAAGATGCAAGAGATTGAAAAGATTCACAGGAGTTCAATTAATTTGAATTAATGGAAGACAAAGGAAATGACAATAGAACCAACATTTGTATCTGTATTTATCAATACAAAGCACAGGTTTCATATTAGTCAAGCACAAAGAACTAAGAAAACAGAACATCATGCCATCCATAACCTAGGCTACCTTTTGATCCTGAACAAAGTGAAAGAATCATCATGCCTTACACAGAGAAGGTCAAAGGACTAGTAAGTTTTAAAATTTCATGCAGAACTTGATAAAAAAAAACTCAACAATGAAGAAACTATCACTTTTGCTGTATGATGTCAATAATCTCCATATAGATCATATAATCTAATTTTGTACATCATCAACCCTGTCTAGTTTTGTGTATGAACCTCATTTTATTGGGCATGCTGAAGCGTCATTGATCATTCTTTATTTGACCCTGGTATGAAATCACAGGAAAAAAGGCAAAAGAGTTTACCTTCTGTTCAGTACCATCAGGTTCTTCCTCTCTTTGATATTTCTCATATGCCTCAGCATCATCCACAAACACGCTGGCATCTGATAGAAATAGCTCCCGACCACTGAAATGGATTGGAAAGTATAGCAGATTTAGCAAATAATATCCAGTAAGCTATGACGTATATATCCATATGCAAATGTGCCTGCATATGTGTGAGGGAAGATACCTCATACGATCATTCTTAGCCCTCTCTGCCCTCTGAGCAGCCAAACCAGCATCTCTTTCTTCCATCCTTTTCTTCTTCCATTGCAGGAACAGCTCAGGAGTCATAGGGGTTGAACTTGTTGTTTTAGCACGCTAAAACCAAAAATGGGTGTTTAGTTAAAAACTAAAGGATAATAAGAATATAAGAGTAATGCAAATGAGAAAAATTACACTGCACCAAATGTCTAGCATGGCTAACTTAGCAAATTTGTCATCACCTGATTTTCAATCTCCTCTTCGATGGAGATCTTTTCTGCCTCTTCATCTAATAGAGCCTTCATCTGAGATTTCAAAACATACCCTTGAGGAAGAGAATGCCGATAATGGCAATCTTTACCACCATTTGGGCAGACCCAGAACCAACCATATTGTTTCTTCTCCACTGCTTCAAGAAAATATTTGCAAACCTGCATATATATATCCACACTCATTGTAAATCCCATAGACAAACACTGGACTAATTGCTCAGCTAGAGATAAATCATCTCATTCAATTGGCCCAAATTAAGGACATAATTTGGAGTTAAATTATATTTCAAGTCTTTTTTTTTATGCCAACAAAATTACTTGGGGGCATATGCTTCATTGAATCACCTGGGCATTTTTGTGTCTGTGTGTGTGACCACACCTAATGTGCATATTATACTATTATATCAAAATTAAGATATAATTTCCTGACCACTACCTTTTCTAGAGACCCATGTTCCAATTTCTACCCTCCACCCTTGATCAAATACAATAAATCACACATGGGCTGAGGCACTTTTACTAACCTTCATAAACAAACTCAAGATCATCTTTCCAAAGTACTGCAACAAATATAGTACAGACATTTAAAATTCCCTGATCCTTTGTATTGAACTAGCAAGGAAACAATTCTCAACACCACCTTCATTCTGGTAATGATACTTCAGCAATAAAACTTTTGGACATTTACAGTTACTGTTTATTTCTTACTTCCTATAGGGGAACATTACTAAAAGTGTACTTTTTTACTCTTCCATGTGTCAGAATCCTCTAAACCATAAAGAAAGAGTCCATAAGTTACAGAGATGGATCTAAAACAGAGAGGTAGCTGTTTAACCCACTTGGTCCCTCCCCTGCAGATCCAATTTCTAAGTTGATCTCTCAATTCATGTCTACCAATAGTATATCAGATTAAAATCACATTTCTCAGTATTATAGGTGGAAGACATGGTTCAAATTAAGCAAGGCCCAAACAAAAGGAAAGGAAAACTTCAACCAACAAATATGAAGTTCGTGACTCGATAATAAAATTACACACGGTAAATTGAAGCTGAACTTCTGAATACTCGTTAAAAAAAATCCACTTATTAAGAAAGCAAACTTACAATATCAGTAGGTTTATTCTGCTGATACTCTTTTCCCTTTGACTCCACGACCTTCTCCAATGTCTCTTGGTCCCAATCCTCCATTGTTTCTTAAAATCAAAACATAAATTATATGTAAGAACCAAACCTGACATAAACACTGGCAAAAACCAACAAAAGCATAGAAAAATAACCAAAATAAAACAATCTTCTAACTGAACAACCTTGGTCGCGCTTGTCACTATAAATATCAATCTTTTCTCCTTTTCGCTGAACATTCAAATCGTGCGAGAACTTGCATTTGAAGCCTTTCGCGCACTGCCCCACTTTGAAGAACTCGCACAATATCGACTTTGGATCAACACCTGATCAGTTGAGCTATCAGTATAACTCCCAAGGACCAAAAGTTTCAATAAAACAAAAGCTAAAATTCAAATAAAAAAATAAAAAAGAAGAAGAAAATGGTTAATTACCAACAGGAACTTTGGGCTGGCTAACAGCAACTTTAAACAATTCATTTAGCTCCTTCTCTTTTGCCTTCTCTTCCTCTTTCTTTTTCTGTTTTTTTTTTTTTTTTTAATTGAAATTCAAAAACACATAAAATGTCAGAAGACTCAGAACTCTCAAAATTAAAGGATTTTTCACAGCATCGGTTAATCAAAGCAAAGAAACGATATTTTGGGGGATTGGAATTGTAAATTACCTTGGCGGCGAGTTTAGAGGGGTCAGGTTGGGGTTGTACGTTTTGCTTGAGGGATTGTACATATTTTTGAACATTTTTACTCTTGTTTTTGTTTTTGAGCCCGAAGGTCTTGTCTTCTACGATCTTCTGCTTCTTTGCTAAATCTACTTTTGATTGCTGCTTCGGCGGCATCTCTTATTTGCATCCAAATCGATACAATACACACTCACTCGCAACCGAAAGCGCTTTCGATTATGCAGGCGGCGGAGAGAGTGATGACACCGGCGGTGTAGCAAGTATTTGTTGATGAAGAAGGAGAGGGGGGGTGCGTGCGGTTTTGTTTGGTGTTTTGGACGGAGACGCTACCAACTGGAGGTGGGGATTCCAGAAGGTACGTATGGTTATGGATTGACCGATCTGTCCTTGGGCTTTCTCATGCGTGGCGCATTATGGTTGGAATGGTGCAATCTTCTTCCGTGCCACGTAAGACTCCATTCAGTCGTCTTTTCTTTTTCTTCTATTTTTTTAAATTCTCTTTACCTTTTTTCTTGTTTTTGTCCTAGTGAAATGCAATGAGTATTCCTTAAATTAGAGAAAAAGAACACAATATTGAATGTAGTTTTACATTTTTTTTAATCAAAGGCAACTATAATGAAATTTTGATATGATTTGAGTGTTTTTTTTTTCTTTAAATGATTTAAGTATTTGATATTGTCGTTCAAAAATATATTTAAAAAATATTTTATTTTATTTTTTATTTTTTTATTTTTTATTTTTAATTAATATATTTTTTATGTTTTCAGATCATTTTTGATATATTAATATCAAAAATAATTTTTTAAAAAATAAACAATATATTATTTTAAAGTGTTTTGAAATGAAAAGCAACTGTTACTATACTTCTTAATATTTTTTTAAAAAATAAATATATCAAAATTATTGGAATATTAAATATTTCATTTACATATCAAGTTAATAAAATATGTTTTTTAATATTCTTCATTAAAAAGATTATTGTAATGTTTGTCTTTTTCTCATGTAGAAAATTCCAACAAAGCATTCATAGCCACTAGAATGATATCTTATATTTCATAATGAAAAAAGAAAAATGATAGCAATTTGACAAAGCATAACTTTTAGTGTAATCAACATGGAAGTAAGGATATGTTGAAAAGGAGAATAGGAAAAGTGCAACTCCATTATTAACTCAATTGCTATCAACTTTATGCATCTAACACCATATAGAACAACAATTTTGTATATAAAATCAATTTTTTTTATATAAAATTGGGCTATTTTTTAGCGTGTTTTAAAATATATTTTACTTAAAAAATTATAAAATTAATATTTTTATGGTTCCATAGGCTAATATTAAAAATATAAAATATAAAAAATTATTTTAATATATATATTTTAAAAAACTATTCTTAAAAAGCATGTGCATCCCAATACAAAAAACACACTTAAAGTTGATTTTGGACCCAAATTATACCATCACTAGATTGAAAATTTAAGATTATATAATTACATGTTTGGGAATGTAGTAGCTTTTGTTTCTAAATAATTTTTAAAATGCATTTGTCTTGAAAAATATTAAATTAATAATTTTTAGTATTTTTCAATAATTTTGATTTGCTAAAATAAAAAATAAAATAAAAAATTATTTATCAGACTATATATATATAACCCATTATTTTTTGTAACATTAGAAAAGTAACTTTATAAATTTATCAAGCTGCATACATTTGCATGTTAGTTGCGAATGGATTAAATGACAACAATATATGTTAGTGAGAAAGTAATTATATTGCAGAATCAGAATTAATGTATTATTAAAGTAGAGACTGGCTTTATAAACAACCTTACATAATCTTAACAAAGGAGATATTCAAGCAAAGAAAATCATGCAAAATGTAAACTAACAATCCTATGGACTAGGACTTATTAAAATTGAATGCAAATCCTAACTACTTCCTTAACAGAAGCCTAAACTTTGTCTTCATTCCCTTCATTAAACTAGTTCCCAACTGTTACTAGTTTATTCAGGAATTTGGAAGACTCCCAATTGATTTCTAAACATTTGGAATGCAGTTAATGTGAGAGGCTTTGTCATTGCATCTGCCAGTTATTCTTATGTTCCACAATAAACTAATTTAACTGCTCCTTCTCTTGTAAAATCACGAAGAAAATGGAATCACACATTAATGTGCTTGCTGCAACCATGTAACACAGGATTTTTTGACAGCTTAATTGTGAAACTGTTGTCATAGAAAACTGTAGTACCCTTACTTTCCTTCAGACTTAGTTTCTCAAGTATTCTTTGCATTCAAACAGCTGCTGCCACAAACTCTACTCCAGTGGTTGAGAGCGTAACTTCAGCTGTTTTCTTGAAGATCAGGCAACAGCTCCAAATCTCATCATGAAGGCATACCCATATGTTCTTTTCCTGTTTTCTAGATCACTTGCATAGTCACTGTCAGTGTATCCAATTAATCCTTCATGCCCTCCCTTCTTGTAGAAGATCCCAAGTTTAGTAGTTCCTTTCAAGTATCGCAGAATCCTCTTGGCCACCAATAAATGTAACTTAGTCGATTTAGCCATGTATCTGCTAATCAAACAAACTGCAAACATCAAGTTTGGCCTTGTAGCTATTAAATACATAAGACAACTCACTATTTGTTTAAAAAAGGTTTCATCAATGCAAGCTCCATTCTCATCATTATAAAGTTTACATCTTTGGGCAATAGGATTATGAATTGAGTTGCTGTTTTCCATCTTGAATCTCTTCAATACCTCTGAAGCATACCTTCTTTGAAAAATGTAAATTCCATCTAGTCTTTGTAGAACTTTAATGCCAAGAAAAAAATGCATTCTTCCTAGATTGGTCATGTCAAACTCCCTCAACATGGATGTTTTAAACTCAGCAAACATCAATTCATTATTGCCAGTAAATATTAAATCATCTACTTATAAACTGACAATAAGAATGATACCTTCTTTGTCAGTTTTAATGAACAAAGTATGCTCACTATAACTCTTCTCAAACCCTTTATTTATAAAATGTGCTTCAATACGACTAAACCAAGCTTGTGGAGCTTGTTTCAATCCATAAAGAGCTTTCTTCAGTTTGAATACTTGTTGAGAATTCTGCTTCTTCTCATACCTTTTTTGTTGTTCTACGTACACCTCTTCATTAAGTTCTCCATACAGAAAAGTAGATTTGACATCAAGTTGATATAGTATATGACACGACCAAAAGATTGATGTCTTCTCCCAAGTGCAGAAGTGTCGAAGTAATAAATAACTCGGCAAGACCAGGATCGAACCACAAGGAGGTTAACTAAATAAATTATGAATAATAATAATAATATAATAATAATAATAATAATAATAAGAGAACTTTGAGATGTAAGATTAATGTGAGAATTCAACAATGATAAAAAAAAAAAAAAAAAAAACAAATGTCAAGGTTAGAGAATCCACTAACAGTATTAGAAATAAGTATAGTATAAACTCTTTTTATTAATCAACTGGAAACCACACACAAAAGAGGTTCCAATCGAATGATTTATCCTTAATAGTTCAATATAAATTTTTTAACATGATTATATTAATTATCTTATTTAAGTAACACCAAACTTTAATATATTGTCAGGAATTCATGATACTAACTTATATTAACAATAAATCAAGTTCCTTTCATAGCACAAGTGTTGTTAACCATACAGTTGGCTATGAAAGTGCCAAGCATTTGCTGTACCAAGTGTTATATAACACAAATCTAGATTAATCATTTAACAAGCAAGGTATTAAGAATTAGTAAAATAAAAAGATAAGACATGTTAATAACAAACTTTCTTGGATATAAACATTGAAGACCATATTGAATTTATATTATACCTATTTTAACACCATTAGTGAAACCTTTTCACTTTGACATAATAAACTTAGCTAAACATAATAAAGAAGAGAAACATAAATAAACAACATAAGAACATAATTATGGTAAAGGAAATGAAAAGCATAAACAAGAGATTAAGAAAAATATAACATGAAATAAAACTTAAACATTACAAAAAAATAAAGAAAGAAATAATGAACATGATCTTGATCTCAACAACTAAAATGCCTAAATGCATGGTAAATGCTTCCTTTTATAAGCTAAAATTTGGAACTATTGATTTGATGACTAATTGTTGAGTGGGTGGCCACATCTTGACTTGATAACAATCCTTATCTTCTTGTCTAAACAAAACGTCATTGATAACGTCTGAATTTGAACCACCTATAATCATGAAAGTTCTAGAAAATTGTCTTATCTTTCCAGGAAAAAAAAAAATTCAGGTCATTTGGATTCTAAAACTCGAGATATGGGTTGAACACTGAACAGTGTCTGGGCTGCAGGACATATTCGGATTTCTTTGTTGTTGTTATAATTTGGACTTGAAAACGGCCTTTTTAAATCTTGGACTCCATATGAAAGTTGTAGGCCTACGTCTTACATTTCCATCCATATAAAGCAAACCTAAATCTGAGATCTACAACTCCAGATATGACCCAATTACCAAATAGTGTTCCAGTTTAAACTGAACCGGCATCTATTTTCTAAGTTTGGCCCTCTCTTTGTGCTTTCAATTTCAGTATTTAAACTCATCAATCAATCATTTCATTTATGTGATAGGCCTACATTTAAGATGAATATTTACCATAAATCAAAGGTATCTTATATTATTAAATATGTTATTATAAAATATGTTTTAGTTAAGGAGTTATTGACACTTCAAGTGCAAAATAATGATATAAAATCTTGATAAAATGCACTTTTAAGTACCAATTAGTAACCATCCTTTTTTAGCTGCTAGGGCCACAATCATTCTCACCATATTCATTCTTGCAACCGGTGCAAATACTTTTGTGTAATCTATCCCTTATTGTTGCTCATACCCTTTGGCCACCAAACGCGCCTTGAACTTGTCTACTTCTCCATTCTCCTTTAGTTTGGTCTTATAAACCCATTTTATTGTAAATTTTTTTTGCACTAACGGGCAGATCAGTAAGTTCCCGTGTGTTGTTCCTCTCTATAACCTTGATTTCAATGCCCATTGTTGTCTTTCAATGTTCATACTTTACTACATCCTCAAACTATACTAAATCTGTTGAAGTAAATAGAATTAAGTTAACATTTGCATCTTCTTCCTCTTAAAGTTCCCAAGCTACATAATCTCTTATCCATCTTAGAGGTCCTCTAACTCTTTGTTCATGAAAACTTGGTGATTCTCCCCAATTCTCACCAGTTTGAGAACTGCCACCATAATAACTTGGTGATGCTCTTCTATTCTCACCAGGTTGAGGACTGCCAAGAGGATTTGGTGATTCTCTTCCATTCTCACCAGGTTGAGGACTGGTAGTTAATTATTTAGTAACTTCAGCATCTAATTCTTCAGGAATGTCTTCTACTTCCTCACTCATGGATGCTCTAGTATCACCTTCATCCCCACATTCTATATCAGCCATTATATGTTCATCATAGCTTTGATCCCAGTCCCAAGATTTTTCTTCATCAAACAATACATCCATCCTCATTATAATTTTCTTCTCAACTGGATCAAAGAGTCTGTAAGCCTTAGATTCTTTACCGAGTCCTAGTAGCACGCAAGGAATACTTTTTACATCGAGCTTTGTCCTTTGTACATTAGGAATATGTACATGAGCCATGCATCTGAAGATCCTGAAGTGTTCAATTGAAGGTTTGATGCCACTCCAAGCTTTCTCTGGTGTGTGATTTTAAACTGCCAAAGTAGGACTTCGATTGAGAACATATATTGTTTAATTGACTGCCTCTTTTTGAGATTAGAAATAGGAGATATAAGTCTGCAGAGATCTGCATGGATAAGCTGAAGCTTCTCTGCGGCTCTCCAATTATTTTGCTTTAGAATGGAATCTTTGTGTTGCTTCCCAATCATGTAAGTAACACATATTGTAAATGGAATCTTAAACTGAGGTATCTTGTGCACCATGTTCTTGGCTTGAAGAGTCCTCAATCCTTTCTAGCTCAAATATCCATATCGACAATCCCACAAATATGCCAAATCTGGTGTTGAGTCATAAAGGCGAGTTGGTTTCTGATGTAGTGAATTTGTTAATAGCACACACATCCTATTTGCTGTCATTTCGGTTTGTATAATAAGGCCTTTCTCCGAATGATAAATGTTCATATATCCATGTTGAATGAGGATTGTCAACCATTTGTCTTAAAGTTGACCAATGCTGAGAAGATTAGTCTTTAAATCAGGAACAAAGAATACGTCACGAACAACATGTGTAAGACCATTCATTTTCAATTTCACGTTGCCTTTTCCAAACACATCCATTCTTGTGTTATTTCCCAGCTTCACCTTTTGTTTGAATTTCTATCTCATTGAATAAGCTCTTGTCACCACACTTGTGGTTACTTCACCCAAAGTCTAAAAACCAGACATCTTCCCTTCAAGCATCACTCATATCCACATATGACATGATAACATCTTTTCTTCTTCTCCTAGTTCAGTGTAGTTAGCTTTCTTATCCCAACTTGGACACTCATATTGAAAGTGTCCAAGCTTAATGAACTTAAAACACTTCATTGTTGCTTTGTTGTTGTAGAACTGACTGCTTCTCCTTCTACCTTTGCCTCTATACACACCTCACCCTCGTTTTCTGGCATTGAATCTGTCTTCAGAATTGGTGATATTGAGTGCTTGTTCTTCTTATGTGTGGCACTGGAATTTATACTCATGGATAATCAAGGAACTTTAGAGTTCATCAATTGAGAATTGATCAATATCTTCAGATTCTTCAATTGAACAAACGATATAATTAAAATTCTTACTCAATGATCTGAGAATCTTCTCCACCACTATAACATCATTCATCTAATCTCTATATGTTCTCATTTTGTTGGCAACTGTCCATACTCTTGAGAAATACTCAGACACCTTCACCAGCTTTCATCTTTAAGGTTTCAAACTTTCTACAGAGAGCGACTCTAGCACTTCCTTCAAACTTCTTTTTCATTGATTCCCATATTTTTTTTTAAGTATCCTTTATAGGGATGGTCTCCGATATCGTCTAATCTATGGCTTGAAAGAGATACTTTTTCACTTTCATGTCTTTTAGCTTTAACTCATGGATCCTCTTTTGTTACATTTAAGTCTGTTCTATGCCACTTTCAACCTCAATATAGCCATTTTCTATCAACCCCCAATATTCCTTAGAGCGCAATAAATTCTCCATCAATATGCTCTAGTGGTCATAATGACCATCAAAATAAGGAATGACTGGCTGCACAAAGTTTCCTTCTAGATCCATTCTTTTTTGTTGTTGCAAGAAAAACTTAAAGACTATTGCTTTGAGTTAAATAGAGAGGCTCTGATACCATAATGTTAGTTAATTATATTGCAAAATCAGAATCAATGTATTATTCAAATAGAGGTTGGCTTTACATACAGCCTTATATAATCTTAACAAAGGAGATATTCAAGCAGAGAAAATCATGAAGAATATAAACTAACAATCTTATAGATTGGAACTTATTAAAACTAAATGCAAATTCTAACTACTTCCTTAACAGAAGCCTAAACTTTCTCTTCAATATCAAGGTCTTCCCTAGAATGAGATTGAGACTCTTCTTATTTTCTAGAACGGTTTTTCTTATAATCATACCTAAATAAACATAACAAAAATATTTACACTAACATTTCAAAATTATTTTGATAAAAAAACTTTAAAAAAAATAAAAAGAAACTTTTGAGTAATAAAGTTGACCTTGTTAGGTTAACACGAAGATGCAAACTATGCTCATAATTGTCCCATATCAGCCAAAACATATTCTCTATGCATGTAAAAATCAAGAAGGGAAAACAAATAGGTATTGGTGTGTGTTGTAAATCTCAAGATAAATTAAAAATAATAATATAATAAAATTAAAGTGTAATACAATGAAATAAGAAAATGAAAAGAAAAAAGTTAAGGATATAAAAACAAGAAGAGTTTATAGCTGAAAATATCTATTTTTTTAGTAGTCAAAACGGTTTAGACGTTTCTCATGATAACTAGTTCTTGGTTTAAGGACTAGCTGGTGTCCTAATTTTGGATTATGAAACTAAATATCCTGAATATGACTAATACCCTGTTACCCTGTTTCTAAATAGTATAGAAGTTACTCTAAATAAGGGTCTTTTACTCGGGTTCAAGTCAATGAATTGTTTTAATTAATATAAAGAAACGATATCTCAATGAAAGTGTATACTTTAGGTTATTCAATAAATTTATTATATTGCATTGAAAACTTTATGTCATATTAATTGATTAATGGTATAAAATAATTTCAGGATCCTTGCAATTTCATTAGGTCTAATTCATGATGCAACCCTTGCATTTTGTATTTATAAGAATATTAATAAAGTAGCATATCATGTATAGTTTTTTTTTTATGATAACAATATTAATGATGTTACATATTATGTGTAATTTTGAGGGATGATAACATGAATATTAATTACTTATTATAATTACTATTATAGGGTTTTACGATATGTTGGACTTAAATGTCTTAAATGTTAACTAAATCCATAACTATCTGATGTAGATTTTATTTTGATAATGTTTGTATTAAATTTTTAACATAGTAGATAAATTATATTAAGTTTAATTTATCTGTTATCTTGTTTTAATTATTGTATGAATGATTCAATTGAACCATAATGAAATGTGATGAATATGATGTGTTGAGTAGTGATGTGATGAGTCTAGGATGATTGGACAATGAATGGAATGCAGATTGAATGAATATTGAAATGTAGCAGGTTTTTTTTTTTGGTCAATAACTTACAATCTCCTTATATAAGAAAGACTCTGTTGAAAATTTGGTAGATTTTTAAATTATGATAAAAAAAAAAATAACACTATTTTTGGATTTATTATATGAAATTTATGCATAAATATTGAAGATGTTATGCGTGTGTGCGTGCGTGTGTATTTCCCCCTTGAATTCCTCATGACCACAATGTTTTCTTTAACTACCGCCGAAAATTCTTCTATATCTACAACAACTTAAAAACCTGATTTTTTGGTTTGTATTTTGCAGCTATAAAACTTGAAAGGAAAGAGAGCGAAAAAGAGGCATTAGATTTGGACTAGATAAAGTTTTTTTTAATCTCTCAGTTGCTTTTTTTTTTGTCTTATTTCTTTTTATAAAAAATAAAAAATAGAGTATACTATTTTTGCTTTTAGATTTTCTCATTCTTGCATTATCTATGCAGGAAAAAAAAAACATTTATGAAAAAATTCAAATACATTAGAGATGAAATGGGATAAAAAAAAATTAGGAAGAAAGACCATCAAGTATTGGAACCTTAGTTAGACATGAACCAATTAAAGTTGTGCTTAATCTCTCAAGCGCTCTTTTTCATTTTATCTCTTCTAACTATGAAAAAAATAGAAAAATATTACATATAAAAAGAAGATGTTGGGAATGATATTAATAAAGAAATTAAAACAAAATGGATTTTCCAACTTAGAGAGAAAGAGAGAGAGAGAGAGAGAGAGAGAAATGCATTGTGGAGTACATTATTAAAAAGATAAAAAGTAGTTTTGAAATTGGAAAAAGGTAGAGATAATGATATATGATATTTTTTTCTAATATGTTGTTTTATATTAATAGGCATAAATTTCTATTCAACAGTTGTATCAAGATGACATTTTTGTAAAAGATTCTAAAGATCTTTTTTTCTTTAGAGTTAAAATTTCATAGCAATCAAATATAAAAAAGGTTTTCTAATATTGCTTAGAAGTTACTATTCAAGTTTTGCTATATTTTTTTAGTTGTTTTATTATTCATTTAGTTTAGTTGGTTTATAATTCTTTTCATACTTGATTTAGATATTTTTTATTATCTTTCCAGCTTTATTTATAATATTTTTTCCAGTTCATTTAAGACTTTTATTATATTTTGAGTTTATATTCAAAATTTTATTTATAAATATAAAACATATTAGTAATGTATACACATTTTTTAAAATAAAAAAAATCTAAGTAGTAGCAAACCTTTTACCAAGTATATATTAATATTATAAGATCTTGATATTAAAATATTATTTATCAGTAAAATATTATTTTAATATTTTGTTTCTTAAAATTATGTTAAAGAAATTATATTATTGTCTACTTATCAGATAATATTTCTCAATTTAAATTGACAAATTAAATTATTCAGTTTTTTTAAGTGTTAAATATATCTGACAATATTTTAAAATGGCAATGATTATAATATTTGTTTTCATAAAGATTATTATCTTCTTCTTCTTTTCAAGCATTCGTTAGTTTTTTTTTTTGGCTCCGTATCTTAACCAAAAATACCTGCCTTTCAAATTCAATCCACTCCCAAATGCCAAACCCATAAAACCCTGCAACCAAAACCCAAAAAAAAAAAAAAAATGCATTCAACGGGAGGACAAGAATGAAACAACTCCTCATCCTCGGCTCTTCCACTGTTTCTCCTCCGACAAACCCCTCCTCCACTCCTCACCACCACCACCACTCTCCGAAACCCAAAACCCCATCGCTCCACGCTCTCCACACTCCCTCCAAACCAATCCCTGCCGTCCATTCCCGCTCTCCTCCTCTCCTCTCCACCATCCCATTTCGCCAAAACCTTAACTCCTCCTCCCTCCTCGATTACCATGCCAACCTGGCTTCAAAGCTAGCCGAGGATGGCCGCCTCCAAGACTTTGTGATGATTGCAGAGTCAGTGATTGCTTCAGGTGTCGAGCCTTCAAGTTTTGTTGCTGCATTAAGTGTGGGTCCTGTGGCAAAGGGTATTTCAAAGAATCTTCAACATGGAAATGTAGACTGTGTTGTTCGGTTTTTGAAAAAAACTGAGGAACTGGGAGTTTCCACTTTGAAGTTTCTTGATGGGGTTGCTACTGATTTGCTTAAAAAAGAGTGTATCAGGATTGTGAATTGTGGTGATGTGGAGCAAGTTGTGTACATAATGGAGACTCTTGCAGGTAATTTTCTTCAATCACCAATATCTACAAGAAAATTTAAATTTTCTATGATTCAGAATTTAGCTTTAGTCAGTAGTTACAATGTTATAATTGAGAAGCTTTGCATTGTATACGTAACTGATGTTTCGTGGCTGATCAGGGTTTTGCTTCTCCTTCAAAGAACTAGTGGACCCATCTTACATCATAAAAATCTGTGTTGACAAGCTTAATCCAAAGATGGCTGTGCGGTATGATCACATCACTCTTTGAAATTTTTTATTGGTTTGAATTTTTATTAAAAATCAGTGAAACATATTTGTTGCACTGAATCTGTGTCTACATTTTTTTTATATTCCATAGTATATGATGGATGCTACAAGTACAAGTGTTGCATGATGCAGGTTTGCAGCTATATTTCCAGGTGAAGGACGCATATTATTTTGCAACATTATAAGTGAATTTGGAAGAAAAGGGCACCTGGATTCTGCTTTGGTTGCCTATGATGAAGCTAAGCATAAACTGAGTGTTCCTAACATGTATTTACATCGTACTATAATTGACGTCTGTGGTCTTTGTGGTGACTACATGAAATCTAGGTATATTTATGAGGTAATTGACATGACTGCCTTCATCTGCTAATGTTCTTTGGATTTGTTTATGAGCTTCATTTAGTTTAAATGTCTCGCTTCTGGTTTAGTTTGCATATTGACTTTAAATAGTCCATCTTTTCCATGATCAATTTTGTTTTGTGGCAATACCTAGCCACCTTGTTTGCATCCATTTCTTGCTTTCAATCAAATTGATTGCTGAGTGCTCTTAGATTATTTAGTTAGGGTTGCAAGAAAACAAAGAAAAAATGGAGTTGGTGAAATTTGGCCCATTTTACTGGAAGAATTATTATCAAACTATTTAAATTGTCAACAAATAAGGGGTTCCTTATTATTTGTTGGCATAGATGTGCTTATTCCTTCTACATGGAAGGGTGGGTTTATCTTTCCCGTTTAGCCCCCCTCAACCCCCAGGTCCATCCTGAGCATGGGTTTCCTGTATCAGATCTTCTGAGCTAACAAGCCATAATTTTTGGGCATGCTGGAACTGAGTTTTGTGTTTATCTTACAGATACAGGAGATAGCATTTTTCTAGTCTTGTAAATTCATAATTGCTTGTCATGTTGATACTTATTACTCTTCGATTCAACTTCTAAATGGCTTTGAACATGCACTTGTCACTTGTTTTGCAACATTTAGCAATTTGTTTTGCTGGCAAGGATATGAAATTGACAAATGAATCTTGCTGCAGGACTTGATCAATCGGAAGGTCATCCCAAATGTTTATGTTTTCAACAGTCTCATGAATGTCAATGCCCATGATTTGGGCTACACATTCAGTGTATTCAAGAATATGCAAGTAACTCTCAGCCACTCGCCCTCCCCCCCTTCTCTCTCTCAAACACAGCCACACACACAATGCATGCGTGCATACCCACACATACAAAAAGCAACACAAGCACAAACTCACACTCAAAGAACACATCATTTACAGGCGAGTTCCATTGTATTTGCAAATTTTTCAAAGCCTTTTACCTTTTTATCATCATTAAGCTTTTGACTTGAAGCTCTTTCATTATTTGTCGACAGACAAACAAAACAATCAAACTTTTAGATGATATTCTTCATTTCTAGTTTCTCCTCACCTTTTATTATCTTATATATAATTATTTGCAAAATGTAATAAAATCCCAACCCCCCCCCCCCACCTTTCCAGTTGAAACTTCTATGAATACACAAGGCATCCATGTGAAAATCAGTTCTAGTAAACTGTTATCATCTTTCCTTTTTTCTTTAGAATCCTAAAGACTGCTTAATGCCAAAATATGTGTGCAGTCATTTTATCTATAAAATATTTTAATACCCTTTTGCTATAAATCCAGAATCTTGGTGTCACAGCAGATGTGGCATCTTATAACATCCTGTTGAAGGCATGCTGTATTGCTGGAAGAGTGGACTTAGCCAAAGACATTTATAGGGAAGTAAAGCAGTTGGAATCAGCAGAGGTGTTGAAGCTGGATGTCTTTACATACTGCATGATCGTAAAGGTATATCTCTGTACAGGATATGAATGTCGATCTCACTGATAGAAAAGAATGCAGTGTCAATCTCTTAATCTGTTCCATGAAAAATCTTGTTTCCCTGTTTAGTTTATTTTATTTTCACGCACTGGCTATGGTTCCTCAGAACTTGTCTACTCTGAATTCTCCAGATCTTCGCAGATGCAAAAATGTGGCAGATGGCACTGAAAATTAAAGAAGATATGCTATCATCCGGAGTCACCCCTAACAGGCATATATGGTCATCATTGATCAGTGCATGCGCCAATGCAGGTCTTGTAGAGCAGGCAATACAGTTATTTGAAGAGATGCTCCTATCTGGATGCGAGCCAAATTCTCAGTGTTGCAACATCCTTTTACATGCATGTGTTCAGGCTTGTCAATATGACAGAGCTTTTCGTCTTTTCCAGTGCTGGAAGGGAAGTGAAGCCCAGGAGGTTTTTCATGGAGATCACAGTGGCAATGCAGATGAGATTGAGCATGCACAGAAACTCTGCCCTAACATGACGAACATTGTTCCAAATTCACATCATTTAAACTTTATTAAGAAATTTCCCTTCACTCCCACTCCCGCAACATATCATATGTTAATGAAAGCATGTGGTAGTGATTACCACCGTGCAAAAGCCTTAATGGATGAGATGAAGACAGTAGGAATTTCGCCTAATCATATAAGCTGGTCAATCTTGATTGACATATGTGGAGGCTCAGGCAATGTATCTGGTGCTGTACAGGTAACACATTTTCTATTGGAATTTACAAGATCTTTGCTTTTTACTTTGGAGTTGAATTTCTTATATCTGTTATTGTGAATATTTCTTTAAAATAATAGTCACATCTAATTGAATTTGGGTGTTGAACCAACTTGTCATTGTACCAGCAAAACAAAAGGAAACTAACAAGAAAAAGTTCTCAATGTCTTGTCATATCTTGCCTGCTGCTCCTTCCTTCTGGTATTCCATAAATTGAATAATTTTATGATATTGGCTACGCTGATTAAACTTCCATTCAAAAGAACTGTCTACATACATTCTTTAAAGCGAAAACAAAAGTTGGAGCAGGCTTGATTTTCTTTTCTTTCTCAATGCCTTTTCATAATTTCTATGACCGTTTCTTTCTCTAACAAGTCTTTTGCTTTTCCTGGCCACTGCTTTATCTCTCTCTATCTCTCTCTTCTTTTGTTTCTACTTTGTTGAACTTGAAGGAAAATAAGCTCTCTAACACTTATCTTTTCAGTGCAGATTTTGAAGAACATGCGCATGGCTGGAGTTGAACCTGATGTTGTTGCATATACAACAGCTATCAAGGTTTGAGGCTTTCTATTCCAATAAAATTGATTTTGATGAATGTCGATAACATTTGCACTTGAATATATGGTCACTGTTGCATTATGAAAACTTGGCTTTATGTGCTGATTCATCATGCGCTTTTGTTCATAGGTTTGTGTAGAAACTAAAAATTTGAAGCTGGCATTTTCGTTATTTGCAGAAATGAAAAGATGTCAGATAAATCCTAATTTGGTAAGTGCTGAGAGCTTTTATGCTTGTTTTCTTCAATTGTAATGATCCATGTTGCTAAAGAAAAGAAGTATGCCTGAGCAAAAATTTGTTCAGGACACCTAAAACTTTAAATGGATCTTGATTTGTTCAGTGAAAGCAGTTCTACGTGTTACAGAATGTAAAAGAAATCATGAGAATTTTGTTTTGCATTTTTCCATGTTCACATTGAAGCAATTGCAGATCATTTTCTGAACTGAAAAAAAATGTGCATTCTCAAAACATACCAGCTTGAAAAAATAATTTAAACTTCCTTTTCCCCTCCCAGGTGACATATAATACACTTCTAAGAGCTCGCACTAGATATGGTTCCTTGCAAGAAGTACAACAATGCCTTGCTATATACCAGGATATGAGGAAAGCAGGGTATGCTAGCAAGTCCTATGATGTTTGTAAACTGTGTCTTTCTGGAAACTGATCTATCATGTTAGAAATGTGCTGCTTTCTTTTTCCCTGGAGGACATTGTGCTCGTTAAAATCTATTGTTAGGAACTGCAAATTTTACCTTGCTTTTTGTTGATTTCTCAATCTCAAGCATGCGACGTAGATACGCCCATATTTTTTCCATTTCATTCTAAATACATTTGCGTAAAAAGGATTGGTTGACAGGGTTATTCCTGTCACTGCCCCTTATCTTGAGGCAATTTGATGTAAAACCAGTTGGATGCGTTTTCTCCTTACGAGAGCATGCTGACATTGCAGGTATAAATCAAATGACTACTATCTCAAACAGCTAATTGAAGAATGGTGTGAAGGAGTAATACAAGATAATAATCAGATCCAGGGTGGGTTTGCTTCTTGTAAAAGAACTGACTTAGGAAGACCTCGTAGTCTACTTCTTGAGAAAGTTGCAGCACACTTGCAGAACAATATTGCTGAAAACCTAGCAATTGACCTCCAGGGCCTGACAAAGGTACAGTAAACATTATCAAGTGAATGTTGAAACATTGTTTTGTTTTTGTTAGATATTGGTTGCAGGAAGTCAGGTCAGGTTATGAGACTCCCATTCTGATCCTGTTTACTCTCTCTCGTTGTCTTTGAGAGCAGATCATGGTTTGGAGTTGGTTGCTCTGATAGTAGATAATTTGCATTACCACTAAAATCAAGAATAAGAATTCTTGCTCAATTTCTGTTCTCAGTTTCTTTACCGTGAATTTACAGGTTGAAGCTCGGATTGTAGTTCTTGCAGTTCTTCGAATGATCAAAGAGAACTATACTTTAGGTATGGTAGCAACAGTGCCCTGCATGGATCATTGAGCATATTTACATATTTGAAATCTACCCGAACAAAAAGGGGGAGTGATTAGTACATGAGGCGGCTGAATGCACATAACCTTGAGCATTCTGACGTTATGCTAATTTCTTGTTGCAGGTTATTCAGTAAAAGAAGACCTGTGGATCACCTTGGATGTCAGTAAAGTAGATCCAGCATCCAAACGAGATTCAGAGGTGAAAAATGTAATAATTGAACTTCTGCGTAATGAGTTAGGGCTTGAGGTTCTGGTTGCAGTCCCAGGACATTTAGATGACATAAAGACAGATTCGAAAAACTCTCTAGATCTAGGTCCGGACTTGGTAGTCAGGTTAGCAAGGAACAAGAAAATGGCATCTTCCACAAGGCGCCCCATAGTAGTTACACAGAGGTTGAAGGTTAGACGGAAATCACTGCATGAATGGCTGCAGAGAAGAGTAGGTGCCATCAGAAGGTGATTATTCTTTATGTACGTACAAATGACAAATTTTGTATATAACCAAGTTTTCTTCTTTTTTCTTCTTCTAATAACGCAGAACAAGTCAATGCATTTGAACACTGACTAGTGATGCCATTTTCCAGTTGTACCATGGAATACACTATAAAATATCGGATAAAAGATTATGTGATTTCTACTATGTTCCGTTTTCTTCCCTAAAATTAGCTGTAGTTTTTAATTCTGCTCTCCACTTATAATGGCTGAAAGCCTGCAGTTTAGCGCAAACCTGGCTAGTAACTTCATTATCTACTTGCAAAAAACAACAATTACTTTCTTACCAATAGCACGGCTGTTCCTATTCCATTTTCCCCTCTAGCACGGTTACTTACGGAATCTCAGCCCCCTCTTGCAATTTCTTGCCCCGTATTTACGTGAAGTCGCCTGGAGAGTTGCATAGACATGGATAGCTTAAGAGGAATGTAGAACACCTTAAAATCCCCTGAAGATTAGTTAGCGCTTGCAAACAGATAAAAACTCCCAGATGTCGGATCAGGCAGGCACGTAGTTCATAATTTATAGTCAGACGCGCATATGCCCATTAAACCAAAGCCACAAAACAAAAAATCAGATAACTCCTAAAAAGATTCATAAATGTATCAAGTAGCAGAACCACATATTATTATCATTGATGAAGTGAAAGACTACATCGACATTTAAGCAAATACATAAAATCATCCCAGTTCTCATTACAGCTGCAAACAAGAAAATACGTACAATGGTGTTTCCTCAGCTCCCAAATGGCCCTCAAAGCCAATCCTGCTGCTGCAACTTCAAAGGCAAATAAACCTCAGATAAATACTGAAACCCAAACGAACTCAGAGCCTGAATCTCAGCTTTCTGTTTAGTCTTCACCATCAAACTCAACTCCTCAACCCACCCTGGATTCTTCTTCACGAAATCCTCCTCCAACAAATCCTTCCCAGTCTTGATATCCTGCTCAGTCATCGGCAACCTACATTGCTCAGGTATCTTATACTTGTCCAAATCACTAGGCCTAATCCCCAGCCATTTAATATCCGGTGTGGTCAAATTCGCACTATCATAAGACATATTCTTCGACCCACAACCATAAACAGATAAAATCTTCAACCCATATGGATCACTATCAACTAATGCCAAAACCGGCAGCTTCAATTCGGTCTTCATTTTCCTTAAAAAAAGCCTTGTAGCCACATCCGGCTGCCCTTTCGCAGTCACAATAATACATGGAAAACGATTGTAAAACCTATCCTCAGCTAACCTCATATATGCAGCATCCTTCTCAACTAACAAAATAAATAATGCATCACTCTGCATATCCCCAACTCTATCAATATTCGGTGGAATCGCTTTCCCTCCCATTCCCATTTTAGTGCAATCAATCATATCCCCGTTATCACTAAAAATCAATCTCCCAACAACCACCCCCTTCTCCGCCGCAATCACGTTAAGAGAAGACCTAGTACACCCAAGCATACACGAAACATCATCAAGAACTGCGTCAGACTGTGTCTGATCCTGAAACAACTTCACATCAGTGTAAAACAAATCTCGCTTTGTAACATGAATGCCTTTTAGAGAAAGCTGGTGGATTAAGGAAAGGATCCTTGCAGTTATTGTGCATTTGCGGACTGATGAAATGTTAGCGAAAGGGCGGAGGGTATTTTTGTCTTTTAAGACAATGCGGTCGAGTTCCGGGACATAGAGTTGGTTAGTGGCAGCCCGTGAGGGGACATTGAAGGAGAAGCCCTTACCGGAGAGAATTGATTGGACGATGGAGATGGTTAAGGCTTCGATCTCAGATTGGACAGAGGTAAGGGAAAGGTCGGTGACTTCTCGACAGCTAGAAGAGAGTGATAGGTCGGAGAGAGTGAGGGGTTTTGAAGAGGAGGCGGATGCAGTGGAGATTACGAGGGATTGTAGAGTTTGGAGGATTACAGAGTCGGGTTTTAGGAGGTTTTTGAAGAGGAGTTCGGTGGTGGAGTCTGGGTCGGGTTGGCGGCGTTTTCTGGATTTGGTGGAGGTGCTGTCGGCCATTTTGGTGGGGAGGCGGGAAATGGGTTTTTCCCTGATTGTCTCTCTAACTTATTAGGGCTTGCGAAATGTAAGAAAGCAGACAAAAAAGCGAAGTGGATGCAGTTTGAACGACACCGTTTTGTTGCTTATTCATGATACATTCCAGATAATTGGCCCGGCTGCGATTCAAATAAAAAAATTTCTAAACAAAAAGATAAAAAAAGTTGAGCCATTACTAACATCTAGAAACAAGAAAAATTTTAAGCATTAAATAAAAATTTAATATCTATATTTAATAAGATAAATCAAGGATTATATTCGTCACATTCTAACAATAAATAAAAATTAAGTTATAAAGTTGAAAAATAGACATGAAAGAAGAGTGTTTTCTTAATATTTTGTAATTTAATTGCATGGCACTAATATATTTCTTACAGAAAGAGTAAGGCTTAAGTTCTCCTGAAACAAAATATTTTACTAGTAAAAATCTTTATTTTCTTATTAAAAAAAACAAATCAAACATTTTTTATATATTATTTATTTAATAGAAACTAAAAACATTCCGAAGATATACAAACAAAAATCTAAACGATTAATAAAGAGAAAATAGATATTTCTTTAACTTAAACTTCTTTATCTCAATAATACCCTTAATTTTTTTTGGAAAATTTCTACCACAATATTTGTTTCTTATGTAACATTCTATCGTTACTCCAACATCCATTTTTAATTCTAAAAGAATAGCATTCTAAAAATTTTAATGCAAATATAGAAAATAAAACAACGATGGTGTGTTATTGCAAGGCTTTTTAAAAATGTCATTAAATATGGTTTAACTGATCAACCTTAAAATTTTTTAATTTGAGTTCTTGTCTAATTTAGATTTTAAAATAAACCGTGAAAGGTGTCATACACTAATTTTAGACGCTTATAAACTTTTTGAATTTCTAAAAAAAAAAGTGTTGCTTTTAGATAAAAAATCAATTTTTAAAAAAAAAAAATATTTTTGGGTCACAAGAAGGCATGAATGAATTTAATTTGCAGTTAGTTGGAAATTCATGTGGGCATGCAATTTGAGGTTTTATAAAAAATAATTAAGGGAAAAAAGGTCGACATTGATCACAATTGAATAAAATAGGACCAAGAACCAAATTTAAGAAAAGAGAGAAGTTTTAAAACCTAATTCAATTAATTAAGGGTTTAATTGAAAAAGAAAATGGAAAACTTGGGCAACAAACACAAGTGAAAAGCTAATGACTTAAATGTAGAAGGTAGAAAAGTTTAGGATCCTAGTTAATTTAATTAAAGGTCCAATTGATTAAAAGAATATGCAATTAGGGTCAATTTAGCTAAAATTAAAAGAATCAAATGTTCAAGAATAAAATCAGTCTTTTTGGTGATTTGAAAGTCAACATCCTACCATTTTCTCTTTCCTCGTTATTTTCCAATGATTTTCTCTCTCCCCTTAACATTTAGGGACTAAAATGTAAAAAAAAAATAAAGTTTAAAATGAAAATATGAGCTACCAAACAATAGCTAAACTGAAACTTCATGGAGCAATTTTAAGTTTTCCATGCCACCATCCAAATGGATCCTATTTTGCATTTTGTTGTTAAATTTTTGTTGTTTTTTTAACTATAAATAAAGTTTATTTTGCAAGATTAATCTTTAGTTCATCTCTATAATACTCCTTGATATTTTATTTATGCAAGAGAAGGAAAATTAGAAGAAATAGCAATATATAAAACCATGTGAATGTAACTTAGAAAATAGAAAGGTGAAATTATAATTAAAAAAGCTTAATTATCGAAATTAAAAAAAAAATTGCACTATTCAAATATAAACAATGCCATTTGTTTTAGGTAATACCAGTCATGTTTCCCGCACTCTGCTGCATGTATGGATTTAAGGTGCTAGTAACATTATTATGAGCATTTTTTAGCAACAAGTGCAAATTCACAAAATACAAAATTGAATTGATCAAAACTTGAATTAACTAAAAATATTTCATAAATCGATATTGGCCAAACTTTTTTTAAAAAAAAAATCATTGATGTTTTATTAAATGTAAAAAAATAGGCATGTTATGTTAAACTCTTTGACAATGTCACTAAACTTGGACAAATAAGTTAACATTGAAATTCATTCCCTGACTCTTTACCTAGCCTAAGTATCAAATTAAATCATGTGAAAATTACCATGATGACTCTTTAACAAGTGCAGAGGTGACTAAACAACTAGTGAAAATGCATTTTTTTTCTTTAAAAAAAATTTCAGGATGACATTATTTCTTTTTAATGTTGCAATTGTGGCATATGATATTGCCTTAGTCAACCTAGGTTAATTGCAAAATTAACAACCAAGTCATGAAGATGACTACAATGCACTAATCTAATTGACGAGTTGTCTCTTTCTTTTCCTTTCCTTTTTTTTTTCCCCTGTTTGGCTTTTATTTGGGCATGAATGAGGTGACATTAAGAACTTAATTGAAAAGTAATTAGAGAATCATGGACTACATTAGAATAAAAGGATTGGATCACATGGGATAAATTTCAGGACTCAATTGAAAAGTTGTTATAAAATCAAGGACAAAATTGAACTAAAGAGATAAAAATAAGCTGGCACGTGTATTACACATGCCAACATGTTAAAGGTGTCACTACACTTAGGGTGGCCTTTACGACTTTCTCCGACCTCTAAAGGTGATTTTTCATGATGTTGCTGGAATCATCTCATCGTTGCTATTTTTATAAGGAGACACAAGTTTGAGATGGAGTTTCGGTGTGGCTTCAATAAGTATTTCTTCTTCTCTTTTTCTCTTCTTTTTTATCTCCACCCTTCCCTCATTTTCCGCATATGAAATTTCTTCTCCTTTCCTTCATGGATGAAAAAGGGTTGGGTTTTTTTTTGCTAATCTTCAATTATAGCCCTTATAGTTCTAATCGTTTAAAAAATGAAAAATTAGAACAAGGTTCTTATGAAATTGAGCAACAACTCAATGGTAAGATTTTTTTTAAATCAGCAAGAACCCTACATCAAGTTTATCAAAATAAACCAATAAGACCAATCTCAAATAAAATTAGTTTAGTGGCATTTCCACAATTTTCATTCAACTTATTACTTATTGAATAACTGGAATTCTGTTTTGCTCACGCTTGCCTTTTTATTTTTACTAACATCTTATATGCTTAATAAAGATTAAAAAAAAATAGCAAGATAATGTCTCCATCAAATCCATGCAAGTTTTTAAGTGGGATGATACTATCATATCAATAATTTGACATGTAATTTTGTTCATAATATTTATCATCAATGTTCCATTTTTATGATTAGTTTAGAGTTCAAGGGAGGTTTAATTAAGAAGGAAGAAAAGGAAACAAAGTGTGGCCTTAGACTAGGCTGATTTTTTATTTTATTGATGACAAAATTATAATCTATTGGTTAAACTATTCATAATAGTTGCTTTAAAGGAATGTAAATGGTTCTACTTTTTCTAATTTGTAAAATCAATTGAGGGTAAATTAAGAAATCTTTCTGCTTGAGATATTTTTCTAATAATATAATATAGTGATAATAGGTAAACTAAATAAATAAATAATATACACAAATATTAGATAGAAGTTCTCGTTCTATGACAATTCTCAAAACTTAATTGAGAAAGAATTAGTCTCATCATATTCTTCTATGAAAATTCTCAATAAATATGCTAAGTTGTATCTGGGTATAATGAATGAAGGCTAGGGGAAGTTCTCTCCAGCTGGCCAACATACAAATTTATTATAAAATGGTAACATTTTTTATGGCCTATATGATTGATCCTAGAAATGGTTCATGATGGTCTTACTTGTGAGTTTGATGAGCTTGCATGGCTCTTTGAAATTATCCCAACATATTTTCAGGGTTGTTTGTTTTTGTGATTGAAAGTGAATTTCATGATTATTTTTATTTTATTTTTTTTGCTTGAAATTATTTTTTTATGTTTTTACATTGTTTTCATGTGCTGATATCAAAAATTATTTTTTAAAAATAAATATATATATATATATATATATATATATTATTTTCTTGTATTCCTAAGCAAAAAATATTTTTAAAAGTAACCGCTACTATACTCTCACGTTTTTAATTTGACAACATACTGGTCAATGAAAGTAGTAGTTCATGCTTGTTAAATTAGATTGGCATTACTATTCAAAATCATGTCCATCTCTAGGGGTCTAAGATCATGTTTGATATTGTAATATAAATTATTTTTTAAAATGTTTTTCACTTAAAAATACATTGAAATAATATTTTTTTTTATTTTAAAAAACTCAGGATTTATGTCTTTTATTTGAGCAATGAAATCTCAAGTGGATTGTTGAGGTTGTGGTATGACTATTGAGGAACATATGACTTGAAGATTTTGTTTCATAGTCACAAGACAAACAAGTCGCTTGTTGATGGGATATTATATATTTATAGGCTAAAAAACCCCTGGTACTTAAGTTGTCATGCATCAATTTCCAAAGAAAGACTTCAATCTTAAAAGATACTAAACTTTTTCACAACAAAAAAGCAGTTAGAGACCACCTAGGAATATTATCCTGTCAATGGTTATACATCCAGATTTAATTTTGTAATCACCTGTTGTATCAAGATTCCAACATTGTTTACCTATCTGATCACACAATACGCAACTCTTGCGCCTACATATTATAGTTATTGAACCTTTTTTTGTATACAATTTCATCCATTTAAGTTATATTAGCATGTTTTATGTGTCCATTTTTTTTTTTTGTTTTGCATACTTTTGCAAAAGTGAAGTGTCAAATATTGTTAAATTAAAAATCAATTTTGAAAAATAGAATTTTTAGTTATAGTTAAAAGAAAAAAAAAAGGAAAATTATGCTGACTTTTCTATAGTTTAGTTATTTTTTTACCTCGCTTCTATTCTTTTAAAAATTATAGTTTATATCCTATGGTTCATAATTTCATAACAATTTACATTTGTGCGAAAAAAAAGTTAAAAAAAAAAGATTAAATTATTTACAAGATTACTATTATGTTTCAATTAATGAACAAAAAATCCTAGTAGTGTTAAAATTATAAAATTTCTATACAGTTAAAAATTTTCTTTTTATTATTTTTGGTGTCAAATTACAAAACTATCACAATTATAAGACTGCCCCTTTTGTTTTGATTTTTTATCAAACATGTGGTGTGCATTAACAAAACATCTAAAACTACTAGATTTTCATTTCAATCCTGCCAACTTTACATCTTAAAAATTGCAAAAACCTTGCCTACTAGACAACAATGCATTTTCTTTCTCTATTAAACAACAAAGGTTACCTAACTATTATAAACAAGTTCAAACAAAAATTTTGTTCTTCTCCATGAACAACGAGAATCAAGTATCAACTATATTAGTAACTTTGCACACCCTATTTCAAATAATGTTGGTCAGTATCAGTTGACTTTGGTGTTAGAAGAGAAATGATGTTCTCTTCATGTTCTTAGCTTGAAAGATAGTTAAGTGACGAAAAGGTATTTAGACACTCAAGGTCCCTAAGAAGTATGACAACACCCCGCATCTTTCTTGTTGAATTGCTTTGGCCTTCTATTATAAGTGAATGAAATTTTTAATTAAGTGTGTGTGTTTATGTTCGTGCTGGGGGGTAACATAAGCCAGGGAAAGAAACAACATACTTAAATTTACTCCTTATCTAAGAAATTTAGGTTTAGCAGTAAACATTTCAATCCTCGTAAACATATTTCCTCGATCCATAGATAAATTGGATTTTGATAAATATTTAAATAGAATTTAGATTTTCAAATTCTTATGTGCAAGATAATATCATTATCAGGGATAAAAACTTACAAACAAGGATAAAATGACTAAACAAAGGAAGGTCAGGGTAACTTTTCTAAAAATAAATTGAAAGAACAAGGACTAAAAAAACAAAGCATGTTGTTGAAGAGGCATGAAAAACTTTAGTTTGGTCCTTGAAGTTTTAGGTTTTTGTATTTTGATACTAATTTTTTTTTTCATGTTTTTGTCTATTCATGTTGAAATATGAGAGAGAAAGTCATAGAAAAATAAGAAAAGAAAAAAAGAGGTTGTTCAAGCACATCCCAACCAGGAAATAGATTGATGTTGATGTTAATAATTTGTTTTTGCTAGAGGAGTTCAATAAAGAGTGTTTTTCTTTAACCATACAAAAAAAAAATATTAATTGTATTTGAGTGAGAGATATAAGGATTTTATTTTCTCTTCAAGGAGTTTGATGTAAATTTTTTTTCACATGACTGCATTTAATTGATTTATTTTTTTATTAGCTTTACTTTGTTGGTTTTGGTAGGAATAGCATTTTTGAAAGAAAAAATACATTTTAGTATTTTGTTCAACACTTCCTTGGAGCATTTAAAACAAGCATTGAAAAGCCAAATTTTTTTTAAAAAAAACTTTCCATTTAACACACCCTTAATTTGCTATAACCATTTTTCACCATGTATTGAGTGTATTTTTACAAACTTTCTATACTTACATGCGTGCATGATTGGATATCCAGGTTTTGTAATATCAAAGAGATCAGCAATGCAAGCCATATCATATAAGGTGCCTTGAAAGATTTCACGTAGTGATGCAAATAAATAATATTTGTAATCAACTCTCATGGGCGTAGCTTAACTGGTCAGACCCTAAGTTTGCTCCATAAAGATCACCAGTTCGAATCTCACAAACCTCAGTACCACTAAAGGATTACATGGTTGTTAACTTTAAAGTCGGTGAGATTAGTTGAGGTGCACGCAAGCTAACCCGGACACCCATATTAATAATAAAAATTATTTGTAATCACAGAAACAAGCTTCTCCATGTTAGATGTTAGTGATATTTAGCTTTTGAAATGCCAAAAATATCAATCTATTTAAAATTCCAAGAACTACTAATAGGCTCATGATATAATGGTAAGGGTATCATTCATCCATGATCTTGGAAGAAACTTGTGATCCCATTTTTAAACTCTAGAGAATGAGGGATCAAAGTATCTCCGATATGTTATTTAGAAGAGCTAAATTAGTAATATAATTTTTTTAAAATGTAAATATAATTATTTTTATGTGTATTTTAATAATAAAGAGCTATTTAGAAGAGCTAATGAGGTGTTTAGAAGTGTGTTAACAGTTGTTTTTCATTCGAAAATGCATCAAAATATTTTTTTTATTTTTTAAAAATTATTTTTGACATCAGCATATTAAAATGATCTGAAAACACTAAAAATATATTATTTTAAAGCAAAATTTTTTTTTTTAATTTTTTCAAAAATGCTTTTGAAACGCAAAAACAAACAGGGCCTAAATGTATTTTAATGTATTTGATACACAACTATTATAACAACCCGATATGACTCGATTGATTTGACAGATCTATAAGAAACCTGAACAATTCTTATTTAATCTAATATTAAAAAATAAAATTTAAAAAAAATCAATTAAAAAAGATTAAAAAATTGACTCGAGTCAATCCAAGTAAACTCATCAAACCCATAACACGGTTACAAGACCAAAATAATTTCGTAAAAAATAATCTAAAAAATAATGTATTTTTTAAAAAAAAACATTAAAGAAAAAAAATAGTAAAAAAGTTATTGTAATGAATAGTATTTAATATTTTTAAAAATATATAAAAATAATATTTTTGTAAGACAAATGATATAATAATATTTACGCAGCACTCCCTTTAACTTTGTAAAACAAATATTAAAAAGCCAAAGTAATATATATTTTTTTATTTTTAGCTTTTCATTTAGCATTTCCTGCTCTTGTTACATAAAATATAAATAAGAAAAAAATTTCTAAGATAATAAAGATTACTAATCTAAAAATATTTTAAATAACATGATTAAATTCAATTCTACAATTTAATATTTTATTCTAAATATAAAATTATAATAAAGTTATTAATTTAATTCAAATCACGTAAAAAATTAAAAACAAATCATATATTTGGCTCCAAACATCATAAGAGATCGGATATAAATATATATTTCACTCAACCCTCCTCTCACTTCAAAACCCTAGAGCACAAACTATCCCTCCCCCCATTTCTCTCACGAACACACACCCCCACACCGCCAAATGGCCGCCGCCGCCCGCCCCCTTGTCTCCGTACAGCCTCTACCCGCGTCCCTCAATGACATGGCCACTGATTCTGTCACAACCGTGGCTCTCCCCGATGTCATGAAGGCCTCAATCAGACCAGACATCGTCAATTTTGTCCACTCCAACATCTCCAAGAACAGCCGTCAACCTTACGCGGTCTCAAAGAAGGCCGGCCACCAGACCTCAGCCGAATCTTGGGGTACCGGTCGTGCCGTTTCTCGTATCCCCCGTGTTTCTGGTGGTGGAACTCACCGTGCTGGTCAGGGAGCTTTTGGAAACATGTGCCGTGGTGGACGCATGTTTGCTCCTACCAAGACCTGGCGCCGCTGGCACAGGAAGATTAACGTCAACCAAAAGCGATACGCTGTCGTATCAGCTATTGCTGCCTCTGCTGTTCCTTCTTTGGTAATGGCACGCGGTCACCGGGTGGAGTCAGTCCCTGAGATGCCTCTGGTTATCTCTGATTCGGCCGAGAGCATTGAAAAAACATCCACTGCTATTAAGGTGCTGAAGGAAATCGGTGCTTATCCAGATGCCGAGAAGGCCAAGGATTCTCAAGCGATCCGGGCAGGAAAGGGAAAAATGAGGAACAGGAGGTACATTTCCCGCAAGGGACCCCTGATTGTGTATGGAACTGAAGGTGCCAAGTTGGTGAAGGCCTTCCGTAATATTCCGGGAGTGGAGGTGGCTAACGTTGAGAGGCTGAACTTGTTGAGGCTGGCTCCCGGAGGTCATCTTGGAAGGTTTGTGATCTGGACAAAATCAGCTATCGAGAAGCTTGATTCAATATATGGGACTTTCGATAAGTCTTCCGAGAAGAAGAAGGGTTATGTGCTGCCTAGGACCAAGATGGTGAATGCTGATTTGGCTAGGATCATCAACTCTGACGAGGTTCAGAGCGTTGTGAATCCAATCAAGAAGGAGGTGAAGAGGGCGCCTTTGAAGAAGAACCCATTGAAGAACTTGAACGTGATGCTGAAATTGAATCCGTATGCTAAGACTGCTAGGAGGATGGCCCTTCTGGCTGAAGCAGAGCGCGTGAAGGCCAAGAAGGAGAAGCTCGACAGGAAGAGGAAACCTGTGTCGAAGGTATATCGGCTATCTATCTGTTTTTTTCTGCTTGAGAGTGATATATTGTTAATAGCTATATGTTGCGATTGTGAAATGATTAGGTGGTTGCTTTTGTATGCTTTGGTATTGTGGATGGAAGCTGTTGAATGTGATTTTTTTTTTTTTTTGTGTATTAAGAATGTCAGAATAATGTGGTGTAGTCGTATAGAGTATAGACTACTGTCAGAACAATTTGGTGGAGTTTTGTACACCGCTAAGCTTTCAGAGCATTGCTATGTTCATCAATTATTACGCTATACCAAATCTAATCTCTATTATACTATAGGTTTTGCCACTGACAGCAAATAGTTCTTTGTTTTGTTGGAGTGTCTTGCACTTGTCTACTTCTTTATTAACAATGTTTCTTTTCTTATGAAACCAATAGGAGGAGCTAGCTGCTGCTAAAGCTGCAGGAAAGGCTTGGTACAAGACCATGATTTCTGACAGCGATTACACCGAGTTCGAGAATTTCACCAAGTGGCTTGGTGTCTCCCAGTGATTTATTTCTGTTTTTAGAGAGGAGTTTTGCTTATTCACTTGATTATGTTGTCAACTTTTGTTTTGCTATTGTACATGTAGGAGGGGATGTTGGGTATTGTGTAGCCTCTCTTCCAATCCCATTCTTCTATTTTGCTAGGTCAAAGAATTTCTATTCCAATCAGAAATGAATGGAACAATTTATTACCTCACTTGTGTGTTTTATTTGAATTGCTTGCTTTAATGTACCGTATGCTTTCTATTCCTGCTCGGTGAATTTGCAGAGAGCTTAATGTCATGTATTATGAATTTGTAGTTTAATCAATTTGATATATAGTTATTGGAAACAGAGAAATTGGACATTAATTATTTTGGTGATCGAGCAAATGAAAAGGGTTTGATGGTAAGATTATCGTTGCTTTTATTAAAAGCAAGCAATTCGAATAAAAAAGAGATATAGAGGGGTTGAAGTGTAGTTGTTGCAACTTTTAGCGATACGTATAAGTTATAACTCCACCTTCTGCTATTATGTTATTTCACCATTTTTTCAGAAGTCATATTCGTCGAATCTCTTGATTTCTTTACAATGACCAAGTTTACAGGTTCTCTTTTTTAAAAAAAAAAAGTTGAATGGAAGCTTAGCTCATGAACTTCCTAAATATTCCCATAAGCACATGTAATCATTTCAATGAGATCTGGATTCGAAGAAGTCTATGAATTCCTTGACAGTCACCAAGTCTGTAGCTTTTATTTGGTAAAATCGTTGTTTATAACAAGTGCCCACCTCATTTCAAACTTCAACTTTTTTTCATCCTCCATTGATGTCATTAAAAATGGATAAAGATCCAGCCTTTCTTGATGTGGCACTGCACTGACAAACAAAGAAGCTGGAGGCTTGATTAGATTTTTGTTTTTGTGCTATTGAATGATTTTGGATTTGGAAGTTAGCTGATTTTTCGACAGTTAAATGTCATACTTGATTCAAATTTTCAACTGGGGTTGTCTTCTTTGAATTTAACTCAACCTGCATCACTTTTCTGGTGGATCATATCTATGCATTCAACAAAGACTTTGAATCCTTCCCTGCTTGGAATAATTGATTTTGATTTTTGCTGGATCCTGTTCCTCGGTGATATCTAAAATAGTTTATTACATGTTTGCAGAGACACTACGCAGTTTTGTAGGCTCTAGGTCTGGATGAAGATGACATGCCAGAAATCAATGAAGAAACCCTTCCTGATGAAGAGGCCATGGCTAGGTAAGGACAAATTTTAACTTCATATGTTTTGCTGCATCCACCATTCTTTCATTATCCGCCCTTCATGTGGATCTTAACACGTCTACTTCACAAATTTTCACATTTACGGTCCACAGGCTAGGAGTTGTTGAAGCAGTTGAAAAGTTCAAGCTTCCTGTCTATGGAGACAATGACGATGAGGAAAGTGCCATTGGCAATGGAAAAGCAAGCAATGCCTCCAAAAAACGTAAACCAGTTGCTGAAAATACAGCTATGGAGTCTGCAAAATCTTACTGTTCTTGCAAACTAATAGCGACACCAAGTGCGTCTAAGCTGTTTCTTTTGACATGCAGATATCTGAATTGCATATCACTCGCTAATTTTTTGTTGATTGCAAGATGTTAAAATAGGAGTGATCTATCTTTGCTAACCGAGTTCTACTCAAAACTCGGAAGATATGGAAAATAACATTTTCCTTGGAATAATATTTTGGTAGCTGGCCCCTTTGAGAGAAGATAATAATAGGGTTTCTAGCCTATTTGGTTTCATGAAAGGAAGTGACCCTGTGCTCTTATGATTGATTTAAAAGTTTCAAGTAAATTAGGATAATCTCTATTTTGTGTTATGCTGGCATAACCTCATTATTGGAATGTCCTTTTTTTCTCTCATTTATCCAACTCTTCAGTCCTTTTAGTTACGAGAAGAGAGAAAATACAATGAGGGAAAATCTGAATCATAAAAGCATCTCCAACCGAGCAATTAAAAGAATAAGTAAAAGAAAAAAAATGTAACTTTTATGTTTCTTTTTAAACACTCCAATCGATGAGCCAAATGAGCAGTTAAAATAGCTGTTCAATATAGAAAGTGTCATTTCTATGTTTTTCTACAGTAAAAGGTAAAAGTAAATAACAATACTGGTTATTATTTTTTTCATTTGGTTTATATCCGTTGGTCAACGTTTTTATTTTGTATTCGTCAGCCAACATTTGTTTTTTTCTTTTAAAAACAGAATAAACAGAAGAAAGAAAACAATATTTAATTTTTTTTTCTTTTAAAAGCAGAACAAAAGGAAGAAAACTTATATGCAGATTTCAAAACCTTGCATTATGCCTCACCCTTCTCTCTAATTTAGAAAAACAAGAATCAATTGTCCCCTGGTCAATTAATAATATCAATTGTGTTAATTAGTTAAAATCAAAAGATATGTTTGTTTGAAAGACTTTTTCTATTTTTTTCTTTTGCATCTCTTGATTCTTGAGACCTTTTGTTGTTAATTTACTGATGATTTTTATTTCTTTGTTATTTTATGTTTTTTATATGGGTTAAGGAAAATAATTTTTATTTATATTATTATCTTTGACAAAATTGAAAGGAAGTAATGATGGTAGCTGAAATTGATAAAAACATGGAGTGACATATCTTAAATTTATTTTTGATTGCTTGTTTTAATTTAAGGTCAATTATATTTTGTCTTGTTCAAAATGCAATTAAACCAGTATATCAATCCTCTTTTAGTTTTCAAAAATGGTCAAATTGTAATTGTTGTATGATTAGATTAATGTTAGAATAAGTATAAGGCAATTCTTATTATTAATTCACATGTATGGAAACTATAAAATTGTTAGACATTGAATGTGAGCTTCCTCTACACCCTCTTATAAGGTTTTAACTTAAGGTTTTTTTTAATGTAGATGGATTCAAATTTTCTAAGCTCTTTTACCAACTTTCTTATGAACGAGTCAAAATATATTCTCTCAACCAAGTAATTCTAATCAATTAATTAATAACTTAACATACTCGAATTTAAATGTCCATATAATAAAAAAAAATCACAAAGAAGTAAAAACTTCTCACCAGATGAAGATTGTTTACTTGTCTCGGCATGATTAAATACAAGTAAGGATCCAATTACAGGAGTTGAACAACAAACAAAATAATTATGGGCTCGGGTACATGCTAATTTTAGAGAATGGAGGAAACTTGAATAATCGTTCTCAAATAAGCATCTCAAGTAGATGGCAAGAAATAAATAAAGAAGTCGGTAAATTTGTTGGATTTGTTACTCAAATTGAAAATCATCAGTAAAGTGGAATGACCGAAGAATCAAGAGTAATTTTAATATTCATTTCCATGTTAAATTATTTAACACATATTTTAACATTCATTATTGAATTTCTTTAATTTTTTACCAAATTAATGATGCTCAACAAATGTATACTTCTTGCGTTGGCAAACGATTTGAACTAGAACATTGTTGGGTTATCATAAGAAAAGAATCAAAATGGCAATTTGAGCGTGCAAGTCAATATCAAATATCAAGCAAGAAACAAAAAAAGTCATGTCAATGCAAGTCCGGCTTCATCAAATTCATCTACCCCTGATTCTGTTAGTTTAGGAGAAGATAGTGAACCATTGATTTATCAAGATAGACCGATCGGTCAAAAGGCTGCAAAGAAACGACTTAAACGTAGACAAGAAAAAGATAAAGGTAGGGAGGTGACTGTAACAAATCTCTTACAACAATTCAGGGATACTCTAGTTGAAATTGAGAATTAGAAGAAACAAAACAGGAAAATTATGTTAGAGCAATAATCCATGATGGTTCAACAAAGTCCAGAGAAACAATAATTGGACACGATTGAGAAAGAAGAACAAATTATGAAAATGAATATTTCTAATTTGGATCTAATTTCTGTAATGTATTTTCAAATTAGAAAGTTAGAAATTATGCAAAAAAGGAGTTTAAATTTTTAATTAACTTGATTGATTTATTGTAATGTAATATATTTTTAATTAAATATGTAGAAAATTCTTGGTTATTTTAAATATATTGTTATAAAATTGATATCAATTCATAATACTTTTTTGAAGTTCCTCTAACACTTAACAATAATAAATATGATTAATTAACTTAAAAGATAACAACCATAATGAAAAAAAAAAACATAAAAAATTGAATTTGAAAATCAAAATTTAAAATGTTGGTGGTTTTTTTAAAAGTTTGAATTTGAATTTACTTTTAAAAAATTAAAATTTTAACAGTAAAATATAAAAGTGAAAATTAAAAATATTTATATAAATAAATTTTAAATCTAAAAGTTTTAAATTTAACTTAAAATTATATCTTTTAACTTTCATATTACTTCATTGATTTTATATTTACTTTTATTAATTACTCATATTAGTTATATAATTAATAACATCATAATTATATTATATATAAAAAATCTAAATTAGTTATATAATTATATTAAAATTAATTTAACATAAAATATATTAAAATGTAGTTGGCTCTTTTAAATAGCTTTTTACTATTGAAAGGCTTATAAACAAAAAAAATTATATTTATATTATTTAAAAAATTATTTTATTAATTTAACTTTTTAATATAGTATTTTTTTATTGAAGATTCCCTGACAAAGAAAAAGAGAGAATGAAAATAAGCTCTTGGCAGTTTTGGAGAATTAGTGTTCTCTCACATCTTGAAACTTCCTGATTATATATGCCAGAGTACTTATCTTCTCTTCTCTTCTCTCTGTGTGTGTGGGTATGCGTCTCTTTTTCAATTGTAAGCTTGATTTTGGGGTTTCGTTTTGTTCTTGCAGTACAATGAGAGCCTTGGCAGAGGAGCTTCATAGACAGTGTATGAATCCAGGCTCTTTTCTTTCGTGATTAGAATCCTATTTAGAATATTCTTTTTCTATTTGTTTGCGGGTATGTTTGATATTACGGTGGTTGTAGTTTGAAAAAAATATATTTTATAAAAAGTATTTTTAATTGAGATTGGTTTGGAAAAATATATATTTGATTAAAACTGTGGTTGAAATTGAAATTGGTTAAAAAATAGTTTAATATGTTTGGTTAAAAATGTTTTTGAAATTAAGGTTATAAAATAATTTTAAAAAATATATATTAATATTGATGGTTTTTAATTTAAATATTGTACATTTAACTATTGCTATTACATCATGGAATAAATAATACTTTATATAAAATATTTTTTATTATTCCATTAAACTTTCTACAATTACATCACGTATGAAATATATCCAACAAGAACTACAGTTTTCATAAATTTTTTAAGAGCGCAACAACATCAGGTAAAATATAATCAAGAACAAAATTGGGATTGCGATCAAATTCTACAAATGTTATGTCAAGTGATCTTTATCTAATTTATATAATGTCATTGAATAATATTTAACACTAATTTTTGAATAAAATACAATTAAAAATAATTTTTTTATTTTGTTGGATCAAACCCGATTCAATACATAGCTTTGAACCAGACCGGTCCAATCAGAACAATGGAGCCATGCCCATGCTCCACTATTCAAGGAATAAAACCCATGAACAATCAAGCATGCTCCACTATTCATGAAAGTAAACTTATGAATGCTTTATTGTTTATAAGTTTATTCGGCACAAGAAGCAGCAAGGAGCCACTTCTTGCAAACCGGTGGTTATGCCATGGTTGATTGAGGGTCCCACCAATAAAAAAGTGATTTTTGTATTTGATTAAACAATAATAATTATAATTGTGAATGAATCTTATCCACAGTTACAATACCAAACATTACCTTAGTTTTTTTGGCTTGCGATTGATGGATTCTCATGTCTTATTCTTACAAAAGATTGAATCTTTTGCAGTCTTTATGTGAGTTCTTGTTAATGGTTTGTCGATTGATTTAAGCAGGTATAAAGCAGTTGATGAGTGAAAGGATTGAAGTTACTAGGAACCGAGTCTGCCTCCATTGTTTCTTGAAAAACCTGAAGTTTGGTCCCTGAAGTTTTAGAATTTTATATTTGATACTAAAATCCCTTTTTCATATTTTTGTCCATTAGTAACGAGAAATGAATTAAAAAATTATTGAAAAATAAAAAAAATTAAAAAAAAATCAATCAAGTATTGTCCTTTAACCATACTAAAAAAAAAAAAAACTGATTTCCATTAAGTGTTTTAGGTGTTCTGCCTAAACTCGCAGCATTGTTCATAATTTTTATATAGAAAAACAGTCCAAAGTTTTTTAATTTTATGAATTATGTTTTTTTAGAGTTGTTCTTCTGGATTTGTTTTTAATCAACTTGCACATGATGCTTGATAATAATTCAGATTTTCCTTTTTTAAAAAAGAAAAAAGAAAAAACCCAAACATCCCTTATCAGCGTACTAGAATACCCTTATTCGAGAAACAAAACACACAGAATAAGCTCTGATGAACCCTAAAAGAGCCCACATATATATTTCACTCAACCCTCCTCTCACTTCAAAACCCTAGAGCACAAACTATCCCTCCCCCCATCTCTCTCACGAACACACACCCCCACACCGTCAAATGGCCGCCGCCGCCCGCCCCCTTGTATCCGTACAGCCTCTACCCGCGTCCCTCAATGACATGGCCACTGATTCTGTCACAACCGTGGCTCTCCCCGATGTCATGAAGGCCTCAATCAGACCAGACATCGTCAATTTTGTCCACTCCAACATTTCCAAGAACAGCCGTCAACCTTACGCGGTCTCAAAGAAGGCCGGCCACCAGACCTCAGCCGAATCTTGGGGTACCGGTCGTGCCGTTTCTCGTATCCCCCGTGTTTCTGGTGGTGGAACTCACCGTGCTGGTCAGGGAGCTTTTGGAAACATGTGCCGTGGTGGACGCATGTTTGCTCCTACCAAGACCTGGCGCCGCTGGCACAGGAAGATTAACGTCAACCAAAAGCGATACGCTGTCGTTTCAGCGATTGCTGCCTCTGCTGTTCCTTCTTTGGTAATGGCACGCGGTCACCGGGTGGAGTCAGTCCCTGAGATGCCTCTGGTTATCTCTGATTCGGCCGAGAGCATTGAAAAAACATCCACTGCTATTAAGGTGCTGAAGGAAATCGGTGCTTATCCAGATGCCGAGAAGGCCAAGGATTCTCAAGCGATCAGGGCTGGAAAGGGAAAAATGAGGAACAGGAGGTACATTTCCCGCAAGGGACCCCTGATTGTGTATGGAACTGAAGGTGCCAAGTTGGTGAAGGCCTTCCGTAATATTCCGGGAGTGGAGGTGGCTAACGTTGAGAGGCTGAACTTGTTGAGGCTGGCTCCCGGCGGTCATCTTGGAAGGTTTGTGATCTGGACAAAATCAGCTATCGAGAAGCTTGATTCAATATATGGGACTTTCGATAAGTCTTCCGAGAAGAAGAAGGGTTATGTGCTGCCTAGGACCAAGATGGTGAATGCTGATTTGGCTAGGATCATCAACTCTGACGAGGTTCAGAGCGTTGTGAATCCAATCAAGAAGGAGGCGAAGAGGGCGCCTTTGAAGAAGAACCCATTGAAGAACTTGAACGTGATGCTGAAATTGAATCCGTATGCTAAGACTGCTAGGAGGATGGCCCTTCTGGCTGAAGCAGAGCGCGTGAAGGCCAAGAAGGAGAAGCTCGACAGGAAGAGGAAACCTGTGTCGAAGGTATATCGGCTATCTATCTGTTTTTTTCGGCTTGAGAGTGATATATTGTTAATAGCTATATGTTGCGATTGTGAAATGATTAGGTGGTTGCTTTTGTATGCTTTGGTATTGTGGATGGAAGCTGTTGAATGTGATTTTTTTTTGTGTGTGTATTAAGAATGTCAGAATAATGTGGTGTAGTGGTATAGACTACTGTCAGAACAATTTGGTGGGGTTTTGTACACCGCTAAGCTTTCAGAGCATTGCTGTGTTAATCAATTATTACGCTATACCAAATCTAATCTCTATTATACTATAGGTTTTGCCACTGACAGCAAATAGTTCTTTGTTTTGTTGGAGTGCCTTGCACTTGTCTACTTCTTTATTAACAATGTTTCTTTTCTTATGAAACCAATAGGAGGAGCTAGCTGCTGCTAAGGCTGCAGGAAAGGCTTGGTACAAGACCATGATTTCTGACAGCGATTACACCGAGTTCGAGAATTTCACCAAGTGGCTTGGTGTCTCCCAGTGATTTATTTCTGTTTTTAGAGAGGAGTTTTGCTTATTCACTTGATTATGTTGTCAACTTTTGTTTTGCTATTGTACATGTAGGAGGGGATGTTAGGTATTTTGTAGCCTTTCTTGCAATCCCTTTCTTCTATTTTGCTAGGTCAAAGAATTTCTATTACAATCAGAAATGAAATGGAACAATTTATTACCTCACATGTGTTTTTATTCGAATTGCTTGCTTTAATGTACCGTATGTTTTCTATTCTTGCACGGTGAATTTGCAGAGATGTCAATGTCATGCTATTATGATTTAGCTTCAAAAGTGCCTGGCAAGCACTCTAGAAGACCTTCTACAGAAAAGATGGCTCTGCTTGAGAGCGGGCACAGAGGGAGGCCGGGAGGTCCTTGTTTGGAGCAGGGGGTGAAGGTTTTTGGCATAAAGCAACGAAAGGTAAAGGGGACTAGCTTGAGGGAAGAGCATGCAGCTTCCTAGGGCGCCGGGAGCATTGCAAGTTGAAAACTGCTCCGGGAAAGAATAGTAAACGAATTGAGCGACGAATACACATGGAATTTGGAAATTAGGTTTTTTTCTGCTAAGAGAATGCCTTCAGACAAGAAGAAACCCCTGCGATGTGGTGCGAGAAACAGTCTATACCCTTCCTCACAGTTCACTAAATTACACAGCACCGAGAACTACCTAAGAGAGGCAGCAAAGGGTTCTCCTTCTGGAAGGATGTTAGTCGTCAATAAAAACCTGGATATAACTATCAAAGTTGATCAGAGCTTTCAATAATTATTATAGTTCCTCCGCAGTGGATTGCGCCCCCTTATCACGCCTATGTGAGGACATTCTTAAACCATCGCCAATTTTTAATGTGCAAAAATAATATTCCAAGTTTCCATCTTTTCTACACATTTTTCATATATCATTAAGAAAAAAACTAATTCCGGTGGAGATTTCTGTGTGAAGCGTAGTGCATTATGAGGGAAATCACTGTCTATTTCAATTGTATTAGCTCTCTTTTTTTTTCTTCCTTCGAAAGTTTTTTACTTTGCTCACTGATTTTCCTTTTCTTTCAATTTGATCCTTGCATATTGTGTTTGTCGGGGTTTGGATTTGACTTCTATGATATTATTGTGATGTGAAAGAAAAAAAAAAAACATACCAATGAAATGATAATTGTTTTTGCAAAATAAATATCGATCTTACTTAGTATAGAAAATTAAAACTGCAAGGACCAAATTTGACTATAAAAAATGAATGCTAGATGCTTTTGGGTACTCTGTTCATGAAGAGCTCTTTATTGAGTTTAGCCTCCATGATTTTCTCTCTTTCCTTTTTGGTTCTTTTTAGTTTGAAAATTTTTTTTATCCAGATTTTATTTTATTTACATTGTAGTAAACATGTGTGTTTGAAAGATAAGAAAATTGCTAGAAAACACTAGAATAGAGAGAGTTGCCAATTGCCCATGTTTTGGCATTAAAAAAAACTATTATCAAGTTCCTTTAATAAAAAGAATTTTATATGGATTGGCCTTTTATCTTATCAGAAAAAGTATATTGAGTTTTAATTATTTTTTTTAGGTTTATTTTTTGTTTTTTGATTGATTAAATATTGATTTAAATTAGAAATGAGTTTATTGCGGTATTTAGAGTGATTTTTAAACGTTTTTAAATAAAAAAAAAATTGAAAATGATTTTTACAAGTCAATTTACTTAGAGCTCGACTTTCAACCATTTAAGATAGCCAAATATGTTCAGGCAACCAACGTGTCATGTGCGTCTTTATCCCTGTCAAACAAAAATGTGAGCCACATGTTACAGAGATGAGAGAACCATTGATATTAATGGGCCTTTTCCCTGTAAGGCTAATCCAAATAGAAACTAAAACACAAAAATAGTCCCCGCAATCTTGGTATCTAATTATTATGCCAAGCCTGAACTTTTTAATATGTTAATATTAAAAATATTTTTTAATATATATATATATATATATATTATTTTGATATATTTTAAAAGATAATCATTACTATACTTTTAAATACCTCCAAACCTGAACCCAGCTGCCACAAAGTTTTATACTTTGGTTATTTGGTGGGAGGAGAAACCAATTCTTCTCTTCAAGTTAGGATTAAAAAAATTTATAGGAGTGGATGTGAAACAATGCTGAATCAATAGGAATAAAAATGAAGTTTATCTAAAATGAAATAAAATTAGTTTATTTAACTTAGTTGGATTTATAATCTAAATTACATTTATTTTTTAAAATACAATTATAGCAATTGAATATAACATTTTGATCTGATCTTGTAGCGAAACATGGTCATTAAAGCTAGTTGGGAACTGCAAACATGACCGAGAAAATATTATTTTTCAAAATCACTTATGGCAAAAACATTAATTTTTTATATTATATATTTGTTTCTTTTGCCCTTTAATGCAATTAATACAAGTGACATAACTATATTAAATACCAAGTATATAACCCCCTCTTAAATTTGTAATCATAATATGTAATATATCCACGTTTAATATGTAATTTCATTATTAAAATTTTTTTAAAAAAAACTAAAACAAAACCTACTTTTATTGTGAGTTTTATATATGATCACTGTGAATGAGATTGTTCATTCTATATTTGTTTGTTTATCCTGAATTTTCTTTTTACAATTTCATCTATAGTTTTGAAATTCAGCCCGGGCTGGCGGGTCGACCCGAGCATCCCGGAGCTGAAACTGGGGCGGGTTGACCCGACGACCCGATTGTCCCGGCAAGTCCCGGTTAAGACCTAGCCGCAAACCCGTTGATTTGTTTTTGTTTTTTTGCTAAAACAACGTCGTTTTAATTTTAAAAAAAAAAAATTGACCCGACCAACCCGATAACCCAATCAAGACTTGGAACTCGGATCTTGAACCGGGTCTAGTCTTAAAACTATGATTTCATCTTTTATTTGTTGTTTGCATCAATTTATATGCCGTAATTTGTTTTTATTTGTAGTTTATTGCATGCTTGAGATCTAGGAGAATTTTCCTTGTGTGAATTAGGCGTAGATTTTATTAAAGATAATTTTAATTTGTTTATAGGATTTTTTTTTTTTTAAAAAAAAAAGGACCAAACTTTTTAAAAATAAGCATTTTATTTTTACTATATAAGTGGCATAAAAAACTATAGTTTAGTCCCTGTAGTTTTTTACTTTTGTTATTTGATGTATATTATTTGAGATTTTTATATTTAGATTCTAAATTTTATTTTGTTTATGTTTGGATCTTGTTGAGAGAGAAGATAAAAAGTTGTTGAAAAATAAGAAGGAAAGAATTTAAAAATAGTTTAAAAATATCATTTTAGGTCTCTGGAATGTTTCTAGGTGCAAACAAGTTAAAAATAGATTTTTTTAGTCCAAGACCCCAAAACTTTACTCTCTGGCCATTAAATGTGATCGAGAATTGAATTAGGTGATGACAAATTTTCTATTTAATTAAAAAAAAAAAACTGAATTACCGACATGTCCTATGTCATTAGAAAAAAGGGATAGACGTGCGGCCTAGAATTACAAGCTTAGGTGCTTTTGGGCTTCTTTTTTGGGTTTGGTGCACGCCCCAATCCTCATAGGTGTAACACCTGACCTCTTTTCATATTACGCTTCAATTGTTTTTTTGAATAATATTCAACATAAATAAAATAATTAAAATTATATGTAAAATATTATCCAATTTTTCCATAGCTTAAAAATTTTTTTTATAATGGTATTAGCAATTACTTTGTGAATTATTATATATAAACGCAATATGCAAAATTTATAAAACATTATACTCGAGAATATTAATTGAAAATAAAATATCTATTTTTTTGTCAATTGTTTACATGATTTTTTTAAATTAATTTTTTTTGATCATGTATAAATTATCAGGCATGATTTTTTATATTTTTTTTATTAAATCTTGTAGTTCAAATCATGATAATTGTTTGCTTAAAAGCAATGATTCTTATATTTTTTTTTTCAAAACAAAAATGAAGTAAATGAACAAGTAAAAAGAGTTTTGATTGATGAGATATATTATTCTCTCTTTCTTTAATTCAAATGATTGATATTTAATATATATTTATTTTAATAACCTTGAGTTTTTTATTCAAAAAAACATGCTGCAAATAAAAAAGACATGTTTTTGTAAAAACAAAAAATATATTAATTAAAAAAATAAATATTCATCAAATAAAATATTTTGTTTTAAAATTTAAATCGTTTCTTTTCTCAAAAATATCTATTTTTATTATAACATAACTAAATAAAAACTAATTTTAAAAATTGTTCCATGACATCATGCGCACAAAAACTAGTTAATTACTAGTTTGTAACTTTGTATGTTAATGCTACAGCGTAGTAAACCTAGATTTTCTTAAATGTAAAAATGATTTTCAGGATTCATGAATTTTTTTTTAAATTGTTATTAAATTTAAAAATACTATTGGTTTAAGTTTTTTTCATCAAGATAATTTTTTTAATTAACGTATCTTTTATTTATCATAACAAACACAATGTTTCTGACTAGAAACATTATTTTTGTTAAAAAAATATTATATAATTGCTAAAAAAAGCTAGAAAAAAATAATATAACATGTCCATATTTTGTGCAATTGAAAAATAACAAACAATTCATAAATATGATAAAAATCAATTGAAAAATCTTGATAATAAAACACTAATTTCAATTGAATTTTCATGAAAATTTTGTTATTAGTTTTATTATTTTCAAATAAGATAATAATAACTGAGAAGGATTGTTAAAATTCAAATAGTAAATTATAATAATATTTAAGAACCATGTAAAAAATTAAAGAGTAAGAGAATATAGTAATGCTTTTCCAAGTGTCTAAAAAAAAGAAAAAAACATTAAAGGGCTACTAGGCCAACGCATGGCCCAGAGCACAGGCTTTGAGGCCAAGTCCTTGATCCTATCTTTTTTAAAAAAAATATATATATATATATATATATATATATATATATATATATATATATATATATATTGTCATTATTAAAGAGATGGATGATATATTGTTTATTGTTTATTGTTTATTTTTAATTACAACTCTTAAACTTGTGACCTCAGCTGTCCCCTGCATGTTGCAGCCACCTCAGTTATGACAAAAATTTATTAAAAACAGATTTAATAAATATATTAATCTTTTTTTTATTGTTTAGATTAACCTTTATTTAATGCTGTAGGTTAATATCTTTGTAATCAAGCTATATATTACAAGGAAAAAACAAATGCTACTTGGCAGCAACAAAAGAAAAGGCGAGGTGTTCAATGCGTATACTTTCGTATCAATAATATAATATAATATACTATAGATAGATAGAGAGATACTTACGCTATATTTTTAGTTGTTTTTTCCACAAATAAAATATGGAGACAAGTAGGAATTAGTATTCGATTTCGTGAACAGAGCGGGGTTAAAAGGCATGATTCTATTTAGTGAATTTAGCTGTAGTATTTTTGTTTTTTTTTTCTCTGGATCATCGTCATTTTTTACATTTACATTTGTTATTTGTTTGCTACTGGATTAAAATTCAATTCGGTTTAACAGGTCAAATTTAAAATTAGTTCAGTTTAATAAATTAATAAGTCAAAATTAGATGTAGCTCGGTTTAACAAATCAAAACTAGATTGAGTATAAAAATAAAAGAAAAAACTTTAGAATAATATGAAAAAATACAATAAAAAAAGTTATTTACACGTTAATAATTAATTCCTTATTTTAACAAAAATAACATTATTTTATTTTATATAAAAAATTAAAAATTAATATGAAATGACTCAATAATCCTATTAAAATCTTTGATCTAAGTTTTGGATCAAATCAATTATAGAACTGATTTTAAAAACCATGCTAGCCCTATTTGTTTTTGGATTTAAAAAAATATTTTTAAAAAAATTTTGAATTTTTTTTATTTTTAATTAATAGAATTTAATATTTTAATATTATTTTGATACACTGATATTAAAAATAATTTTTGAAAAATAAAATAAAATTATTTGAATATATTTTTAAATAAAATACATTTTAAAAATAACCCTAACCAACTTTGTAACAGTATCTAATGAAAGAATGAAAAGAAGAAATCAACAGAAGCGACAACCAATGAGGGGGTCAGAGGAGGGGGCCTGTTAAGTGGGTGGCCCACAAAGTTAATGACAACTGGCATCTGTGGCAGTAACGACGTGTACGGATGTTGCCCTCTCAAACCTCAGACACCACATGCAAATTGCAAAGTTTATGAAGTATAGATTGGATCCTATGTTGAGCCGACTCGCACTCACTTTATATTTATTTTTACTTTAGGCAAAGAAAAAGGAACCCATTCCGCCCTTTATTTTAAAATAACCTAAAAGATGAATTGTCTTGTAGCCTTCCATCAAGAACTTTCAGTCAAATAAATGAAATCCACTCACTCATCTTTAACAGTATTTATAAAGTAAAGGAGCGGACCATTTGCTGGTTGGAGAGTTGAGAGATTTGGAGGTCCCATGGCCATTTTCTCATTGTTTTTGTTAAAACAGTTACTAATTGGACACATGAAAGGACGTAAAGATGTAGTAAAATAAGGAATGGTTTTTGGAATTCTTGTCTAATTGTGTTTTTGAATTTTTTATTTTATTTTTCTTGGTTTTAAATTATTATTATTATTATTATTATTGTGTTCTTGGATCGTTTGATGTGTTGGTGTTGAAAATAAATTTTTAAAAATAAAAAATTATATTATTTTAATACAATATATAAAAATATTTTGAAAAACAACTTCTACCATACTTGTAATTATACCTTAGAAAGAAGGAGAATATGCAATCTTTCTTTCTATAGTGTTTTTTCTATTAGAATAGTGTGATTCATAATGACAAGATATAAAAGAGATATGAATTTGTAAGGGTATCGTCCATCACACAAAAACATGCATTCACAAGTGCCAGCCAGGTAAGCAGTTTTTAAGTTTTAACCCAGGGTTGGAGGCATGAAAAAAATCGACTGATCGATTAAACTGAGAAAACCGATAAAAAAATAATTAAAAAAAAATAAATCAAGAAAAAAAATTGAATGAACCAATTAGAAAAACCCAAAAAATTTCGATTCTGTTTTGATTTTAAAAGTGTAAAATTAATTTGTAAGGGTATCAACTTGAATGGGTAAAGATAATAAACACTAATGGCATCTAATGTTCTCACGATGATCTTCATGCTCTTGCACTAGTTTGGGATTTATAATTCCACAACATTCATGAGGAGGTTAGTCTTGAATTTAAAGTTGCAAGTTTGTCCAATGACACTTTGACACGGGATTCTTTTCATACAATCGAGATAGTTTTGCTTATTACTATACTTTCTGACAATGTTATAAACAATAAATTATTCTATTGAGCATCAACATTGTTATTCCTATTGTTTATTTTGGGTTCTCTTAATTAATACTTTCTCGTACTTGAATTGATTCTTTACCTAATGTCTAAAACTATTTTCTATATCATATTTTATTATTGTATATTTTTCTATGTTTTAAATTGTGGACAATCTCTTACAAATGTTGATGGCATTTTTAAGTTGAGATTCACATTGATGTACCCATGATGGTGAAATGAAGTTGATTATTTTATGATTTATTCTTTTTTTAGGGATTCCTTCGTAAACATGTTATTTTTTTTCTTTTTTTTTAAAGGATTTATTCTTGAAACAGTGATATATTAGCGTGAATCATCTAATATATTTTTTTATTGTTTTTTTAGGTTTGGGTTTGATTCAATTTTTTTTATTCTAGACATCAAGTTTTTGGACAACAAACAAATAAACTTCAATAGCTATTATCCATTAGCATTTTGAACTTAATTATCTGAAACCTAGATTGAAATTCTACATGATCTACACCTTAACTTTTGAAAAATAATTGAGTTGGCTTGCCTTTAGGCTAGTCTTTAAGAACGTGTAATAGTGTTGATTTGCGAATGAAACAAGGAGGACCATAAAACCTTTAAAAACACACAAAAAACCCCAAAAAAATAAGCACAGAAGTCTATATAAATTTACATAGGTTTTTGTCCTTTTTTTTCACATTAATTAACTGAACCAAAAAGTTTGAACTAGTTTCAGTTTTGATTTTAAATTTTTTTAAAAACTAATTTGATTGTTTTATTTTTAAAAAACCCAAACCTAACAAAAAAAATCCTTACACGTAACCAGCAGGGACCTCATCCTTTCACACTCACGCATTAACACATTTCACAATTCACATTTGACATTTCTCACTAGCTACTAGCTAGCTAGTGACATGCTACTCTCAATAATTTTCACACCTAAACCCTCGTCCACCACAACCCCATCTTCTCTCATGAAAAAAACCATGATACAGAGGAATATATATATATATATATATATATATATATATATATATATATATATATATATATATATATATATAAAAGGAAGAATGAAAAAAGTTTTTCTGTTTTCAGTTTTGAGCTACGTGATTATTTACAAGATGGTCATTAAAAATTTATATAATTTTTAATTTTAAAATTAATCAAATGAATACAAATTAATATAAGATACATATTAATAAAAAAATATATAGAAAAAAGTTGGGCAACTTTGTTTAATGTTTTGATCCGAAATGGCAAATAGCTAAGCTATATATCATAGCCTTTCTTCGTCTCGCACGTCCCATTCAATCTACTTCTTCTTGGACACACTCCCTCTGTCCCTATCCTCCTTTTTACCTCCTCCTCTCATTTCCCTTCCTTTCCGACCCGACCCGACCCGAACACACAATTATAACCATAACAAATTAACCATATTATTCCATTCCCTTGTAACCAACCCCCCCCCCCTCCCTCTCTCTCCAAAACATGAAAATCACCTCTTATCCGGCGAATAAATACATAAATAAGAACACCCCTTCCCTCTCCCTCTCCCCCTCACTTGTTTACACTGTCGGTCACTCAATCGCTTTCCATGCTCCTCTTTTAAATATTCCTGTTTCTTTCTCACCCTAGTGCTCGCTGCTAAAACGGCGTCGGAGTGGAGTTGAAAAGGAGTCAATGATGTTAGATCTTAACTTGAGTGCGGTTTCTGGTGATTCGTCAACGACAGGGAAGAATAATAAGCACAAACAGAAGAAGATTCTAGAGCTTTCCAACTCTCCAATGGAAAGTTCTGGCAGCTTCGATTCTTCTTCCATAGTCAATGCTGATGGCTGTGGTGATGAGGACTCTTGCTCCAACGGAGACCTTCTTGCCTACAATTTCAGTATCTTGTCAAATGAAATCAGCGTCAAGAAGACCGTTGATTGTGATGATAATAATGATGATGGTGATAACAGTGGAGATCGAACGATCCAGCTTTTTCCAGTGGCGTGTGGGATCAAGAATGTGGGAGGAGAGTCTCAGTCTTCTTCCACGATGCAGATGCAGTGGTCCGGTGTCGGTGAGTGCAGGGATCAAGGTTCCCCTTCAGAGCACGGGATCGTGGCTCAACAAAAGCCAGTGAAGAAGAGTCGGCGTGGGCCCAGGTCGAGAAGCTCCCAGTATAGAGGAGTCACGTTTTATCGGAGAACTGGAAGATGGGAATCTCATATCTGGTTAGTTTGGAATAATTAGTTGCTTAATTATTTTTATTAGGTGGTTGATATATTCGGGGATTTTGAATGTGAGTTGGGTTTGTGTTGTTTTGCAGGGATTGTGGAAAGCAAGTTTACTTGGGTAATTTTGAGATAAGATCATTTTATTTTTTTTGAGTTAATTTTGATACGTTTGTGATGTGCGGTACTATTTATTTTGTGAATCTGGGCGTTTGGTTTCTTGTAGGGGGATTTGATACTGCACATGCTGCAGCTAGGTAATAATGATAATAGCGAAATTAGATTGTGATTATGTAAATAATTGAGATTCTGGGTTGAATTCCGGGTTTCTGATTTCAGGGTGTATGATCGAGCCGCAATTAAGTTCCGTGGAGTTGACGCTGATATCAACTTTAACGTTACTGATTATGATGAGGATATTAAGCAGGTGAGCATTGTTGTAGATGTGACTAACTGATTGGGTTCTAAACATTTTAGTTTTTTTACTCTTTGATTGATTAGTTGTTGATTGAGTTTTTATTTGTCATTTAGATGCGTAATTTCACAAAGGAAGAATTTGTGCATATCCTACGTCGTCAGAGCACTGGATTCTCAAGGGGCAGCTCAAAATATAGAGGAGTAACGCTGCACAAATGTGGGCGATGGGAGGCTCGTATGGGGCAGTTCCTGGGGAAGAAGTAAGAAACCGTTTCTCTTGACTTTTATCTAGCTGATTTGTTTCAGAGTTCTTATAGATACTGTTACTATTCATACTGGGCCAAACTTATAACTTGCATGAAATGCTTGCTCAACGCATATGCTCTTTCATTGAAGTGAGAAATGAACTAAGAACTTGGAATGTTTAGGCTTGTGGTAAGAGTTGGGAACTTGAGTTTTTTATTGGGCAGTATTCATTGCTTGCCTGCAGGTACATTTATCTTGGGCTATTCGATAGCGAGACAGAAGCTGCAAGGTCCTAATGATCATGAATTGGATCTTTCTTAACTAAGTTTCTTAGTTCAACTTCGACTCTCAACCAAATCTGTTTCAATTTACTTGAGATGTTCGTTTTCTCTGGTAACCAGGGCTTATGACAAGGCTGCCATTAAATGCAATGGAAGGGAAGCAGTTACCAACTTTGAGCCAAGCACGTATGAAGGAGAGATACTTTCTGAGCATAACAATGGAGGTACTTTTCACTGCTAAAATCTCACCTTTTTTATATCTTTGTAAAGAAAAATGCTTAATTGCAGAGTGGGCCTTTAATGTACCAATCTACAACAATTACTTTTCACGCAGACGGCAACCAAAATCTTGACCTGAACTTGGGAATTGCTCCCCCTGATACATCTGATGGCCTAAAGGTAAACAGCAACATGGGTGGTTTTTATTTCCAGAGTGACTGGGATGGCTTGTCTATTGATAGGGCACCAAAGGTAACAGTGAAATCAATGTTGGTTTTTCTCAGGCCACAGTAGTCCTGTGTGTGTTTGTTCTAGAAAGCTTTCTTGATTTTTATCTATGACTCACTTGATGAGTTGATACTCAGCGAGGTTTACTATTTTATACTGTAAAGGAAATCTCTGTTTGGCAGATTCTGAACTCTGCTTCTGCAACAATGAAAAATCAACAACCTAATGGCCCTGGAATGACATCTGTACACCCTCCTACGTGGGATGGTGTAAATCATCACATCTTTCCCATCTATGAGGTAATTTCAGTTATCTAGTTTATTTCGTGTAACACCTTTAGTTTTTCCAAGTTCTTTAGTTAGGGCACACAAATGCATGCAAACACCTAGTGCACACACAAATCGCACCTCCTTGCTAGTAGTTGTCACAAGGATACAATATCATGGCGATTAATCTTGTAGGGCTCATTCATCCTTCTGAATACTGAATTATTATACAATGCAAGTATTTATGTCTGTTCTTTATTTTTCCCTAAAAAGGTTTGCATGTTCTGCTAGAGTTCAGAATAATACCAATTTGATGTCATATAAATTTGCACGATACCATTGCTGGAATTGAAAAATTAATGGATTTTTTTCTACTCAATAGCAAATTAAAAGGAGAAATCTCACTGTATTGATAATTTACAAGGCCTTTATGTATGATGTTTGCAGGAAAGAGCAATAGAGAAGAGAATGGAAGTAGATTCCTTCCCAAATTGGACCCGGCAAATTCAAGGCCCTTATGGTGGCGGAGCAAATCCACTGCCTCTCTTCTCTACTGCAGCATCATCAGGATTCGCTTCTTCAGCAATTATGGCACCTTCAGCAGCTGCCGGTCAACTTCAGTTTCCAAGTTCCACAATCCTCCACCGTTTTCCTCCATTTACCAACCCCAGCAACATCTCGCAATTCTACTGTAGAAGCTGAATGGTATAGCACAGCCATAATCCAGAACCTTTTCTTTGTACAAAGGAAAGAAATGGGTAGGCAAACAAACAGAAAGCCAAAAGTGCTAAGTCACATTCACGTGTTAACTTCAATTCCATACCAGGATCATTATATTCTGCATTCATCTGTCTTGTAAAGCTTATTGAACTGGAGATTTGTGGCATTGATGGTACGAGTAAATCTCATTGTTATTGCCTCTTTGACGAGTGCAGTCCCATCAGCATGCCGTGCCTATACTTTTGTTTTCCTCATCATGAACGTGCTTAATGCCATAGCCTTCTGAGATGGAAAACAGGAGAATGAAAGACTATTTTTCTGCAGAACTCCGGGAAATTTGATTTTGTATCTACAGATGCTTTAAGATACAGTAAAACAACACTTCTATATTTGAATGTATAAACCTAAATCAATATGCCCATGCCAAAATTATATAATGCATGTACAAGCAAAGTTCCTCGTGTACCATAGCATCTATTTTCTTCCCTCGTTTTTCCGCATCTATCAGCTGGGTTAATTGTATTAACCTCTGTATTTTTCAATTCCCAAATTAGTGAAAGCTTCACATGGTATAGTGTTGACTAGATTCTTGGCCACCTACGGAGTGAGTTAGATTGTTTTTTTCTAACCTAAATTAATGCATGTTAGATAAATTATTTTTGAAATATTGAGATGATATATCAAATAATATATTTTTTAAAATAGAGATAGTAACACAGGCTTGATCTAAGTCAATAATATAGGGTATGAGATTGTAATAATCTATAAAATCCAAATCAAAATAAAATAGGGAGTTCAATTCTAATCATTGAAGGTTAAAAAAAACATTTAATTAAAAAAACTAGAAAAAGCTATATTTAAATAAACAAAAATATTATAAAGTGAGCATATTATACTTATATTTAAAGCAATTTATTTAATTTAATTCAAAACCAAAATATCTTCAAAAACCTAAATTTAATAAAAAATAACAAATAAAAAAACTCAAGATAACTCGAGTTATTTTTAAAATTAGTGAAAAGTCTATAGAAAACAAATAGAAAAATAATTGAGCTTAATTTTTAATTAAATTAAATGCTAAAAAATAAAACTGAAAAAACATGAGCTTAAGAAAAAATCCAAGTGAATCTCCTAAATTGGGTTAATTTTTCAAAATTACAACCTTTTAAATTTTAGACGTAGACCCAATCGAGAAACTCAATATAATATTGAATGATAAAATTAAAAAAATAATATCAATTACAAAAATTTATCAAAGTAAACAAAAATAGCAGTAAAAATAAAGAGGATGAGATTATAAAAAAAATCAATTTTAAAATAATCTCAGATAAAATAAATAGTAATAAAAATAATGAGTATTAAATCTAACAAATAAAAAAAAATAAAGGATGAAATTGAAAATAATTTTTAATTATATAAATTCATTTAAGTAAAAAATATTAATTAAAAAAATAAGGATTAAGAAGAAAAAATAAATTAAATGATTGCCTTGAAACTTTGAGAAGTTAAACATGAAAACCAAGAAAGAGTGAAAAGAGTTAAAGAAGAAAAAGTCAATTGATGCCCAATTAGAGAGAAGTATGTTACACACGTTGCCTAGGGAGGTAGGCTCCACAATGATGATTTAGAAAACATCAAGGCAAGCCTTTTACCGTGGCACATTGTTTTAAGACGGTTGACGTGTAACTATTTCTTTTATATATTTATTAAAATACTAGATCGCACTTAAACCATGTAATTATTACAAAAAAAAAAAATGAAAGTTCAAATAAGCCTATGGCGACAAGCTAATGAAATTTTAAATTTAAAAGCAATAAAGTCACGTTAAAAAACAAAATTTTTTAAAAAACCCATAGCTCAAAGTTAAATATATATTTTTTTATTTTTAAAGATAATTAAGTAATTATATTGTACAAGAAAATATAAAAAAATCAAATTGTTCCATCAACTTTATAATAACCAATGACTATATAAAAAGACTATTATCTTTTAGAGACAGTTCAATTTTTTTTAATTATATAGAAAGGCAAAATAATAAATTCAATAAATCAAGGCATTTCTGTAATTTTCATCATGGGCTTTGGGTTCCTGCTAACTACGGTGATTACTTTGCTAAAATTAGGTAGGTAGCTTTCATAGAATTGATTAGCATGAATTAGATGGAGCTTCTACCCTAATCTATGATATCCAACCCCTAGGACAGGCTAGCCTAGCCTAACCCCCGTTTATCGGCACCCTACTCCCATGCCTGCCTCTACGGTAGAGCTCAGATTTAAGTTTCCACCCCCCTTTTTTTTTTAAACAAAATTATTATAGAAATATATTTAAATAATTTTTTTATTATTGAAAATTTATTTTTAATAGTAATATATCAAAATAATTTAAAAACACAAAAAATATTAATTTAAAATAAAATAATAAAACAAATGCTCTCGCAGCTGATGTTGATATTCTGCCTTATTTACATAGTTATCAGACTTGACCTGGTAGTTGACCTGGTAAAATAATTGGGTCACAGGTCTTGTGGGTTGTCCCGAGTCAATCCAGGTCAGCCCTGGTCAAGAACAAAAACACACATTAATATGATTTTTTTGACATAAAATATCACATTAATATATATGCTAGCATAATTAACAAGAAAATATCACATTAACATATGTACTAGCATAATTAATTAGCATCAATAGATTAGAAAGTGCATTTATTTTAAAACAAACAAACATTTAACATAATTTAAAGATAAGGATAATAAAATAACAAGTTGTTCTAGAGATATATAATTCAACATAATAGATATAAAGATGACAACATTCAACTCTAGTTTGCATTAGAATCTATAAATCAACATTTCTCTCTAGTACCAAACGTTCTCTACAGATGTACACATTTCTTTTCTTATTTCGAAGATTGAATCAAGTTTCACTAATAAAAGCTAGAATCCGCACATAATTGTACATCATTAATTTGATTAGGAGACCCTGAATGCTCTTTTTGGCTACTTAAAACTTTCAAGTATTACAACAACAAGAAAAATGACATTATTTAAGTATTTATTTCAATAAAAATCAACAAACTTGAGCTAATTTTTTCATTGGATAATCGGCAAGACACTAACAAAAAAATGATTAAAAGAAAATTCTTAGGAACCAAACAGCGAGTGGCAAGGAAAGGAAAATAAAAAAAGACTTACGCGGAAAGGAAATCAGCATGAGAAACAAGGGAATTCCAACCAAGAGAGGAATACAAATCCAAGTGACTGTTCAAATGTTTCTCATGAATCGAAATCCATGCAAATATAACCACAATTCCTTTCGATTCACTTTAGATGCCAGTGTAGAAAAGAAGAATTAAAATAGAGAGATGGGATGTGAATATGTTAAATTAACTCAATTTAGCAGCTGTAATATTGAAAAAAAATGAAGTCGGTAATAAAATTATAAAACATCAACTTGCAGTAGTAGAAATGGTGGATTATTGCAAGCACAATTAAACCCAAAATTAAACACTGTGAAGCAGAAAGAGGAAGCACCTAGTTTATAGCAGTGGAATCGAGCTTCTCTTTCGGATCACTGGTGCAGATTGCAAACTTCTACAAGATTATGACAAGATCAAGTAAGGGGCTAGAATATTCAAAGAAACAAACAAGAGAAATCCAGCAAAGTTACCAGTAGAAGATATCAGCAAAAGAATTAAATTTGATTGTTCGAACTGCAAAGAAAGAAATTAGGGTAAAAATTTAGCTTTCCTTTTGCTTTCCCAAATTTCCCAACAGGTGAGTTAATATATATATTCCGGGTCTCACCCGGTTTAGGCCAGGTCACTCGGGTCAGACTGGGTCACCCGGGTCAATCTAGTTTTTTCCTTGCACCGATTTTTTGTGTTGCTCAGAACGGTCTAGGCCCCAGACCCGGTCGACCCGCCAGGCCGGTCCAGGTTTAATAACACTGTTTATTTATATATTTTTTAATAATTTTAATGTGGTTATGATAATAAAAAAAATATAAATATATTATTTTAATTTAAAAAATATACATATAATGTGTTTAGAGTAAATTATATTGTATTAAGTCAAACCAAAATATATATATCGTCACTAATTGAATTTGAAGCCACTTCATTTCAATGGCTACCTAGTCATTGGAAGTAATATCCAGATTCCTCGGCTTTGTTCTGAGGTAGGACAGTAGGCTTGCAGAAAGGGTTGAAAAGGAGGCCAGTTACTCTTAGTTATGCTTTATTAACAAAAACTAAAAAAAAATTAAAACCGGGCTCAATGTGTTTTTTTTTTTTTTTTTTTCATATAATTGATATTTAATTAAACATAAAAAGATAAAATGGATTGGGTTCGGGTGAGGCATTTGCGTTCTTTGAGCAATGCATGTCTTTTGGTATACAAAAATATCTTTCTGTCGTATTGTTTAAAGCATCATTATATTTTCTTTTAATGGTGCAACGAGTATCAATGATGATGGTTTGATATATATATATTCGTGTATGCTTAACAAACCCTTCTTCTGCCCTTCAACAAGCTCTATTAATATAGAAAAATAGATTAAAACAAATTTCTATGTGAAGTCTTCCCTTTTATTACAAGTTAATTTTGTACAACACACGTCTTGCTCTAGTGAAATATTGATTTTCTATAGGAATCATAAACAGGTCATATATATGATTAGAGATATACATGTAATAATTTATGTTTTGGGTTTTACATATGCTAATAATTTTTCGTATAATTGAAATGGAGAAGACTTTTATTTTATTTTATTTTATTTTATTGAAAATAATTAATATTAGATAGTTACATATTCATTTTGATTTTCTTATATCATAAGGGAAATACAATTTTATATTCAAATTTGAGAATCGCTACCGATTTCAATTTTTCAAGAGTTTTGGCTTTTGTGACTTAAAATTCACATTTTTTCCTATAATTCAATTCGTGATGATTATAGGTAGAAAGTTTATATTCTAAAGTCATCGATAAACAATTAGTTGGACAATACTTAACAAAGTTGCCACAAAATATATAGATTCTGAAATCAATTTCTTTTGAATATTAGTTTCCAATTCTCATTCAACAAGTAATATGACATACAAAAAAAAAAAAAAAAATACTACAAGCAATGCATTTATCAAATTCAAAATGGGTTTAAACACGGAAACACTATGATATGATTAATTTTTCATAAGAATATTGAATAGTTACAATTAAGTGATTTACCTAGGATAACATAGTCATGAAACTTTCACGAATATACCTGTATAGTTTTTTTACCGTAATTCATGAACCCAATTACCACAAAGAACATATCATGCCAATTATAGTGAAAACGAGTTGGGAAGAGGTTGTTAATAATAGATTGCCAAGAGAAATATGTAAAAGAAATTTTGATCCAAAATGATTACTTGTTGGTCCATTCTTAGTATAGATAAAGTCCATCTTGTTGTGATAGGAATGAATAAGAACACATAAGTTTTAACCAACGTAATTAGGATACTCATTGTTGTTTCAAAGACTCTACCTACTTTATTTATTTTAAAATCAAAAAAATTTGAAACAAATATATACAAAATAGAGATATTTCAACCACCCAAGTAAAGAACTATTACATATAATAAAGAGATTAATAAGTTTAGATAGGAAGCAACTTAAAATAAATAAGATTTGATACTTGAATATTCAATTTGATAACTTACTACTAATTCTTTTTTCTATTTCTAAAAAATTAAAAGGTAATCTCTCACATTCTGCTAGGGATGAAATGAGAAAAATGATAATTATTATAAGTTGATACCACAAATTCCATCCCTAAAAATCATATTTTGATTGTGCCATAACTACATTAATTGTACTTGAACTGTTAGATAATCATAGCCAATGATGACATTATTGTCCCAAAGTTATTACATATTCATACATGAGATTTTTACTTCATATGGCCCCTTGAAGGTCATAAACAAATCTAAGGATTAAATCATATTATTTATCTTAATATATTTATAGGATAGATATCCAAATCCAATCACATGCCTCCTAATTCTAAAGTTTGACTAATGTAATTTTATCTATTATAATACTAAAATAAAGTACTTTTTAATTGATTTCATCTTTTAGGAATTTGATTTTTTTTTTATTGAGCAATAACATAAATCTTTCAATAAAATACTTCTTGTATAAATATCAATTGTACCTACAGTTAACAAGTCAAAAGTGTACCTTAATTCCGAGTTAGTAATTCTAGTTCAAATCATGACAATATAGGACATGTTACAAAGGGATTTAGAAGCAAGTAACCAACCTGGAAAGAGTAAATCAAAAATTTTATGATTGATAAAGGGTGTATTAACGGTGTAAGAGTAAGTAAGTAAACATATCATGTGTAGCAAGCAAACACATAAAGACACAATTAAATATTTCTAACTACTACCTTTTTTCTTTTTTCTTTTTTCTTTTTTCTAATTTGAATAAGTTATAAAAGAGAAAAAAATAAAAATGGGTTCAACCATAACCAAACATGGAACTGAGTTCAAGTTTCAAGTAAATTTACTTATAAATTTACTTAAATTAAATTAAGAGAACAAGAGTGAAAATGCATTTAGGGCAATAATATCATACATGAAGTTGAAATAAAATAGAAAGACTATACTTCTATTCTAATCTAAACTTCTAATGTAAATAGAATTTAAATAATTGTATTACTTCTTTTTACTAGTACTATATTGGTTGCAACAAGAACTTTTGTAATTTGATTTTGAGTTAGTAACTTGTTTTTTTTTTTTTTTTTCTTCTTTGTTTAGAATAGGAAAATAGACAAGTTGAGTGAATAAAAACCAAAAAAAGGTTAATGGTTAATGGTAAAGATGTTCAAATAAAGGTTATTTTAGAATGTACTAGTTGTGTTTAAAACAATGTTAATAAGATATCAATAGGCATTTCTAGATATATTACTTAAAAGAAAAGACATAATATTATTTTAAAGCATTTCAAAACAAAAACACTTTAAAAAACAACTGTTATTATATTGTCAAACACTACTTAAATCAATCATTTGCATTTGAGTTTTACAAGGAAGATGAAAGATAAAATATCAAAATATATGTGTGTGTGTGTTTTACATCTTCTATATGAAAATGTTTAATTTTCATAAGATCTTCTTGATTGTTCTTCCAAAGATCCATATCTTCTTAGGTAATTATAATTCTTTGGAGCCAATTTTAATTGTTCAATAAAAATATAATTCAATGCCATTTGTGTTTTTTCCTTAGTTTATCAACTCTCATCTGAAGCCAAAAAAAAGGTAAAGTATTATTGTGCTTTGAAGTGATTTCAGATCTATTAAATCTCATAATATTCTCCATCACTTAAACATGATAGATACACCATGAATACCCAAAACTCAATCAAGTCAGGTTTGATTTATACCCGATTGGGTTCAAGTCGAGTTCAGGTAAGCATTTTAGGTTTAGATTTAGGTGTAAATTTTACAAAACCCAACCCATAAATACCCATTATCATCCCTAGTTCCAATGGGTGACAACATGCATTGGATGAAACGATTGCATTGCCAACGACAATCCATTGGATGAAAAGAGAAGCGAGCTGCTAGTTGAAACGACTTGCCTCTATGCCTTCCAATAAATGTTTTCTTTGTTCAATATCCCCCCCTCCTACACATTCCCAGCCTTCATTCCCATTATGGTGGCACACGGTTCTTCACAGAATGGACCAAATTTATCTCATTGTAAAAAAGAACAAACATTTAGAGGAAACGCTCGTGTTTTTAAATAAATATAAATTCAATAATCAAGTCGTTTATTCTAGTTGATTCAATAAATACAATTAATTTAATAATATAATTGAAAAACAGCATTAAATAAACCAAATTATATATATATATATCTCTCTCTCTCTCTCTCTCTCTCTATATATATATATATATATATATATATATATAGAGAGAGAGAGAGAGAGAGAGACTCTTATCAACTTAAAAATATTTTAGAAAAAAATATCTTCTCAATATTTAATAATAAGATAAAAATTAAATGAAAATAAAAATGGAAAAAAAAATTAAAACTCAATTCTTAACAATTCAAATTAAAAAAATCCAAAAAAAAAAAAACCAACTTCAATCAATCTACCAAATACACAACTTGATCATAAAACTAAATAACCTCATAAAAAAGCAAATTAAATAAAATAATAAAATTCAAATCTTAAGACAACACAATGTTAAAGAGCAAAACAAAAAAAAAATCAACTTCAAAAAACAACAAAAAAATTGACTTTCAAAAAAGACCTATGAAAACACACAATTCAACTCGAGTTAATTTTAGAACTCGTGATTTGGAACATAAGATGAAAACTAACCTTATAAAATACAAATCTAAAAAAAATCATGAAGCCATATCATAATCGATAAAATAACCAAAAAAAATTAAAAAAAATCAATCAAAAAAAATTAAAAACAAAATAAATATCAATAAAAAAAACAATCAAATCAAACATAAAAATAAAATAAAGCAAAATATTGAGATATGAAATTGAAAACAAAAAAATAAACCAAATAACGATAAAAAAAATAGAAACAAATTGTATATATTAAATGACATCAGATTTAAGGTACGAAATAAATAGCAATAAATTTAATACAAAGAACAGATGATCAAGGACACCTCTGCATTTTGCAAAAATGCATGCAACCAATTATCTTCACATCATTAAAATCAAAGGTTCAGATTATCTGTTGGCTAAACATAAGGGTAGTCCCTGAAATATTAACAATTTATTATTATCATATCCCACCCAGTACCTCTATCACTGAAATAAACCAGCCACCAACATCAAACAGTCAACAATCTATCAATAATCTGTTGTATTGGGAAGGACAATTTCAAAAGCAAACTTGGACTTTCGTTTTGTTAGGAGGCAGATTGAAAAAACATGGAGTTCCAAGTTCAAAGATTGGGATACAAGTAACAGATTTATATTACATAAAGGAGGCACAGTTGTGGATCTCATTGAGCTACACCCTAACCATATTTATTCGGTGTTCTCTGTATTTCGTTCTTCAGATATTCTCATGTATCGACCAAAATAATTGCAAGAAAACCAAGCTATTTCTGTGGCAGAGAAGGTATATCAAAGGACAAGATCCCTTGGAAGCAACTCAAACATTGAAACCAAGTAAAGAAGTTGATATGATATTATCAACTTATTGTCTCAAGATTGTATGTCTCCGAGAAACAAAAAGACACTAATAGTTTCATTTTCTTATTCCATTTCAAATCAGATGTATGCTTAACAAGCACTATTGACCAAAACGATTACAGATCAATATTGACGAAAACATCAACTGGCTTCATTACAGATCCAGAAACAAGCTCGAAAATGTTGTGTTGTATCCCCCCCCACCCCACCCCATAATGCAAGGACAAATAGATTCACTGGCACAACTCATTATGTGAGGAGACAGAAACGGGAGACAAACAATAGTTTAAACTCTGTTTTCATTCATATAAGGCAACATTAAAAAAAGGAAGGAAAGAAAGAAACGAAGACCTTCATTTTTCTATTATCTATAGGAAGTCTCAGTTTTCCATTTGAACTCTAGCTTTGGGCCTATTTGTTAAGATGATGAACATATCTGAATTAGGTGCAACTATCAAATACCTTCTTTATTCATGTAAGACGTGAGTACACAGATTCACTCCAAGTCTAAAAAACTGCCAAAATGTGCATTGTTAAAACCAGTGTTCTTTTCCCAGCAAACCTGCAAATAGAAAGACAAGTAGAGCATGAACAAATAATTATTCAATGTATATTGATTTTTTGAATCCACAAAGAAACAACAAAGGAAATTGAATTCAAAAGCACGCAAGAAGACTTTTGCCATTCACCTTCTCTTCATGTGGAAAAAAAGATGTCAATAATGATGCATGATATGAACATGCATCTGGATTAAATGGAATAACCATTCAACTCAGATGTACCACAGAGAGTGAAGCCAAGAGCAATCCCAGTCACTCGAGGCATAGTAATCCCTTGCAGCCCACACTGAATTCTGCCACAACAATAAACTGCCTTTTCACTCGCTCCATTAGAAGATAGAAGTTCCTGGTCATGAGAGGGGCAAAGAATACACCTGACTAGGGTTTGCCAACATCCAATATGCACCAACACAAAGAAACTGAAACATATTCATCCAAGGGCACCTTAGAACGCACCAAATTAACCACTATGTTAAGTTCATCAGCCTATTCAAGCATAAAGGAGTAATTCCAATCCCCAGCAGAAATCACATTGCAAATCCTCTGTTGTATAGATTGCTGGAACCAGACATCTGATACTTCAAATCCTCATAACTAGGAACAAATTTGCTAAATCCCATCCCTCCATTTCCTAGGAATTCTGGCATACAAGGATCACTAACGTTTTTTACCTCATTCCAACCACCCAAACTGCCATTTGAGATGTGCACATTTCTAAGCTGTTGAGCCGTCAATTGTGTAAATGATGAAGGTTTGTTGGGCGGGGATTGACCAAGAAGCACAGGTGAAATGGAGTACGTATCATCTGGGGGAGAGAATCTATTCCTGTAGCGATCTGATAACCTTATGTTCTGCTGTGCAGAAATTGATTGCCGCATCAGCATCTGAAGCTCTGAATCATGATCAAAAGGACTAAAATGAGGAGGCAAAGCTGGCTTTGCATCAAAGCCTGGATTATTCAGCCTTGCTGACAGAAATCCTTTGCCAACTTCCATTATTGCAGGATCAATGAATTCAACATCCCCAGAGATGCCAATGTTCCGAGATAGTGGTGCAGAGTTTTGTAGAAAATGATTTGCTGGAGAATAAAAAAAAAAATTAAAATTCATTGAAGAGAAAGACAACAAAAAGGCAAACCATCATAAATTATAAATCACAAACCAGAATGGTCAAAATCATAGTGCACTGCCCCATGAGTAGGAAAGCCTGGAGGTACAACTCTACTTGGCACTGAGAATCCTGGTGGGGTAGAAGTGGAAGTTTTGGAAACTGTTCATGGCATTGCAGCAAAAAATAAATAAAAAAGTTAAGTACGGAGAATAGTTCCAAAGCTTCATAAGAATGGCAAAGAACAAATTTAAAATTCAAGGAAATTCACATTCAAAATCTTCCTGTGATAAAGTTTCTTTTTTTATCAAAATCTTCGTAAGTTGAGGCTTTGCATAACTGACAGTACAAGCTATGAGGATTCAAGCATTTTAGTATTCCCAAATATAACTAAAAACTGGACAAGAATCTTTCTAGATAACTCTTCACCCAACATGTGAACAAAAACTAAAATAATTGCACCGATGATATGACTAAGCACCACAACTCCTGTGACTTTCTCAACTCTGGCTCTGACTTTCTAAATAGCAATGGAATTTCTTGCTCTATCTAAAAGGCATCATTATCACATGTCAAGATTTTACCTTCAATAGCTCATCTCTAAAATTTATCAATGGTTTAAATTCTGAAAATTTATCAATATTTCAAATTCTGAAAAAGAAACTAACACACTCCATCCCTCCCAAGATTGATACCAAGCAAGCATAAAATAAAAGATTTGATTAATAAGGGAGCAAGATAGAGAAATAAAATTTGAAGGAATTTTCTTTCATAGAATACCCTCAGCATGTGAGCAGGAAGCCACCGTATCATGTTATGCTTGCATATCCGTCCATAGGTCAAATTGGATATGTAATTATTGGAATAATTGTTGGAGACTCAAATGGTGGATATGCAAGCATGATAACTTATATGCTCTTCTATATCTCCATGAATCTAGGAACTTTTGCTTGCATTGTATTATTTGGTCTATGCACCGGAACTGATAACATTCGAGATTATGCAAGATTATACACGAAAGATCCTTTTTTGGCTCTCTCTTTAGCCCTATGTCACTTATCCCTAGGACCCCAATGACCATCCAGTCATAACTATAAAGCAGCTTAAAATATCAGTAGTTACTTTAATCTGTTATTTAGAAAGATGACCTTCCTTAGGACCAGAGCCTAGAAACCATCTTCATGTTTATTCTAAATAACAGGCATGCTTCCCACAGTGGTATGAATGAAAAAGGAAACCATCCCTAATAAAGGCTGCAGCCCTTTCCACAACACCTAAGAATACCTAGATAGCAATATCTGCCTCCCAACTTCAAAGAGTTAATATTCCAAAGGACAATCTATCCCTTCATAAAAAGTTAGTTTGTTGTTCTGAAACCTAAAGCCACCTTACACATTTGGGAGGTACCAAGGCCCCACCAAACATTCCAGTTCTCTACATGTCCCTGTCGCAGGGATATAGCTATAGCCTAACTGGCAGCAACACCTTTTCAAAAAAGAACAGCTCAAGTTTAAATCCTCCTTCCCCAAACTAGTGAATAACACCCCCCCTGGAAAAAAAAAGACACATTCTCCAATAAACAAGAGATGAATCATTCAGATATAAGAAAGGAATGGCATTCCCCATGATTCAAGGAAATAAATCAAAAACACATTTGTTAAGATAGGAATGGTGCTAGAGTTTTTTACTGAATCTCTTACTGAATAGTGTAGCCTGAGTGAATGACACGATATTAATTTTAAAAATACCCTTACTGATAGTACCCTATGCCATTGCTTTAGCAAGAACTGCCAAAATGAAAACAGCACATAATTTAGTTGGGAGTATCCCTGGCATATTTCTTTATCATAGATAGTCTTCTGAACTCAGAGCATTATTCACAAATACATAAAGGATGTATCATGCATCATCATATCATACATGGAAAAACAAATGGATGTCCCGTAATACAAGACAATGGCAAGAATATGTTTGGCTAAATTTAACAAAAATATGCATGAGGGCCAAAGCAAGACAGCAATGGTACTACAATGGCAAACCATAATACATCCAGTTACATGAAAAGAACAGCTTCTGAAGAAAATAGGAAGATGCATCATGCATTGTATCAAAATAGACGGCACTCACCAGAAAAACTAGATGTAAAAGGATGCTTGCTGAGGAAACCATTTGATTCCATGGAACTAATATTTGAAGAGATGCCACGATAATTGTCCATCCAAGGATCCTTGTTTTCAATAATATAATTTGAGGAAGAAGATTTATTTGTTGCATTTTCAAGTGAATGCTCAAAATTAGACAAATGATTAGAGAAACCATCCTGCCTGGCAAATGAGAACCTTGATTGACTACTCTCCTGTACTTTTCGCATGCATGGTATTTTGCGACAACTTTGTTGCTTATCGTTATCAGCCAGCAACTTGACAAAACTCTGAGGTGATGTCAACGAATCTTCCCATACACCAGAATCAATGGATAGAATATTTGAGATAATGCTGCTCTCATCTGTATCTAGATCAAGTTTATAGTCAATACTAGCTAAATTACTACCATGTTCTTCCAAGCACTTCCCTGGTCCTACCTCTGACAAGACACTAGAATAGTTAGAAGACCTATCCCACTCAACAAGGCCATTAGCTTGCCTGTCATGCAACCCATTAGACAAAACAGTGTTGCCAGATCTGAATGGAAAAGCAACCTCATCATGCTTAGCAGGAACAATGCTTGGATGTACATTCTCGCCTTGCTGCCAGGAATGATAGGTTGACTGCTCCAAATACTGTTTTGGAGAAAGTAAAGATGATATGGGTGGTTCATGATGGATGCTTCCAAAGCCCTGGACTTCCCGATCATCAAAACATAGTAAATCCTCAACAATTGCACATTCTCTCAGTGTTGGCGAGGATGAAGAATTACTAGGTGGCTCGCTCACAAAAGGTTGTGCACCTTGACTTTTGGCCAGTTTATGATTAGAAATTGAAATATCTGGAGTAACAGGTTCACGGTACTCATCTTTAAGGTGATCATCAATGCTAATTGATGATAATCCAGAGCATAGTCCCTGCAAGTCCCCATCTGCATGAAAATTTTCATCTTCATCCAGACCAGTAAAATAGGACAGTTTAGTGATTTTTGAAGGGCTAGTTCCAGCTGGTTGTTCATCAGTATCACTAGCGCTGTCCTGAGATGCTGGAGGACAAGGAAAATGGTCAATCGATGTTAGATTGGCAGGATGCACTTCACAGCTTCCTTCAGGTATAGTTCTTTTTATATCACCAGAACTTTTGGTGATCACAACTTCTGGCGCAAGACCATGGTCCCCATGTGATGTCTCAGGTTTATGATGGCGACTTCCACCTGATGATGACAAACTTGTAACTGGTGGCAAACTGCCAGCGACACGCGTAACCCTGGAAAAGCCATTGAATAGAATATAATAAAATTCTGAATGCCACATACCATAAGATAAAAGTCAGCATGCCACATGTCATAAGATGAAATTCAGGATGTCATATAACAGCAGATCTCATACCATGAAGATGCCCCATGAAGTGTATTGGATCTTCCAGCACCACTATCCGCACATGACCCACTATCCCAGTTCACAATATTTTGCTGGAAAGCAACAGTCAGGGTATTTCAAATAGTAAGAGCATTGCATGAGTAATAAACAATAACACTACTTTTGTAGATTTGTTCATTTTAACTTTACTGAACGGGGGATCATTCAATATTTTTACCTTATAATGATTACATCAGATTATGTAATTTAATGATCAGTCCTACAAGAATACAGTCCCCAAATGCATCACCAGAAATAACCAATTTTTTTTCTGAAAAGGCAAAATATAACATGGAGGCTTACATTTGAAGAGGTATTGGCATCAAGTTTGGCCGTGGATGATATGTTCCTATTGGTGGATTCATCTGATGAGGGTGGCAAAACATTTCCTGAACGCCGATGCAAATTATTTGTAGCACCAACAATTTGTTGTACTCTACTCCTTTAAAACAATAAAAGATAATTTAAGAACAATGCAGGTATATATGAATAGCAAAAAGACCAGGAATATTAGGCAAGTCTTCTTAAGCAAAGTAATTTAATGTAAGAGATATGAAAACTGGAAAATGGTGGAGACCAGATAATAACCTTGTAAAGGCTGAAACTAAATCATCTTTTGTAAAACTATCTTCCTCAGAGCCAAAATCATGCAAATATAAACAGTCCGGAATGCTGCAAGGCTGGAACAACAGAAGTATTAGCAGAGGGGTAGCAGAGAAAGCTCCATTCTTGGTATGTAGACTTGTAAAGGATGAATAGTTTGCATGTTCTTACCGTATTTTTCAGCCATGCATGGCAGTATTTTGTTGTTCCAAAACATGCCCTGTATACAACTCTTATTGATCAAAAGATTGTCAACAAAAAAGTAACATACAGAGGAACGATCATCTTACCTCAAGGATCTACCTTCTAAGACAAAACTGTGCACTGATTGAATACAACGAACTGCTTCATCCTCTTTTGCATATGTTATATACCTAACAAGTGAAAAAAGGTACCATGTTAACACTATAAAACATCAAATGACTACAGTATGACAGAATCCCTAATTAGGATTCAAGTTTCAGCCCACTGTGGGGAGGGGGGGAGAACATTTGACCAAAAAAATGGAAAGTGAACTTACACACAACAACTGTTGTTTGCAGCATGTTGAATTGCCCCTGTTGCGGTTCGAGATATAGACACCTTCAGAACCTTTCCATATTGGCCAAAGTACTCTTTTCGCTGAAGAAGCTGATAGAAACAAAAAAAAAATCCACCTCAGACTCCAGAAATATATAAAGAAGTGTAAGCAGATGCAAGAATTACTACAGCAGGATTACATCTACATAGAAGCTGTGATCAGATGCACAAAGATAAACAAGAATACTCACAGATTCATCTGCAAGATTAAGAGGTAATCCAATTATATACACTAGATTCCTTTGAATGACTCTAACATTGCTTAGATGCATCCTTCCATCAGATGTTTTTGGCTTCACCTTATGGGACTTCAGTTTTCTCTCTGAATTCATTTCAGCTACTAGCCTACATAGCAAAGAGTGCATGGTGAATGGTGGACATCAACAACTCATCAAATAGTATTTGTACACTGGAAAAAAACCGCACAGTGAGCATGATTATAACCTTTCACAGTTTGCTGCCATCCCCACAATTTTTTCTTTGTCATAAGGTGTACGACATGCTGGGCAGCGACCCTCGGAGTTATCCTTGTCGGCCATTTCCATAATGTGGTTCCAGCACCAAACACAGACCTGTGACAATAAGAGAGAAGAAAACAAATGTGAACAGAATATAATAGAGATGGGGAGAAGCCAACAGTCTTTTTGCACAGAAACTAATATACAAGTAAGGCTCATAGCTTAAACCTCATAACCACATTTGCATGGTTTCAATTGCTGATCAGTCAAATCCATCTCCTCAGCACACAATGGGCATGTCTTGTCTCCTTTGTCACTCATGATTGCCCTGGAGAATATTCAAGCAACATTAGATATATCTTCATATAACATAATTTAAAAATAATTCGGCCAATGCCAAGATTTCATAACACCCATAAAAAGAATCCACCCAATTCAACCAATTATCTCAGTTTAGACTAGTTAGAACAACTAAAAATAGCTTCTACACTCAAACAATAAACACAGCACGCCCAAGTTTCATAACAAAACAAAAGGTCAAAAATGTCAATTTTTTTCAATTTCTCAGCAACCAAACAGAGTATTATCAAGTAAATATTCATAAATTCTATTAAATCTAATCATGCAACTGATTGAAAAAAAACACTTCCTGTTCACTGACCAACAAAGTCAACAACAACAACAAGAAATACACAAAAATCAACAAATCAATTGAAAAAACAAAATCCAAACTAACCAATCTAAGAGAAATCATACATTTGTACATCCAAACTCGATTCAGGATCCGAAAAATCAGAATTCAATTTCCAATCAAGATGTGTTAAACAAGAGACGGATTTTTCAATTTTTAGATGGTCACTTTCTTTCTAGGTTTAACGATCTAGGTTATTATTATTATTATTATTATTCCAAAAAAAAATAGTTTCGATCTTAAATTAGTTAAGGTCAGCCAAAGTAACAAATCGAATAAAAGAGAGATTTCTTTTTCTTCCTGAAGAGAGAGACTTACAGTGAGGAAGAGAAAAAAAAAAGCAGAAGAGGAGGGGGAGGAATCTCTGAGCTTTGAGCTTGTGTGTGAGAGAAAGAGAAGGCGACCTCTGGATAAAAGTGAAAGCCACAAACAAGTGAAGCGTGTTTGCTAGTGGGTGTGTCCGTGTTTTATTTTTTATTTTTATTAATAATGATTTTTGGATGGACGGATGGGATGGTTGTGGGTGGGGTGGGATGGGATGGCATTGCTGCTGTTTGTTGTTGATGGATGGATAGATGATTGCTTGTTTTTGCGCTTGTGCTTGGGTGCTTTGAGTTTGCTTACCTGTCATTAACGTAATTGCTGCTCCTCTTCGTTACTTTGGGGTTGATTGGCGCTGGGTTCAGCCCTAGTTTTGTAAATTTCAAAACAAATTACTTTTATTTTTATTTTTAATTTTTTAATTTTTTATTATTTTAATATATTTATATTAAAAATAAAAATATATAATTTTTATACACTTTTAAATAAAAAATATTTTGAAAATTATCTTTAAAAAAAAAGCTTTATAAGTTAAGTTTTTTTCTTTCAAGATCGGGATTTAAGCTATTTGAACTACATTCTAGTCAGTTTATTTAAAGATTGGCAAGTCTAACATTTTAAAAACATTGCACGTGTAAGGTGATCAAAAATTTTATTCAAAAATTTATTAAAAATAATAATGAAGCTTAATTTTTCACTACAAACCACGAAATATTATCTTTATGAATTTAAATAGTACAATAACTATTTAAATAGTTTTATTTATTAATATTTAGTTTATTGAGGATTTTGCTTTGTGATGTTTTCAAGTTTGCCTTCTATAATATGATGTTGGCCTCATAACCGGGGTTATAAGTTTATAAGGTTAGCTTTAGTTGATTTCTATCTTTTGTAGTGTATTTTTTTAAATTATATTTTTTAATATTTAGCTCGTTATGAATTAACTTTTATTTTATTTTTATTTTAAAAAATCATCTTGATCTCATGTTTCAAATAACAAATTTGATAGATTAACTCAGATTTTTTCTATTGTCATTTTTTATATATATCTTAGATATCAATTTTTTAATAATTAAATTCATTTGCCATAATTACTTTTTTAAAGTATAATTAGATTAGCCAAGGCACCCAATTCTTTGGTTTTTTTTTTAAAAAAATTCCAAGTTTTGTGTGTAGTTTCTTTTTATGTCCAGAAAAAAATTATTTAATCCATGTAATAACACGAACTATCTATCTAGCACGTTATCTATATATATATAAAATTCCTTTGGCTGTAAAGCTAAAGCATGTGAGGCTGCCCTTTACACTCACTTGTTTACCCTGGCACTCGTTGTTTTGTTATGTATCTTCAAATAAAATTCTATTTAGATAATTATTTGTAATGATATTTATAAAATTATCCAATTACTATAGATTTTTTAAATAATATTTGATTTATTAAAAAAGAAAACAACAATTATGGCATGCCCTGAAACGCATGTCCAGTATGTTGTTGTATTGTAATATTTTAGAACTATCCCATTATGTATAGTTTTAAAACCCGACCTGGTGGTCGACCCGGTCTAATGACCGGGTCACGGGTCAGATGAGTTGATCCGAGTCAACCAAAAAAAAAGAAGAAAAAAAAATCTCATCCCCAAATGTTGTGTTTGCATCACAGCTGGCTTTAGATTCATATAACTCAAACTTAAGGCAGGTAATATCTGGCTTCTTTCATTTGGCAGATCCCAAATCTCACTTTCTTTGACGGACAACAACTCCCTTTCAATTTTCTTCGAGCGCATCAGGCTTCCGACTGCTCTTATGGCCAACGGAACTCCGCTACACTTGTTAACTATCGCTGCTCCAATGTTTTCAAAGTGACCATACTCCTCTGTCCTTTCTCCTTCTCATACCAAATGCAAGCTGCTTAAATAAAAGCCAGGAATCCTCATCCGACAATGTTTCTATATGTTGAACAGGATTTGTGGTCATTTTTTCAGCCATAATTCCCAAACGAGTAGTCATAATAACTGCACTTCCTTTAGCTCCACAACTCAATGCATCTTCCGTAGCTTGTTTCTCTCCTGGAGATCTGCATTTATTCGTCTTCATCGTTTTGGCCTTTTAAAAGGCCAAAACGATGTAGTTTAATGCTTCTGTAAAAAAAAAAAAGAGAGAGAGACCGGGCTTGCCCAGATCGCCGGGTTCCGGGTCAACCTGCTGGGTCAACCGGGTTTTGCCGGGTTAACTTCTAGGCGGGTTTTTACTTAGACCCGAACCGGTCCCATGCCCGGGTCGATCGGGTCCTGGATCCACCCACCGGGTCGGGCCGGGTTTCAAAACTATACCATTATGAAAACAAAGTTGAACACTTGGTGAACATCTATTGGTCATTAGGACTGCCGTATCTCCATGTCACAATAAAAAATTTGAATTCGTCTTTTCATTTGCTCACATTATAATCTTGGTCCTTGCTTCTTCTTTTTTTTCGTGATTGTAATTTATAATTGTAAATTGTAATTATAACTTGTTATGTAATGCAATTGTAAATCCCCCCACAAGACATATGCGAGAGGAAGCACAACAACTACACAACCACACCCTCTTAAACTAAATTAAAAATAAATTAAAATTAAATGATAAAATAACAAAAATAAATAAATTAAAATACCAAAATAAAACAAAAAAACAAAAGGGGATGTAAAAAAACGACTGCACCATGGATGAATAATGCAACTTACATTGTGATTAAGTGTGGGTGCATAACATTTGAATTACTGGAAACTTATATGGTTATTAACTTTATAACTTATAGAATTAGTCGAGATACATGCAAATTGGTCTGGACACTCATATTAATAAAAAATAAAAGTGTGGGTGAATAGTGATAACATATCGAAACACTTAACTCATTTAGTTTTTTTTAACTAATATTAATTATTTGTTAATATTAATATAGTTTTAGTGTAATACCATTAATTATAAATATAGAATTTATAAAAACTACTACATTACTTACTGGCTTCATGGAAAAACCTCTTTTACCGACTATAGAAAACAAAGACAATATTTTTCTGATTGGGATATAATCATACAAAACAAAAACAATAGGGTATGTTTTCTAATTAAAACGTATTTTCCATTTTTTTTTCTAGTTTCCTTTTCCTTTTCCATTTTCATTTTTTATTTTTTGATAACAAATTAGAAAATGTGTTTACTTGTTAAGAATGAAGATAATTTTTTTCATAAAAAAACATAAAGATTACAAGTGTTTTTTTATAAAAAAACTAAAACCATTCTTTTTTTGTTTTGTATTTGGTATAATCTAATTATAGAACAATTTGTTGTATCTGGGATAAACTAACTATAGAATATTAATTTTATTTTAATTCAAAATTATCATAAAAAAATTATACTACTAACAAACAAAATTATATTAAACTTATAATAAAAATTAAATTTATAACGCTAACTAAATATAAAAATATAAAAAATAATAATTTTAATACCTTACATTGCTAAAATTTGCTTTTATATAAAATAAAAAATATATTGTTCATGTTTTTTTTTTCCATTTAAAAAACATTAGAAAACTTGCAAAGAAAATCATGGAGAACTTCTTAAAATATGTTTTTCAGTATAAATTTAAAAAATCGATAAAATAATTTTTCTTTTATAAATGAAAAAATATTGTATTTAATATTAATTTTTTTTTAAATAATATATTTTTAAAACAGATTTATGTATTAAAAAAAAAAAGCGGGCACGGTTCCGAAGTCACTACGATGACCCAAGAATATTTTTCAAAAGGAGATAGACGAGCACTTGCGTCATTCAGTTCCACACGTGGCGATATTTGATTGGTAATTTATTTTCAAATCATGTGCTTGTCATTTATTCCTGCATGATCTGAGCCGTGCAATTTGCAAAGATAGCCGGCCAAAGTGCAACCACGCGACCAATTATCTTACAGAAAAGTCCGACGACCAGAAAGGATGGATGGAAGACCAGAGACTTATTATAACTAGTTAGTTCACTTCAGCTCTGGTTTCCAGTTTGTAAGGTAGAAAGAGAGAAAGAGGCTACCATTTTCATCATGGGCAAGAGCTACCCTACAGTCAGTGAAGAGTATCAGAAAGCAGAGGAGAAATGCAAGAGGAAACTCAGAGGCCTTATCGCTGAAAAACATTGCGCTCCTCTCATGCTCAGATTAGCGTACGAATATCTCTGTTTTTCTATCTGATATTTTTTTTGGAGAGTTTGAGAGGATTGAGTGGTAGTGATTGAAGTATGCATGGGGTTCTATATATACATGTGTGTGTGTTTTTGTTTTTGTTGATGTAGATGGCATTCTGTTGGTACGTTTGATGTCCATACAAAGACAGGAGGACCGTTCGGGACAATCAGATACCTAGATGAGCTTGCTCATGGAGCTAACAATGGTCTTGATATTGCTGTCAGGCTTTTGGAACCCATCAAAGAACAATTCCCCATCTTGTCTTATGCTGACTTCTACCAAGTAATGTTTGTCGTGCCTTTATTTGATTTATAAATCAATAATTATGTTTTCTTTTTCTTGATTTATTTATGATTGAGGTTTTTGTACGTGTGTGTTTGATTTTCCTTGCAGTTAGCTGGTGTTGTTGTTGTTGAAGTTACGGGAGGGCCTGAGATTCCTTTTCACCCTGGGAGACCAGTTAAGTGATTAGATCGTCGCTTAATAATTTATTCTTCATCTGTTCTTTGTCATTCGTGTTTTTCCGCTTTGTTTTGTGCCTGATATTGATGTTCTTTTTATCTAAAAAAAAAAAAAAACTTTGTCCAAAGTTCATATATCTTGATCAGTTTAATAGGATCAAGCTCTAGATATGCGCACAAGGAACTTTTGGTGGTCTGATGGTTTTCAATTTGATCTGAAGATCATATATTTGAGCTCATAGTAATGCAATAAGTTTGGTAGAGTTTGATTACTTTGTAGGTCATTCAGGATGCAGCTAATGAAGTCTGTTCTTTGTATGCTACACCACAAAGGAAATTCTATGGAGGAGGAAATGCTCTGGATTTAAGAACTTTGCTCCCACTGCTGCATTACAGGACTAACCTACAATGCATGCGCTTTTGTTTTTGGATGAATTTCCAAGTTTGAATTCAATGGACAGATATAATTTAGTGGCTTACTTATATCAGTCCTTGCTATCAAGGTAAACTGATTGGTTCTGAGTTTACTGAACACGTAAATGTTTGGGAGGGAAAGTGAGTAGTGTGAAATGATTTTTATTTGTGAAACATCATGCAGTGCTGATTGTGGACTTGAAAATAGATGATGTGCATGGTATAGTCCTTATATGGTAAAGATTGCTAGTTGTACTTGTTTGCTCCCACTAAAGATTAGGTTGAGTTTAGCTCGTACTAAATAATGCAAGCTCTGCCTAGTTGAGTTTCCTTCAACTCCTTTTATGAATTAGTTAGCTTGAACATGGTTCATTATGCTAGGTGGTGACAGGCCAAATGTGTTAGAGAGAAGGGGTTGGACAATAATAATATGGATTCCTTATACTGTGATTGATTAAAGATGTTTGCTCAGAATTGGAGTGAACTGTGAGATCTGTCAAAGAACCATCTCAATCCAATAACTGAAACTATTAGGTAAGGTTCCAAGATATGATTTATATTATTCTCTAACACATCCCCTCAAGTAAAAGCTCTTTGGGCTTAAAACTTGCACAAACCCACATTACCTTGTACTTAATTTTATCAAATAAATAGAGATGGTGAGATTTGAATTCGTGACCGCTAGGTCATTAAGGCTCTGATACTATGTCGAAAAACCATCTCAACCCAATAGCTTAAACTATTAGGTAAGGTTCCAGGCTATGATTTATATTATTCTCTAACAAGGTCACACGGCACAATTAGATACAAACTATTTAAACGCCATTGGCTGTAGTTCCTGATACCTGGAATTAGTTTAGCACTTTTCCTTCATTGCTTTCGTTGCTTTGATGGGATGTGGATGGGGCTGTTCAGATTGAAAAAGAGCTTATTATTGGTTGGGATATGATTGCAAAATGCAGTATATTTTCAAGTTTTTTTTTTCTGTCCTGAGAGTAGTATGATATGAATATTCTACAGTTGTTGAAATAGGAAGTGGCATGCCAGAAACAAACCATATTAATGCAAATTCTGACAACTGTCTCTAACGACCATTGTGGTATTTTGCTCTTGTTGATGTTATTAGCGGCCTTTTCAGAATTCATGCTTCAGTTTTTAGATGGTATTACTAATCAACCTTGCATTTGTTCAGGACAAGTCTGATCCACCTCCAGAATGTCGCTTGCCTGATGCAACCAAAGGTTTGTCCTAGATGAAAACCGAAGGAAATCATTATAATTTTGTAATTATGTTTCAAATGAATTTCATGATCTTTTTTCTGTCACTCCAGGTTCAGACCATTTAAGGGATGTGTTTGGCCACATGGGTCTCAGTGACACAGATATTGTTGCCCTATCCGGTGGTCACACTCTGGTCTGTTCACAAACATGGAATTAAGTAAAGAACTTTCTTCTTATTCTTTTTGTTGATGTGTACTGTTGGTGTTTGCGGATATATTTACAGGGGAGGTGCCATAAGGAGCGTTCTGGATTCGAGGGACCCTGGACCCCCAACCCACTTGTTTTCGACAACTCCTATTTCAAGTAAGACACATTCAGCTCCAGAGATGTTCTTTCTTGACATATTTCTGTCTGGAATTCAGATCTTAATGCTTGATTTTGCCATTATGTGATTGTCTCGCTGTTATTCCCACAATCTAATACCAAATCTGTCGTTCAGAAAACAGGATGCAATCAAGTAACTAATGCAAGTTTTGATTCTGTTGAACAGGGAACTCCTCAGTGGAGAGAAAGAAGGTCTTATCCAGCTTCCATCAGACAAAACTCTTCTGAAGGATCCAGTCTTCCGTCCCCTTGTTGAAAAATATGCTGAAGTGAGTGACTGGTTATTTCTTCTAGATAATAGCTCATAAATTTTAAAAAGTTGCATTAGATGGAAATTTCATCCTATCAAGTTGACAATAATCTGGTCCTAAAGTGTAATCATCAAGCTTTGACACGGTGGTGGCATTGTTTCAGGATGAGGATGCCTTCTTTGCAGATTATTCAGAAGCTCATTTGAAGCTGTCGGAGCTTGGGTAAGCAAAAAAAAAACTTTCAATTCTGTCTCTCTTTAACCAGTTACCTTGTCCATGTACTTTTGTTGTCTCTGATCTTCTCCTAAATTTGTCCACTGCTGCAATTGCATTTAAGATATGCTGATTCTTAGTGAGGAACTGGGACTAGGCTCATGAAGCTGCTGCTGCTTATTTAATTGCCGGAGGCTGGTCTGTTATCATGGTTATGTTCTTAGATCTGATAAGACAAGAATATATGAAAATGGCTATGGTGGTCCATATTTGTATGTTTCAGTGTGTTGTAATATAAACGTAAGCAAGCTACCTTTTATGTAGTGCTTGGAGATGGAATTGTAAGGGTTGTCATACTAGCCAGTCTTATGGTGCGGCCAATAATGGTGGTAGTTTCCATCCATGGATTATAAATTTGCAATTGCTTACACAGATGGTTTTCATACTAGCCAGACTTATGCTTGGTGTTCGGCAGCTGAAATGATAATTATAGGGTTCTAGGCATGGGCAGGGTTGGTTTTTCTGCTCACCGGAAACCATTTCCTTCCTCATCTAGCATCCTGAACTTTTAAAACATATATGTGTGTGTGTATAGCATACACATATATGTTGTGTGTGTGTACATATATCTCTGTGTGTGTGTGTGTGTGTGTATGTATATATATATATATATATGTGTGTGTGTGTGCGCGTGCCGTGTATGTATATGGTACTGGAGCTTCTTTAACTGGTAAAGTGGTTGTGACGTTACCATCTACGTTCTCTTCTGATTAAAATTAAATCAGGTTAAAAATGGGTTCATGTTAGAGTGTTTTAGTACCTGTTTGAGAGTGGTTATGAATTTTGTAGTTGTTTTTCAAAGTAAATATATTAAGATAATATTTTTTTATTTTTTAAAAATTATTTTTAATATTAGTTTATTAAAATGATTTGAAAACATTAAAATATATTATTAATTTGAAATAAAGAAAAAAAAAATTTTAAATAAAAAATAAATAAGATATTAATAATAAGCATGAATGGATGGTTTGGCTCTGGCGTGATATCATCACTTGTTAGGTACCTTCCTGCTCGACAAAAAAATAAATATAAAAAAGATTTTTTACCGAGTATTGTTCGAGAGTGTGACTGATAATTTTTAAAATTATTTTTTATCTAGTTATATATATATATATATTTTTTTTTTTTAACTTTGAAACATTAAAATAATATAAAAAAATAATTTTAAATAAAAAAATAATTATACCGCACTTGCAAACAGGAGGTCAGAGAGCATCCGGGCTCACTTGCGGGAAAAGCCTAATTTTTTAGCCATGGCAGGGAAGATAAATAAAAAAATAATAAAAAGACATAGTGATTAGTGGATTTATTACCTGATCATAAGGATTCTTGTCAGTGGTATGCATAGGTTGTTTCATCTATTATTTTTGTTTGCTGTCCTGAGAATTCATGATCTCAACTTTAAAAATTCGTGCATATATTCTGGTAGCTCGTGATCGCTAGATTCTCTCAGTTTAGAGGTTGTTTCTTCTACGGCTTGGTAGGAACGACATGTCTCGCAAATTTTCAAGAAGACTGGTACAGATACAAAGTGTGTTCGGTATTATGGTAATTGTTGTGGTTGTGATTTGAAAAAAATTGTTTTATAAAGAATACTTTTAGTTGAGGTTGGTTTGAAAAAATAGGTGTTTGGTTAAAACTGTGGTTGGAATTAAGGTTGAAGAAAAAATTGTTTAATGTGTTAGGTTAAGAATGCTTTTGAAATTGAGGTTATAAAATAATTTTAAAAAATATATATTAATATTGATGTTTTTTAATTTAAATATTGTGGATTTAATTATTGCTATTACGTCATAAAATAAATCATACTTCATATAAAATATTTTTTATTATTTCATGAAACCATCTACAATTCTATTACGTACAAAATACATCCAATAAGAACTACAGTTTCCATAATTTTTTGAGCGTGTGGTAAAATTATATAAAATATTATCAAGTATAAAATTGATATTACAATGCGGGTGAATTTAATTCACTCTATACTAGTTTTTCGGGAAAAAAAATATTGCTCACGTCACATTGCAAGTGAATTTAATTCACTCTAAACTAGTTTTTTTTTAAATAAATTTTTTTAAAAAAATTAACACATTAAAAAAAAAATCACACAATGCAATTCCCTCTTGAACAGTGCAAGTGAATTGCACTGTTCATTGTTTTTTAAGTGAACAGTGTATCAATGTACACTGTTTAATGAATAGTACAATTAACATAAACAGTGCAAGAAAAGCAAGAATTCGTTGCTTTTCTTTAACTGCATTTTCAATGCAAAAAACATGTGGGACCCATGAACAATAAAATCACTTTTTTTCAATTATCAAACGGCTGCAAACCGCTTTGTAATTAAAACACAGCCGCAGCCGCGTAAACAAATGGCCTCTCACTTTATCACACATCGAGATAGCTGCTTCGGCTGCGTTGGGAAACACAGTTAACTTGTGTTTTTAATAAATTTTAATTTTTTTGAGAAAAAATAATTTTGATCATTTTGTTGTGTTAATCTCAAAAATAATTTTTAAAAAATAAAAAATATATCATTTTAACACGAAAAACATTTTAAAAAGTATTCACAATCACACTCTTAAACAGGTAATTCCTGACTAATGAATAACAATTTTGCCTGTTAATTTAGATGGTTACTGGCGATTTGGCTGCGCGATATTACCAAATATTTTTTTTTAATTTTTTTTATTCTTATTAAATATTTTAAAATAGTTTAGAGAATTATACATATTAAGTTTAATATATAATTATTCAAAAATGATTCAAAAAGTAATTGCTAATATTATTTGAAAAAAAAGAGACATAATGAGATAATTATTTGAATATCCTTTCAATAGATTTATTTAAATATAAGCTTTATTATAAAAAACAATTAAATAAATAAAAAATAAAGAATCATTATAAAAATAAGGACTGGACTTGCCTAGTTGAAATAATGGGCCATGTGCATGGCCCAAAAATACAACCCCTGGCGTTCTTGGGCCTGAAAGTCATGTTTTGGGGAGAAGTCCAAGTCTAGTATGGTTTCACTGGCTGATTCTTCACGGAAAAAAGCGTTTGCCTATGGTTTTTTTTTTTTTTTTTTTTTTTTTTTAAAAAAAAAAAAAAAATTAAATTCATAAACACCAAAATTAAAAATTTTAGTGGTAAGAATTCGACCACCCATGTACTTTCTTTCTCTTAAAAATTTTCAACTACTCCTCGTCTCTCAGCCTCTAGAAATTGAAAAGTGATAAAAATAAAATATATGATAAAAACATAATAAGTTAAAAGAATACAGATGAAATATGCAAAAATTAAACTTAAGGGGTTAAATGAAACTTTTGAACTTCTATTATGAAAAAGGGCTTTGTTTCTTCTTTTATGTCAAATTTAGCTCTTAATATTTTTTAAGAAAAAACAAAAGGCTAAAACTATATTTCATAGAATTGATCATTAATTTAATTCCATAACAACTAAACAACACATAAGGCAACGAGAAAAAAAAACAACTCTAAACATATTTTAATGTACAGAACCATGAAAATATAACTGCAAATGATAAAATTAAAAAAACAAACAAATTATAATGACCAAACTATAAACTATACAAATTATGGACCAAAATGTAAAATTTTGGAAGAAAATACACGGTAAATAAATGACAAGGATGTTTGGTATGGTTGCTATTATTTTTCAAAGTGCTTTTCACTTAGAAAAACATGTCAATAATGTTTTTTTATTTTTTAAAAATCATTTTTGAGATCAGCACATCAAAATGATTTGAAAACATCAAAAACATATTAATTTAAAACTAAAAAAAATAAAAAAATTTCAAATTTTTTCAGAAGTGCTTTTGAAACGCACTCCTAAACAGGTAAAAATAACTTATTTATTTATTTATTAATATGTTAGTTTATTAATGTTAATAATATGTCACAAGTCACTTAGCATTGCCAGCATTTGATTAGATCGGAGAGGTTATTTAATTTTAGTTACGAAAATTAATTTGGAAATATCACATTTCCGTAAAAACACAAAGTCATGTTAATGATAAATCATTAACAACACCAGTAAATTTCCTGCATGGAATATCATTTCAGGACCTGCCTTTAATAACGAACTCATCACACAAAAAAAAAAAAAAACGAAAAAAAAAATCAGAGTTCCCTCATAATTCACTACTTTGGATTCTCGTGGTAAATTTACCAAATTGTTCTTTGAAGAGAGAAACATAAAAGCCTGCTTTAGAGGTATTTTTGGACTTTCTCATTAAATATATTTGGTTTTGTAGAAGTGATAAGGGGTATGTATGTTTTTTTTCTTCTTGATTGCACTATGTAAAATCTAAAATATACTTGGAAGCAGAATTTTAGTTTGCTTTGAGAAAGAGGCTTTTTCGGTTTTTTTTAGTACAGTGAAATTATTAAAATATTCTTATATTTTAAAACTAATGCTTTTGTCTTTAGGAGTATTTGTATCTTTTGCACTTTGGATTTTTTTGTAAATTTTGTGTGGAATCGAGGATGTTTTGGTATTTATAAAAAAAAATTTAAAAATTACTACTACGTAATGAACATGTAAAGGATGTCCGCATCATTTTGGTGAGGTGTGATACCTTTTTTGGTCTCTAAAAATACCTAATTGTTGTCTCATGATAAGAGTTTTAGGGTGGCGCTTCTTCTTAACTAGTGTGTATTGTCAGTGTCTTCATAGTTAAGCGATGACTGTATTATTTTTTTTCCATCCTTTTTTTTCTTTCCTTCACCCATCCAAAGTTCAAAAATATTCTAATCTTTTGTATTATTTCAATTGTGGTCCTTGTTTTTCTTATTGTTTTATATTTGCTTTAAAAAAAAATTTATATATTTTTTTCAATTCCATCCTTTATCATTTTATTTTATTTTTATGTCAAATTCAGTCATCTTTCTTTTAATTGATATTTTTTTTCACCCTTCTTCTAATTAATTTTCTTTTTCAATTTCATATCTGATATTTTTTTTAATAATTTGGTCACCATTCTTTTCATTATAATTTCTTTCGGTTTCTTTTATTTTCTTAATTGATTTTTTTTAGATTCATCCATTATTTTTTTTATTTTCATATTAAATTTAATCCTTATTTTTTCAATAATGATTTATAAACCCGATTTAGAGGTCAACACCGAACAAGTCCTAAGTCATAGATTAAGTGAGTTGGTCAAAATTACCCAAATCAACTTAGCCTAAAAAAATATTCAACAGGTTTTAAAAAATATTATTATATTAGCTGAAGTTATTAAACTCGTACTCAATAGCTAAATTTTCTAAAAAAATTTAAATCTCAAGTTTTGCATAATTTGTTTTTTTTTTTTAAAGTAATCCACTTCACTACTTAACACGAGACATCTATCTACTTCAGGTGATGGACCTTCATCTATCTACTTCCAAAGAGACAAGATAAATAAAATTATGTGCTGGGCCAGGTACGCGCAAAACCTTCTTGGGGAATGGATATACGGTTGGCATACAATACATATGAGCTGGTGCCTTCACGTTGTTTCTTTCTCAGAACCATGGTGTTCGTCAGCTCTTCAAATACTTGCGCATTAAGAAAAGTTGACCATGTAGATTTTTGTCGTTGAAAAAGACGAGTACGTGCTCCAAACAAGCTTGAGAATACCCACCTGTAACGTTAGATTCCATGATCCCAAAGCCTAAATGGCGAGGAAAAGGGCACTCAAGGGCATTAAAAAAATGAAGAGAGATCTGTGCTTCTTTTTGTAAAGCTAGGGCAAAGCTATTCTTTGATAAAAGGTAGGCCTTGAGGCACCAATCTTGTTGAAAGTTTGCTAAAGTAAATAAACAATGAACGGTACAGGGATCGATATGGGTTTCCTTTTTTAGACCACCATGGATGATGAATCATAAACTCTCTTTTTGCTTAAAACAACTTGCATTCCGGGGCAGATCGATTATGGAGATCAGTTTCAAAGGTAAAACAAGATAGTAATGACAACTTGCATTCTAGGGCAGATCGATTATAGAGATTCATTTCAGAGGTAAAACAAGATAGTAATGACAAATTCAGAGCTGAAGTTTCCACCCAGACCAAATGGCTGGATATACACAAGATGCTGTGGGGAAGATGAGTGAGAAAACGTTTTTCTATAATTTTGACTCGGTTTTTAAGGCTATTTTTAAAGAAAATGATAAGAGTCAATGGACAATTATAAAGATATAAACTGTTCATCACTTGAATTAGGATGGTAGAAATTACACGTGAAAAAAGAAGAAGATTAAAAAAAATCTCTCCAGCCCTCCATTGGATGTTTCTTGCCGATCTCGTATATCATTTTCTCAATTTGTCCATGTAAAGCTATCAAATTCTCCTTAAATATTTCCATAAGAAGAAGTTTGTTCTTCAATTTTAGTGGATTAATATCAAATCATCTTGAACGCCGCTAAGTATAAAGCTAATCTCGAATGCCATACAAAAACCCTTGCTAAACAATCAAATTCATCACAGGTAAGAGTAGAGTAGTTAGTGCCTGTGCTGCTGTGTCTAGATCAACAGCTGTGGCTTTTCCTTTTGGACTGTTAGGTTGTTTTAATTAACATGAGCTTGTTTAAATATTAATGATTTTATTCAGACATATAAAAATACACAACCAGTTATGAAGAACAGTCTTTTTTAAAAAAATTCAGAAACATTCCTTTTGCTTCGCTAGTAAGCAAAGAGTTACTACGTTGAAGGATTAAAAAAAAAAATTACAAGAAAACATTTTCTGGTTTGTTTTTTGTTTTTCATCTAAGATTTAAGAAAATATGGTTTTCTTTTTATTTTATACATACAATAACACTTAATATTATATAAAAAAAAAATCAATAAAAATATTTATTTATTTATAAGTTTATCATTATATTTATTTTAATGACTAAAAAGTTTTTAGAGCATTAAAATAACAAAATTGTTATTCATAATATCTCAAAATAAATCCCTTTCAGGCATTTCATCAAACAATTTTGAAACACTATGTCCTTAAAAAATACCACCAAACTTGAACAATTGAATTTCAATGAGATACCATTAATCAACAAAGTTATTATCAATCCAAACTCTGATAAGTATGGTTTAATTGGTTAAATCTTAAATTTGTTTTTTAAAAATTATTAGTTCAAGTTCTACAAATTTCAAGAACATTAAAGACTTACATGGTCGTTAATTTTAAGGCCCGTAAAATTAATCAAGATACACACAAATTAATCTAAATATCCACATTAATCTAAACAAATCAAAAAGTTACTATCAATCCTTTTCAATGTTGCATGTGCATTTCACTTGCTGCATTTCATTAGGTAAATGGATCTTCTTCTTTTCAACTTTAACGATCACTCGCTTATTTTACAATCATTTTCTCGCTGCATTGGTTAGGGTAACTTCCACATCAATGTTCATGTCATGCCTATGCTTTTCTTTTATATAAAAAAAAAAAAAACTAAGGATATTCTCAGGCATATTCGATATTAAATTTGTATTTTCACCCTTTCAGATAGAAATCGCTACTACCTCATCCAATCATTTGGTGGTCATGTATATGTTGGTTTATTAACAAATAATACTCTCTTTGTTTGTTTTTTTTTTTATTATTATTAATGTAAATGTTCGAATTAACTTATAAATCTTAATTAATTTCATGATCTTTAAAGTTAACAACTATATAAACCTCTAATAATCATGAAAGAACTCAAACTCATGATTATCAGAAAGCAAACTTAAAATCTGATTAGTTGAGCTATTTTTTGAAATTATAAGATTTCTATAAAATTTATAAGACATGACCAATTGAATTATTTTTCTTCATCTTTTTTAATTTTAGATGATGTATCTAAATAATTGATTGATATTATTAATTTATCCATAACTGACTTAGATATGAGACTCTACAGTCTACACAGTTATATACATGCTAATGATTCATTAATTTTTTTTTTGAATAACTTTTTTCTTTTCCATTTCATCCTTTCATTTTCATTTTGACAAATTCCTTGCCTCCCTATTCCCTAGGTAGTCTTTTGTTAGTCTTTTATTGAGAAAAAGAAATCAAAGTAGTATATTTTTATATTGAAATTGAATCAATACAATCACCAATTATGAAAAAAATTAAATATCATATCAAAAAATAAAATAATTGTTTTTGAACAATTAAATATTGTAATTTATTTTCATAATTATTTTGTTATATATGTATATATACTTTTTAACTAGTTGAATATAATTAAATATTCTATCAATAAAACTTCTCGTTTTTAACATCATTATATTTTTTTCCATTGACTCATATTTTAGCCATCTTACAAGTCACCCTGACTTTGTATAGAAACTCGGCTGTATTTGAAACCTGGATTGTTCAATTATATCCATGCCCGCCAACGAGAACAACTGGACTTCGTTGAAAAGGCTTTTTTTTTTTTTTTTTAGCGGCGGCGGCGGCCACGGCCGCGGAGGCGGCAGAAGAAGAAGAAGGTAGTTAAATGTTAACAGTATCTAATCCCCAGCCATTAACAGCGTGGAGCTGCCAAAATGGAACTAATTAACACCATCACATCTTTGACAAAAATGGTCTTCCGTTTCCACTTCTCCTTGAAGTCGACAATTCTCACTAGCATTAATGATTAATAAGTAGTGTGATTGAGCCATTATGTGCACAATCAATCTTGTATGTTACTTTAGTACTTTTACTGGATAATTCACCCGTAACATGCTGCGGGTAAAGTTTATTTTTTTAGAATATATATAAAAAAAATATTCCAATACTGTTAATTTTTTTTTAGTGAAAAAAAAATTAAATTATAGGGGTTAACTCGATGTTATTTGATTGATTTTATAGGTAAAAAAATAACTCATAGACCTGTAAAAATCTAATTTGACTCAAGAATCTTTTTAAAATTATATTATTTTTTTAATATTAAGATAAGAACATAATAAATTGACTTAAGTCAGCTCAAGTTAATATGTTATATTTGCGATCCAAGTTATGAAACTATGATAATCAACAGAAAGTAAATAAAAATAAATTATGAAACCTAATTCTAATCAACTTAATGTCGAAAGATGAAATTGAAAAATAATTAATTAAAAAATGACCTAAAAAGCAAGTTGAGTTAACCTGTCAAACCAGCGACTTGAGTCATAAGATTGTGATAACTTCATGGAAAATAACTTGATTAAACTGGAATTAGATGTGATTAAAAAAATTAATTAAAAAAAATATAAAAAATAACCTGAGTCAATCCGCTAAACTTATGATACGGATTATGAGATTGAGATATTCTCATAAAAAGAAAAAAAAATAACTTGATTAAATCGGGGTTAACCTGTCAAATCTACGACTCAGATTATAAGATTGAGATGACCCGATAGAGAGCAAATCAAAATAAATTATAAATCTTAATTTTCAATTGACATTGTTGAATCCAATATTGAATGATAAAATTTATAAAAATTTTAATTAAAAAATTAACAAAAAAATAAGCCAAGTCAATCTAAGTTAACTCATTAAATATTATTCTTGAGTTATGAGATCGAGATAACCTAATAAAAATAAAATCAAAACAAATCATAAAGTTTAATTATCAATAAAACACAATATTAAATATATAGCTATGTGATATCTTCTTTTATGCTTGATTTTGCTCACTGAGTTATCTTGGTTTTGATAGAAAACAATTTATTAATATCAAAAATACTTTTCTATGAAGTAATTTCAATAAACTAGTTGGACTGGATTTAAATCGGTATCATGCACCTATCCAAACAAAACATTATATATGAGAATGTTGAGAGGTGTATCTTAATTGATCAAGTTTTAAATTTATTTTTTAAATATCAGTAGTTCGAGTTTTATAAATTTCAGGATTATTGAGTCGTTAATTCAAGAACCTGTAAAATTAATCGAGCTAATTTAGACATATCACCTTAATAATAATAAAAAAAAAACATCATATGCGGGGAAGTATTTTTGAAAATCCCAATTATGTCCCTGGACACCCAAAGTTATCGTCCATCAAATAATTATTAACCGAAAGAAACGTTTAAGCTTGAAGGGCTCATCTCAAGAAATAAAAATTGAGTAGATAATGTCTTGTAGACAAGACATGCCTGGTATGAAAGAAAGAAAGAAAGAAAGAAACCACATTAGTCAGCAAATGGAGTCGTGACCTAAACCTCAAGCAGTGCTTCTTCACAAAATCCGTTCAAACCATAACAACCATTCAAATTCACAATCCATAATCTATGATGTAACTGGTTTTTTATTAAATTTTAATTATTTTTTATTTTAAATTAATTTTTTAATAATTTCAGATAAAAACAATTTTAAAAACAACTCTTAAACTACACACAGTGACGTGGCAAGAGAATAATCATGGGACCCTCGAAGTCCTCCTCGTTTAACTGGTTAGAGAACCCAGTCCTTTCACTATAACCCTCCAAAATTTACCACCCATCTGATCGAGTCCCAGCAAGAGTCTAGATTAACTAAATAAAGCCACTTGCAGGGTCCCACATGGCCAACTCTCCAGTCTCCCACCTCACTTGCCACCATTGCCAAAAAGAAAAAGAAGAAGAAGCAGAGAGAGATTGATAAGCTTACTATATGGTGTATGATTGACTCCATGACCACAGGCTCCCTGCTCTCAACCACTTCCTCTCCCTAGAACATTCGCATTCGCATTCACACCCTCTCTCGCTAGAATCAAAACAGACTGGTGCTAACAGACGCTAGCATTTATTTTTCTTTTGTGTAGTGTACTATAGAAAAAATTAAAAGAAACCTCTGCTTTTTCTTTTTATCCCTGTCAAGAGGACTGTCAGTGGCTCTCCTCTCTTATATTGTTTTGTTCTGTTGTTTCCATCTTTGCCTTTGCCACCATTTTTATTTCTATGGTTCTAATCTAAATCAGCTTCTCTAGAGAAGATGGGGTCTAGGCTTCTGCTTCTTTTCTCTCTTCTTCTCTTCGTCCACGCCTCCTCAGCTCAGCCTGGTACGGTGCTACCTCTTTCTCTCCCTCTCTATGTAGTATAAAACCTACATGCTCGACGAAACATTCGCATTTGTCGTTGTTGGTGATTATTGATTTATCGCTCTTGATTCTCTTGAAGATGAAGTTCAAAGTTATCATTTTTATACAGCTATAAGGTCATAGGAAAAGAAAAAGAACAAAGAAAAGAGCTTTCTTGTGTTTTGGATTGTCCATTGTTTTTATTTCTTTATGCAGTACACAGTTCTCGAATTTTTTTTATAAATGTTTTGGTTAGTGAGTAGCAAACAAAGAAATTTACTGGGTTTTAGTTTTCACATTATATTCATCTTCCAGTGCATTCAAATATTATTTGATCAAGCCAGAAATTATTAACTAACTATTTAATAGTTGGGAGACATAAACTTTCCTGTTTCTATGTCGTATCTGGAAGACTAGAATCTTTTAATTGTCATTTACGTCTTACTATATGAAAATTTCATCAAACCATCAATGCAATAGACGCTAATTAAAGTAGCAAAATTTGGGGGGATTTGGTCCCCGCTAGAGACATTAATTGCTTAAAAACATTAAGAGTTTAATACAAAATCGGGTGAGCCGCCCATTTGGAAGGCACAATGCTGAGTTCTTTAAGTGTGGTGTGCATATAATGCATTTTTTTACTGGTAACATCTTTCCGGAGATATTACAACTAGCAACGTAGCTGGCACATGAAAGGTCAAATTTTGATTTACTCTTCTGTGATTCGAGTCATTTATTTTTTACCGGATTTAGGGATGGTTCTATGTCTCTAATCATATTAATTGTTAAACTAGAAACGATGATCTTTTTTCATGTTAATGTAAACTATGGAATGATAGTAGAACTGTACCAGCTTGTGGGTTGCTTTCTAGCTACAATCTTACTTTGTTTTTATTGATCCTTAAAAGTAATGAAAATGTAATCAATACTTGAAAACTGCTTGATTCATCAGTTTAGGCGGTTGTTTACTTGAATTACATGCTGTAGCACGCAGGCATGCGCACACCTTGGCCTGGGAAGTGAAATAGTGATTGTTCATTCTTCCTTTTCCTGGAAAATGTTGTCAATAATTCTTGATACGATGTCAGCTTATTTGTGTTTCTGACACGAAAATCCTGTTTCTGCATGTGAACAACAATGTGAAAATGTTTATATTTTTTAACCTATGCTTGAACTAAAACAGGTTTTCTGAGTTTGGACTGTGGGGGCGCAGTAAATTTCACTGATGATCTTGGACTGTCGTGGACTTCAGATTTTAATTTTAGTTACGGAGCAGTAGCAAGCATATCAGTTGCAAATGAGACACGGAAGCAGTATACTACAGTGAGACATTTCCCTGCAGATTCCAGGAAGTACTGTTATAGACTGGATGTCACTAGTAGAACAAGATACCTTATAAGGGCAACCTTCTTGTATGGTAACTTTGACAGCAATAACGTTTATCCAAAATTTGACATTTCTGTTGGGCCAACTCATTGGTCTACAATTGTCATTTCTGATGCTAATACCATAGAGTCTACAGAGCTAATATTTCTGGCTTCAAGTTCTTCTATGAGTGTATGCCTATCAAATGCTACAACTGGGCAGCCATTCATATCTACCCTTGAGCTCCGACAGTTCAATGGTTCAGTTTATTATACAGAATTTGAAAACCAGTTTTATCTCAGTATGTCAGCCAGAATCAATTTTGGTGCGGATAATGAAGCACCAATTAGGTATGCTTAATTTTTACTGATGTACATTTATCCGAATGCTTGTTCAAGCAAAAGCTGCTTAATCTTTAACAGAGAGATAGAGTGTGAAAAAATACATTAAATTATTTAAACTTAAATGATACACAGAAATACCTCCATTCCTCATAGTTGAAATACTTTTGCTTGGGAATTTGTGGCCGCTATGGCAGTAATGATGTCAGTTTTTCCTTTCAGACACAAATCTTACTACCAATATATATTATATACATGTGCACGTGTGTGTTAGAATAACATAACTCTGTTCTGTTTTCAGGTATCCTGATGATCCATACGATAGAATATGGGAGTCCGACTCTGTGAAGAAAGCTAATTATCTTGTTGATGTTGCAGCTGGTACCAAGAAAGTATCAACTGACATGCCTATTGACGTCAACATTGATGAAAGGCCTCCTGAAAGAGTGATGCAAACAGCTGTAGTCGGCACAAATGGATCACTAACATATCGGTTGAACTTGGATGGTTTTCCTGGTTTTGGGTGGGCTGTCACATACTTAGCTGAAATTGAAGATCTGGATCCTGAGGAGTCCAGAAAATTCAGGCTGGTACTCCCAGGGTACCCTGATATGAGCAAAGCTATTGTCAATATCGAAGAAAATGCTCAAGGAAAATATCGTCTTTATGAACCTGGATATACCAATCTATCCTTACCCTTCGTATTATCTTTTAGATTTGGAAAGACTTCTGATTCTTCCAGGGGACCACTTGTGAATGCTATGGAGATACACAAGTATATTGAGAAAAATGATGGCACCCTAGATGGTTAGTAGAACAATATGCCCTGCATGCATCTGTATCATTTTGACTACGGAGACCTAATATCTTGGCGTTTTAAAATGTTTTTGAAGCATAAGTTCTGCAAACTTTGAAACCTAATTAAAACATATCCCATATCTCATATCAATGCGAAATTTGAAACCTAATTGAAGCATATCTGATGCTGAATTTGCATGAGGTGCAGGATATGTTATTTCTCGTGTTATTTTACCCCACTCAACAGAAGATTGGGCACAAGAAGGTGGTGACCCATGCCTGCCAGTTCCATGGTCATGGGTGCAGTGTAACTCTGATGCCAGGCCAAGGATTGTTAAGCTGTAATGATTTATCTCTTTCGTGATTTTATTTTATGCATTTACAGATTGATTCCTTCATTTGTCCTAGTTTATTCCCACACCATGTTCGAAAAGAATTTGTCTAAATTAGCTCTTGTTATTACAGGATATGTTATTCCTTTATTTTATGTATGTTCATTTGGTTAAATTAGCTCTTGTACCTTGTTTGGCAGCTCTTTGTCTAGCAAGAATTTGTCTGGGAATGTTCCTTCAGGCTTGACGATGTTGACAGGTTTAGTTGAATTGTAAGTTTCAAGCTGCTTGTCCATTGGCTAGATGCTGGATTTAGATTCAAGCTTACTACTGCAATAGTTTAAACCCCCTACATCATTATTATCCACTTGTCTTATGGTCAGATGGCTCGATGGAAATTCACTGACCGGTCCTATTCCTGATTTTACTGGATGCACAGACTTGGAGATCATGTAAAGCAAGATGGTTCTCTTAATCATGGTGTTTAAATCGTAGTTTTATTAAAATGTTGACCTAATATGATCCTCCATGCCTGACAGTCATCTTGAGAACAATCAGTTGACGGGTGAGCTGCCATCCTCCTTACTGAACCTACCAAATTTGAGGGAACTGTAAGTTTATCAGAACTTGGATGTCAGTTATACAAAGAACCATGCATAATCTCTCATGGGAATTTAATAATTAATATCTATTTCTACCTTGACTAGTGAATGATGATTGGAAGCAATGGCATGACTTCTTCTTTATATGAACATATTTTTGGTAAAACTTAAAAGAAACACAAAATTATAAGTTTAAGTAAATAATTCATCACATTGTGTGTTTTTTCTTTCTTTTTATTTTACTCTATAGTAAAAGAATTTATTTGCTTCACACATGGGATAATTGCAGATATGTGCAAAATAATTTGTTATCTGGAACAATACCATCGGGTCTCAGTAGAAAGGTGGCTTTGAAGTGAGTCTCTCTCTCCCTTTCTCTCTCTCTCTCACACACACACCACTTTGATATGTTTTGTTAGTATGCTAAATTTTGCATATTATTGATCATGGCCAAATAATTCATTATTTAGACTATGATGTTTAATGTTATTTTGTAGCAGACTAGCAGTCATGTACAAGATGCAGTACATCTTTCTCAACAATAATGAGAAGCTCTTTGACTATCTCTGCACATAATAAGAACATGTAGTCTATTGAAGTAACTATTTAACAACTGCATACTGTTTAATATGTTGGTCTTTTTGATTGAGGTCTTCTAATATATTCATTCATTGTGTGTCAGTAAGTCTTTCAATGCTTTAGTGTCCCATATTCTTTTATCATTTCTCCCTTGTAGTTTTTGCTTGCGTTGCCATGATTGATCTAAAGATCTGTTACTCACTTCTGTGCATAATCCCAAATGGACTAGTCAGAAGCAGGAATTGTGTTGTCTGTGAAGGGCAGCCTCATACAATCAGGATTTTTCTTTAACACTATCATAATATCAAAATCTTCCCACTCAAATCCTTTTCCAGTATGGTTCGCTGAACAGGGGTTGCAGTGCTGCAATCCAACATGGGACCTCCAAGTTTGCTTTTATACATTTATCATGATCCAAGGACATGCTAGCCACAATAACGATTAACCGCAAGAGGCCTGGTCCAAGGTTTCTTTGAGACTTCTCCTTATTGCCTATGTAGCCTAGTTACCTCACACCAATGGAGATTCTATACGTCTCATGTCAACTTCTTTGCTATTGCACTTCCAATTACATTTTTGGAGTACACTTTTTTGGGTGCATCTAATCAAATATATTTAACTCTGTTTCATGTTTAACCACAGCTACACTGGAAACATTAATCTTCATGAAGGAGCCAGAAGAGGGAGGCACATGGATATCATTATCGGTTCGTCAGTTGGAGCTGCTGTTCTTCTCATAACTACAATAGTGTCTTGCTTGTTCATGCACAAAGGAAAGAAAAGACACCCTGACCAAGGTATGGCTATAAAACAATTTGAAGTTTCTGTCTAGCCTGCCGGACTTCTCAGATGATAAAACATACGTAACTTCTCTTTTCTAGAGCAACTTCGGGATTCCCTGCCCGTGCAAACGGTAGATTCTTCCTTGAGAAATGCTCCTGGTGAAGCTGCTCACTGTTTCACAACCATTGAGATTGAAGATGCTACAAAAAAGTTAGAGAAGAAAATAGGCTCTGGAGGTTTTGGAGTTGTGTACTATGGAAAAATGAAAGATGGAAGGGAAATTGCGGTGAAAGTTCTATCTAGCAATTCCTACCAGGGAAAGCGAGAGTTTTCAAATGAGGTAAATTTTCACTTTACTGAACTTCGTTTAATATTGCAAGTGAAGATACTTATATTCATACTTTTTGAATACTGAATTGTGTTTGTTATCACTCATTTACGAAGCTGCTTTGAGGTTCATATGATTTTACTCTTTTATAGATATACACTGATTAAAATTGTTTAACCATTGAACATACAGTGGATTTTTGTTTCTAACTAGATGCCATCAATCATGAGCTCTATTTGAAAATACATTTTGTAATTTTAAAATAAGATCACATTGTCAGTTTTGGCTTAGAAACGTTTTTGCTTTAATCATTTTTACAGTCCCCAACTCCATTCAATCTGTAAGATGTAGAATTTCTGATTAAAATGTCGATGTTTGGGTTTGAACCAAGGTTCCTAAAGATTGCCACAAGAGTGACTTAGCCTCTTGTAAATCAAAATACCTGAAGCTGCTTAGAAAAAATCAGTAAGATACACGAGAATCCATGAACATGTAGAACTTGCACAGTTGAGCTCCTTAATTCTTTAATAAATGTTTCTATTGCGTATTAGACAAAGGTAAATTAACAAGTCCCAACATTCCTAGTATTTGAAGTGCCTGGTTAATAAATGGATAAAATCCTCTATATTGTTGACTTGAATTTGTAAACTATATAAGAGTTAAAACTGACATGGAAACACACATACATTTTTTAAACTTCATGCACATATTCCTAAAAGGAATATTGTTCTCTAGGAATTTATTTTGTTTGTGAATCAGCTGTATTTGGTAGTCTATTTTTCAGTTGGAGCTGAAACTGTTATGCTGCCATTTGGCACAGGTGATTCTTCTTTCAAGGATACATCACAGAAACCTGGTACAGTTTCTTGGATATTGTCAAGAAGATGGGAAGAGTATGCTTGTTTATGAGTTCATGCACAATGGAACACTTAAGGAACATCTTTACGGTAATTTCAAGTGTTTTTGAATGGGTCTAATTTAAATTTTGATACTCACCATTTCTTCCACTTTGGCAGGTCCGTTAAAACGAGGAAAAAGTATTAATTGGATCAAGCGCCTTGAGATTGCTGAAGATGCTGCAAAAGGTTTATGATAAGCCTTTTTTTTTTTCTCCTTTCCCAAGATATTATCCTTTGCTATGGTGAAGCCTCTCACTTAAATTACAGTTGCAGTTTAAGTGCTGGACTGATTGTGTTTCCATGCTTGTTCAGGGATTGAATATCTTCATACAGGTTGTGTTCCAGCCATTATCCATAGGGATTTAAAAAGCAGCAATATTCTTGTTGACAAAAACATGAGAGCTAAGGTTGCAGATTTTGGCCTTTCAAAACTTGCAGTTGATGGAGCTTCACACGTATCTAGCATAGTTCGAGGCACCGTAGGGTATTTGGATCCCGAGTAAGGTTCTTTTATTTAGTTTTACAATACATCAATTTAAGCAGTGTGATCTGAGAGAATTGATTATGTTGCTGCTTCTGCATTGTTAGATGGTTTTGAACATTGAAATGCTGAGTTATTGTGAAGTGTAGTGGCCTTGTTAATTATCTGCTTACAACAGACAGACAAAATTTTAAGGATATATTTAAGTTTGAGACTTGACATTTGTATCTAGAACACTGTTACTCACACTCTCTTAGCTGTAGATGTGTTTGTTCATGGTTGTTAACTTGCCGCATTCTTGTTTCTTATATAAAGTTATTTTAATGACTACAGTGAAAGCCTGGAGTCTAGAATGAGTTTAAGTTACACGAACACTTTCTGCTGACATGGGTGCTTTGACTGTTATCACATTGCATTCATAGTTTCTGCTCTATGATACACAGGTATTACATCTCTCAACAGTTAACAGACAAGAGTGATGTTTATAGTTTTGGTGTCATTCTCCTGGAGCTGATGTCTGGTCAAGAAGCCATATCTAATGAAAGCTTTGGTGTAAATTGTCGCAATATAGTACAATGGGTAAGCTGGTTGATTGTTCAAGGACTAGAGGCTGGGAATTTTTAACCACCTGTCTTTGGGAACTTTATCATTGATGATCATTATCTGAAAAACCAAGTCAAAATTAAAATCATGTTTAGCCTGACTTGTGCAAGACTTCTACTAATAATAAAAAATCTCTATAAATGAAATCGCCAAGTTACTTTTGGCAGAGTGCTTTAAGCTGAATAAATATGTTTTGTTATTGTTATAAACATGCTTTATGTCTTTGTATGTCTTCAATGAACTTTGTTCAAAATCAAGTACAATTTTAAAGCTTTAATAGGTCTTTTACTTTGGTTTGTTTTTTCACTTTCTGTCTGTTCCTGGAAGAGGTTAAAATCATTCATTTATTTGAAGGCGATAAGTGCATGGAAGTTGAACATATTTGGACAAGTTTACTTCATTTCCTTCAGAACTTCATTCTTTTCATTTCAGGAAATTGCTATCATTCTTTTCATTTCCTTCAGAAATTCTTTTCTTCAGAACATATTTGGACGAGACTTAAATAACTGCATGTTTGCATGACAGGCAAAATTACACATTGAGAGTGGGGATATCCAAGGAATCATCGATCCCTCACTGTGTGGTGAATATGACATCCAGTCAATGTGGAAGATAGCAGAGAAAGCTTTGATGTGTGTCCAGCCTCATGGTCACATGAGGCCATCCATTTCAGAAGTTCTCAAGGAGATCCAAGATGCTATCTCAATTGAAAGGGAGGTGACAGTAGCAAGAGAAGATATCTCTGATGAAATGTCGAGAAATTCTGTTCATTCTTCACTCAACTTGGGTTCTTTGGATTTGGGTGGAGCCGAGAATTACCTGGCGCTTGACGACTCCATTGCACAGCCAACCGCCAGATGATTCTTTTCATACGCAGGTTGTAATTACATTTCCAGCACCGGCAGTTAAAAAACTATTTTTGGGTTCTTTTAGTCAAATATTAGTACTTCTGAAATAAAAAAGCAAATCGCCACGGGTGGTTCTGAGAGCAAGTGCTTTGAACTTAAAATCTGAGCTTGCAAATTGTTTGCATTCCCATTTGCTGTAAATCTACTCTCTCATGGCAAAGAATACATGGATCTTCCCCGTCCTTGTGGCATAATCTCCCATCAATGTCTGGAAAATGAGGCCTCAGTTATAGGGCTCAGGTAGAAATCCCGACAAATGCCTTGGCATGTGACGAGGTTGTCCAAGCAGTCTTGTAATCCACGTTTAAGAATAGGTGGACCATCCATCTTCGCACGCTAGGAGTAAGCGATAATCATGCGCCTTGCTTCGGACTGTCAACAGAGTTTTTGTCGGATTGTTCGTTCTTTACAAGACATCAGAACCCCATCGCCTCTTTCAAGCCTCGGGTCGTCTGATTCGATCTGATCACGGTGGCACCTACCTGCTGCCTTCCTTTGGTTCCGCATCAGGTCAGTGGTCAAAGTTGTTTTGCAATGGCAGATGTGGGGTGCAGCAATAATTAGCAGTTCTTGGTAAGTGCATGGCGGGATTATACGTACTATATCCATCATATCATTTTATATCCCGGTCCTACCTGCTTTCTTTGAAATTCATAGGCTATCGAATCGGATTTAACAGGGATAAAATTATAAAACTAAAACTTAATCACATATAAATATTTAAGAGGGTGTTTAGAAGTGGAGTTATAATTGTTTTTTAAAATGTTTTTTATTTAAAAATGTTTTAAAATAATTTTGAAATGTCAAAATAAAATATTCTAAAAAAAAAAAACTTAATCACAAAAAATGTCTAACATTCTAAAAACAAAGAGAAGGATTAAACCACTATTTGAAATTCCGTTTCAAACAACATTTCTTTCTTTAATTAGCTACTTAAATATTGGAATTGTAATTCCTTTTGGACCTATAAAATTGGTTAGTTAGGTGTATTTTCTTTTAGTATTTTAGTTTAAAAAAGAGAGAGTTAATGGGGGTGATGGGTAAAAATTCGGCTTACTCAAATAAAGCATAATTGGATAAAGAATTCAAGCAAAAGAAAAATGTTTCGGCCCTTTCGGGAGGTAAAGAAAAACAAAATCCGATAATTGTCCGAAATAATAATTTTTCATCAGAACTGCCCGAATCCTTGTAAGAGCTTGATGACGAGTTCGGCTTTACACGATCAAGGCGGCTGTTCTCCATGTTATTATTCCGTATGGATGTCAATGGAGATTTGCAAAAACGCTTTTGTGCTGATCTCAAAAATAATTTTTTAAAAATAAAATAACATTATTGACATGCTTTTTATAAGTAAAAAACACTTTGAAAAGTAACCTCAACCACACTCTCAAACACGCTTGGAACACCATTTTCCTTCCCATTTTAATTTTATTTTTTTATATATATTTTTATATCGTTTTAATATAGTAATTTTAAAAATAAAAAAATATTATTTTAATATAATTCTAATTAAAAAGTATCTTAAATTGTAATCTTTACTATAATTTTAAACAGATCTGGTGAACTAGTTTGTTTAATGAAAAGTATTTGCCCCTTATTTATTTATTTATTCTATATAAATACATTCTATCCATTAACAGAACCTTTCTGCCGGTTTAACGAACAACTTTCTACCTCGTATAACTTTTTTTTTCTTAATTTTAATTTGGGTATCATTAATTTTTATAGATTATCACATGCGGTGGCGTTTGAGAGAGTGATACAAGGAATATGTAAAGGCTGGAGATATATCTGCTTAAAAGGATGTTTAACCTATTCCAAATATGCATGTGTTTTATGCTGATGCTATTTCTTGTTGTTAGTCAATCCATTACCTCGTCTTTATATGACAGTACTAAAAAGCAATCCTATCCAATCGTTATCTTTGGATATTTGGCATATAAATCTTGCAGATTTCTCACCGAGGATCACGAGTTTATTCTTATATTTTAAAGGTATTTTAAAAAATTAAAATTTTTTATTTTTTTCTTTACTTCAAATTAATATTTTTTAAATATTTTTAGATTATTTTGATGCGTTGATATTTACAATAATTTTTTTTAAAATAAAAAAGCATTATTTTCATGTATTTCCAGGTAAAAAACACCTTGAAAAGCAATCATTACCATACTTTCAAATTAATAAATTTAATTTGTTCTAAATTGTCAAGGATTTGTTATACTATGTTATTGATGATCTGTCTATTATATTCATGACTCTGACGTCAATGAATATTTAACTAAAAATACTCTTAACTCTAGTGTTGGTAAGTTATATGGGAAAAACCCGCCATTCTTGACTTTGAAGTAAATGAATATTGAGTTAAAAATATTCTCAATTTTTGCATTGATGAATATTAATATTCCTGGCTAGTGTCAGTGAATATTATCTAAAAGTATTTTTAATTTAGACATTGGTTAATATTGTTCAAAAATTAATATTTTTGACTTTGAGGTCAATAAATATATTTGAATTGCAATTTTTTATTTGTTGAAAATCCAAGAACTATATTATTAATTTTTTAATATTCAAGGTAACGGCTCGTTGTGAGTATATATTTACCTCGAATAATTTTAAGTTAAATTCTTAAATGGACATTATACCTCTTGAGATGGCAAAAGAAAATAGGCTTTGGTATCAAAACCAATTCCAAAACCCTTCTTTATATCACACAACAAACTCAACACTTCAACTTTTCACATTCAAACTCAACAAACCAAATTCAAACTCAAATTACCTCCATCTCATCATAATATGCACAACATACTCAACAATTACTTAGAATTAATTGTCTCAAAATACATTACCAGAATTCTTATATTTACTAATGGAATTTTTCATTGGTATTTGTACTATCATTTTGTTATTATTTTACTGACAAGATTATAGACGAAAATGCTTTATTAGTAAAAAATTTGTTGGTAATTTTTGGTTTTTCGGTAAGTCAATCGGCAATAAAAAAATATTATTACAAATTTTCTGGAGATCATGCATGCCTAACCAGTTAAAAAAAGTGTCATACTTGTTGAGAAAACCAAGATTTCTCAGAAAATAAGCACAGAAAGCACAGATCTGTGAAATTAGAAATAAAACGAAAATAAAATCCTTGAAAAAATTTGATCAGTGAAAAAAACCAGAAATAATTTTGGTTTAAATTGGTTTGGAAGGGGAAAAAACCGAACCGAACCGAACATGGTCGGTTCAAACCGGTTTTTGGTTTGATTCGGTCCAAAAAATTGAAAAAAAATAATTTCGGTTTGATTGTTTATTTTGGCCCAAAACCAGACCGAACCGAAAATGCTCACCCCTAACTATCATTTTGTCATTATTTTACTGACAAGTTTACATACAAAAATGCTTTATTAGTAAAAATTTTGTTGGTAATTTTTTATTTGTTGGTAAGTCAATCGGCAATAAAAAAATATTATTACTGATGGATTTACTGACATAAAAGGCATGCTAATTTTTTTTTATCTACTTCATTCTATCAGTATTTCTCTCAAGAAGCTTGTCATATAACCAACAAAAATATCATACACAATTATATCCGTGATTATTTAAAAATATATTTTTAAAAAATCTATTTAACAAAACTAGAAAATAATTAAATTAATATAAATCAACATTCGATAATACTCAGTTGCTTGGAAAAAAGAAGAAGAAAATCAACTCAAATAAATTTGCAACAAATGACTAACACAAAAAATAAACAACAACAACAACAAATAAATAAATCAACTAAAAATAATTTCATATGAAAAATATAATGCAAAAACAACACAAAAAAAGAAGAAGAAAGAAAAAATCTTACCTTAATGTAGTTGCAAGTGAAGCCGAGAAGAGAAAAAAAAAATTTATAAAGGATGTTAGTTAAAAAAATACTAAGAAGAGAAAGGGAAAAAAATAGAAAAAGACATACCTAAGCATAGAGGGGAAGAGAAGGAGTTATGGAAAGAAGATAAGAAAAAAAAGAAAGGGATGTTGATGTTTTTTACATAAAAGAAGAAGAAGAAGAAGAAGAGGCTCATCTGTTGTAAAATGAGGGATTCTAGTCTTTTTATAGGGGCATTTTACCGACAATTTTACCGACGGATAATTAAATATGAATGTTTTTAACCATTCTGTCCATGATTTCATTTGTAATATTTAACTTAAAATTTTAATTTAATAAAAAATTTTCAGAAATTGCTAAATATCACCGACGGCTTTTCAATCCGTCGGTAATTCTATCTGTAATATTTAATTTAGATTTTTAATTTAATCAAAATTTTTTGAAAACTTGTCAAATAACACCGATGACTTTACAATCCGTTAGTGATTTCATCTGTAAAGAATAATAATTAACAGTGCAATTGAGAAGTGAATGACTTCAAGCTCTTTGAAAAATACCAATAAAATTAATGATTAAGTGATTCTATTTATAATTGACATGATGAACAATGCCAGAAAGAAGTGCACAATTTACCAAATAGTTTACGAATGGATTTTACCGATAATATTAATACCGTCGGTATAAATGACATGTCATTATATCTTTTAACTTTGTTTTAATTCTTTTTTTTTTCCCGTTGTAATTTTCTTGATGTATACTAATAAAATATTTTCGTCGGTAAAATTTACTGTAATTTACCGATAGAAATAGTATCAACATTTTTGTTTGTATTATTAATTTTATAGTAGTGATACCTTTCAAAATCAAACACAAACCTAAAGCAAAATTCAAGTACAAAGTTTAAGCAAAATCAAACTTAGATTTTTTTTTTTTTTTCATGTGGTCTCAAAGTGAGAATGGGGGGAGGGAGAGATTGCACTGCGTTGGGAAGAAAGGGGGTTAGGTCCACCTCTTTACTTTGTTAATAAAAGCAGCGGTCTAAATGAGAGAGTCGGCTGGTTTTTTTTTTTTTTTTTTCCTGTGGGGAAAAAGAGGCTAGGGGTTTTGGTGTTATTTTCAGGAGGGAATAAGATAGAGGCTTTCATCAAAATGATTGCCTTCCACTTCCTTTTTTTTCTTGCAAGATTCCACTAGTATTTATAGGCGAACATTTGTATCTCTTCCCTTTAATTGCTTGGATTCCAAGCAGCTTTAGTGTTTTTTTTTTTTGGTTTTTTTTTGTTCATTTTACTCCTTTTTTTATTTTGATTTTTTTTTTAAAGACAACACCAACATTAATTTGATGAGAAAAAATTGTCAGGATTTTAGAATAAACACGTTAATAATTGAACGTGTTGAAAGTATATTTTTGAATTTTAAAATTTTTTAAAAATACATTAAAAATCATGAAAATAGCTTGAATGTGTTAAGAATACCTTTTTATGATATTTTTTGGTTTTTATTTTAATTTTAGGAAATATCTTGAAAAGGGGATAAATAAATTGGGTAATTACACCAAACATATTGTAAACGCTGACAGCTCGAGTGGTTTGATTCAGTTGTGTCCTGGGTTATTTGTCCTTTAAATTATATGTAATTTGGGTATCAGTTGGTGTAGAATGACTCTTGAATCACTGTAAGTGTAAATGCTGGGAGGATTAGTAACTTGTGTGCTTTCATTTTGACTAGGTACTCAGCAAGGGTACGCGACTCTGTTCTTGTGTTCATGAATTGCTCTGTAAACTGGGCATCTCTTAATCGATGCAGTGATTTTATTCGCCCCAATATCCTATCTTATACTATAATCTGTTTGACGTGAAAGTAAAGCCCTGATCTTAGGAAAACTGCTCATGTTCCTGTTTTCTTTGTTTTTACCACAAGCTGGAAGAAAAAAAAGGATGAATGGGCTCAAATGATATGACTTGAACCCTTTTTTCTTTTCTTTTTTCCTCTGTCCTTTGTGTTTATACTTTCCTTTGATATCTTATATTAGAAGATATTAAACTAATCAGGAAACTTCTTTTTCTACCACATACTTGTTTGTTTAGACAATTCGGGCGTAGGGACACCAGAAGGGTGTTTTAATGGTTAATTAATTCCAAGTGCTTTCCAGCTGACGTGATATTCGATCCAATTTCTTGAGCTGCCGCTATCTTGTGATGGTGCAAGAGCTGTTGTGTTATGCACTAGACTTGAATCCTGGCCCCGCACGTGGTTCCAAAGCATTTTGTTTTGATTTAGGTCGACTTATTCTTACCATACATCACGGCCTTGCTTCCGGTGAGACTCTGCTGTGTTCATCTCTGGATTCCCTTCTCTGCCAGAGGATTCAAACGATTCTGATTCATTAATGGCCAGAGAAAGCTCCGCCGTGTGGTGTCATGCTTGTACAGCGTACCGATGGATTTCCTTGGATCCTGAACGGTGACGGTTTTTCATTGATGCCATCAATGGGTGTCAGATGTCCTTGCTGAAGTCCTGTTCTGCGGGCAAGCCTGGATGATCCACCAGGACTAGAAGCTAGGGCCTCGGTTCCTAGGGGAGTGACAAGGAGTCGGCAAGCGAAGTGGGAGAAGGTAACCATTGCTTTTGCCTGCTGACGGCTTAGCACCAAATCTGGTTGCCGCCTTCCTCTCTACGTAGGACCAAAACAGCTTCGGCTTGGGTTGTTTCATTCAGGGCTGGGTCTACCGGTGAGGTGGAGCTCACTTCAAAAGCAAAAATGCCTTTCTTGTAGCTTAATTTATATACTCTGATATTATTTTCTAGAAATTATTAATTTAAATATTATATATCAAAGAACTTAAACTGTTAGATATAATTTCATAATATGATTTATATTATTCTCTAATATACCCCTTCAAGTGAAAGTTTTTTGAGCTTGAAACTTGCACATGCTCATATTATCTAATGCTTAATTTTTATCAAATAAATAGGGATGATGAGATTCGAACTCGTGAACGCTTGATTATCAAGGTTCTGATACCATGTCAAAGAACTATCTCAACCCAATAGCTTAAGCTGTTAGATGAGGTTCCAGAATATGATTTATATTATTCTCTAATATTACAGACCTTAAAGTTACTGAAAACTTACTTAATTATTAACTTAAGATTTCGAGAGATTAGTAATAATGCGCGTAAACTAACCTGAGCTTCCAAGATTAAAAAAAAAGAAGAAGAAAAAAGAGCCCTCTTAATTTGCTGGCAACAATTGTCCATCGACCCGTGGCTCTCTTTTGCATCTATCCGCTGCATAAATCCTCCAACTCTGCAAACACTCTGGAACCATCAGCATTAGCGAAGGGGAAAAATAGGACGAGATCTTGAACGCTGGCTATTGGTTTCTTCTCTCGGAATGAAACATAAAATAGAAGAGTGGTGCCATTCCAACTTTACATTAGAAATTTCATCACCTCTCTTTACTTTACTAAAGTAAAAGCTGTGTTGTATTATTATAATTCCTAACATAAGCTTGAATCAACAAGCTCAATGTATGTTATTTCATCATCACTACGTCTTTTCAATTCTTTATTGGTTTTTCTTCTCACAAAACGAAGACTGTCATTAGCTAAATGATTAAGGGTTATGTTTTTGTTTTTTTATGTTGTAATTTTAGGATAAAATATTTTTCTTATTATATTATTTTCTATTTAGTTGAAAAAATATATTAAAAAAAGTTGACTGACCTAAACTATAAAATCGAGATAACCTGATAAAAAAAAACAAAAATTACAAAGTTGAAGGCCCAATAACTTATTGTCAAAAGATAAATTATAAAAAAATCAATTTAAAAAACAAACCAAAGTTAAATCAAGCTAATCTTCAAAACATGTGACTTGGGTTATAAGATTGGAATACCTCATAAAAGGAAAACCCAAAAAATCATGAAACAAAATTCTTAATCAACCAAAATTAAAAAAAAAATCATAATAAAAAAAAATAACAATCAAATTTGGTATGAAAATTAAATGAGATAAAACTATGAGGGATGAAATTAAATATATAAAATAAATCAAGAAAATGATAAAAACAAATACAAAAACAAATAGCAATCATAAGAATGAGAACCGAATCTGATATAAAAATTAAATGAAATAAAATAATGATAGATGAAGTTAAAAATAAAATAAATCAAGATAATGATAAAAAAAATAACAATAAAAAGAATGAAGATTAAATATGATAGATGAAAAAATTGAAGAATGATGAAATTAAAAAGTAAATCTAGTTTTATAAATTATTTCAAATAAACAAATAGTAAAAAAATAAAAATTGAATGGTTGATTTTAAATAAACAGAAAGGTAGATATAGAAATCGAAAAGAAGAGAAAAAAGAATGGAAAAAAAGGTTATCGACATTAATCTGGAGGTCCATGAGCCACCCATACTAACCAAGGATAAAGGAGGCATTGAGACAATTCAAACACCGTCATATAAGCTACCGTTCAACCATCAAAAAACACCCTACACACTATTCGAAAGGCACTTGTGCCTCTAGCCACTACGTGTGCAACACTTTTCAATTTTTAATATTATCTTATATTTATTAAAATATCAAATTATTTTTCTACAACTTAATTATAACCAAGAAACCAAGGTCAACATATGAAAAAGCCTTTGCACACTAATTTAATAATGTTTTTATTTTAAGAATAATTTTTTTATTTCATTATAATTGAAAAAAGGAAAAGGCAAATTTCTAAATATTAATTTAATATTTTCTACTGGATAATAACAGTAATGTAAAAAAGATTATATATATATATATATATATCTATTTGAGATTATGGTAACGATTATATTTTAAAATGTTTTTTATTTTAAAAAATATTAAAATATTTTTTTATTTTTAAAAAAATATTTTTGATATTAAAACAATTTAAAAATATATTTTTTAAAAGATACAACTTCAATCATGAACAAATCCATATCATCCCATCAACCAGATCGAACCATCTGAAAGCTTTCTCACCGGAGACAAGCAACTCGACAAAGAGGTACGAAACGAGGTTTGGCGACATACGAGCTGGCAGGAGCGGTGGGCTTGCCTGAGATGAGAGAACTTTCTTTCCCCTAGCCACCGGGCTACCGGCTAGGGGTCTCTTATTCAAGGCAGTGAGGATAACTCGGTGATGGCTTAGGCCTTCGTCAATCATACTCTCTGGTTTTGTTTGCTCACTATTCACAATCTATAATTAACTCAACTTGGTGCGAAAGCAAACGTATCTTTTAAACCGGAAAATGATTTTTTTTCCCCCTAAAAATAAGCAAGATAAATTTAAGACCAATGTTCCTCGGTAGGGTCTACCTCAGCTGGGTTGTGAGCGCAACGTTGGAGTAAGAAAAATAAACCGTCTTCTGGGGCACTCTCTAGAAAGTAGAAACAACAAACGGAGTAAATTTCTCCGTGAGGCCATCACGGATTTCTTTAAAACCGTGGATAGCCGTTGTTTTGTATTTCATAAAGTATTTTTAAAAATTTTAAATTTTTACTTATTTTTTTTTATTTTAAATTGATTTTTTAATATTTTTTATAGTTCATATGAATGTTAAAAATAATTTTTTTAAAAATAAAAAAAATAATATTTTAATATATTTTTAGGGTAAAAAATCTTTTAAAAACAACTGTTATTATATTTTTAAACATCTTTATCGATATAATTTTATGATTTTTTAACTTGTATTATTTGATTTCTGAATTCAATTTATATTTTAAATACTACAATTAAATTTAGTTATGTATTTTAATATTTTATTTAAAAAATAAAAATTATGCCAGAATTGCTTTAAATTTCACGTATGATTTTTCCGATTTTTTAACTTGTAATATTTGATTTCTTAATTAAAAATAAAATAATTAAAATTGTTAATTCAATTTATATTTTAAATAATACAGTTAAATTTAATGATATATTTTAATATTTTATTTCAAAAGTAAAAATTATACAGGAATTGAGTTAAATTTCACGTATAATTTGATTGGATACCGATTATAAAAGAAAAAAACAATGCAGCTGGCTTAAATTAAATGCCCATGAGAAGTCATTGAAAGATGATCAGTCAAACCGTCCAGATCTATCAAAGACTCATCAATGAATGGTTGATTCAAAAGACACCATCAATTTAAATGCACCTTACAGTATCTTAGCAGTGGTGGAAGCTTAATTACCAATCTACCATCTGCACACAAGCTAGTGTTGTATATATCTCCTTTCTCAAAGGCATGCCCAAACACTTGATATAAGACTATCGCCCCTGTTCCTATAATCATTATCACCATCACCAGAAACCATCGGCGAAAAAAGAAAAACAATCCTTCTAAAATTAAAACAAAAATAATAAAACCCTAGATTAGATTCCGTCTAGGTCTTCGACTCTCTCGAAGGCCTATCAACATCTACAACAACAACAATTATCATTAGGTACATATACATGTGTATCATCAAAATTTAAGTGGTATCGATCAATTTACGATCTGATCATAATTGTTTGCTTCTTTTTATGGTTTGATTTTCTTATCTCATCCGTAAAATTGCAGTTTTTTGTTTTTTCTTTTCCTGTTAAGTCAGTGGCTTTTTTAGTTTTTTGATGATGATAATTCGGTTACTGGTTTATCATCCAGAGAGAGGTAGGACAAATCCAGTGTCTTCTTTATTGTTTGTCCTCCTTTTGTTGTTTTAACATGATTTTACTCTTATAGCGCTGTGTGAGTTTTTCTTTTTGTTGTTGTCACTGAAAGCAAATCCTGTGTAAGGATGATGAGATGGACATGATTTGGATTTGTGTTTTTTTTTTCTTGTGATGATTGTTTGGTTCTAGCGTTTGTGATTTCATAAAAATGGCAATGTTTACTCTTTTGTTCATCTAATAGTAAAGTTTTGTTGACTTTGCAAAAGTGATTTTCATTGAGGTAATTTTGAACTAAAATTGTGAATTTTTTTTGGTGGACTATTTTTGTGGTTCTTGTGCCTGTGAATTTCTCAGAAAGTTTTTTTTTTTTTTTTTTTGACTTTGTAGGTGTCTAGTATTATTTGGAAGGTTTGTTGATAAAAGCTTTAAGATACTGGACAAAATCAATGGGAAATCGTGGACAAAAACGAGCTGAGATGGTTAATGAATTGCCCTCTGATAAGAGAGCTTGTAGTTCATTGGAGTTTAGACCAAGTTCATCGAACTCATCAATTCAAACTCAAATAAATTCTGAGAATCATAATGCTGAAACCCATGATGCTGACATGGATACTTCATCATCTGGGTCGGCGTCAAGCCATTCAGACGAAGAAGAACCTGAGAGGGATTCAGCATATGGCTCTTGTGATTCTGAGGGTCCAAGACATAGCAGTTTGCGTGAGTATCAGAGGCAGAGATCCTCTGGTGATCATAGCAGATTGAGGGATTGTCTATCTAATTTAACTGAAGGAACTGAGCCTTCTGGGCAGTTAGCTGCTCTTACAGAGTTATGTGAAGTGCTTTCATTTTGTACAGAGGATTCGCTTTCAAGTACGATGGCAGACTCTTTGTCACCGGTGCTTGTTATGCTTTCAAGGCATGAGAGTAACCCAGATATAATGCTATTGGCTATAAGGGCTTTAACTTATCTGTGTGATGTGTTCCCCCGAGCATCCATTTTTCTTGTTAAGCATAATGCAATTCCTGCTATTTGTCAAAGATTAATGGCCATTGAATACTTGGATGTAGCTGAACAGGTATATTTTTGGGTATAGTAAATAGCTTGTCTAGTATTAGTAATGGTTTATTTATATCTTTATGCAAGAGAGAGAGTATAATATGCTTTGTATTAAGATTATGTGCATGGTTTTCACATAGTGCTTGCAAGCATTGGAGAAAATATCTCGCGATCAACCACTTCCATGCTTACAAGCTGGGGCAATAATGGCAGTTCTAAGTTTTGTAGACTTCTTCTCTACAAGTGTACAAGTAAGTGAATACACAATTTTGATCAAATGGCATTTACTCTCTTCTTTTTTTCCTTTCATTTATTTTGGTTCTATTTGCATTTTGCTTTGGTGTGGTAGCATGAACATTAATTTGTTATTTTTTTGGTCCTTATCAGAGAGTTGCACTTTCAACTGTGGTGAACATATGCAAGAAACTGCCATCAGAAAATTTTTCACCGTTCATGGAGGCTGTTCCGAGATTATGCAATCTTCTACAATATGAGGATAGGCAGGCATGAACCTTTCAGAGCTTCTTCTATCTCAAGTGTTTCTGGATTCAGTCTTTCAGTATTTGTTTTGACCTGTTGACATATATTCTCATGTTCATTTTCAGCTTGTCGAAAATGTAGCAATTTGCTTGATCAAAATAGCAGAACGGGTCAGTCAGTTGTCAGAGATGCTGGATGAACTATGCAAGCATGGACTAATTAATCAAGCTACTCATCTAGTGCAATTGAACAGCCGAACAACACTATCTCAGCCAGTATACAATGTATGAATGTTCATCCAAATGCATCTATTGAGGATAAATCTTCATATTTTATTTTCTTCAAATAATTGTCTCTCCCTTCCCATTTTGGTTGGCAGGGTTTGATTGGGCTTCTTGTCAAACTTTGTTCTGGTTCAGTTGTTGCCTTCAAGACCCTGTATGAGCTCAATATAAGCAGCATTTTGAAGGACATATTAACTACCTATGACCTCTCGCATGGAATGTCTTCTCCTCACGTGGTTGATGGGCAGGGTAACCAGGTTTACATCTTTAACTGTGTAACTTTGAGTGTTCACCATGATGCTTGTGAATGTTAAGCTTTTTGGGAACAATTTATGTTAAAAGATTTTATGAAAGAAAGATGTTGATTTCTATTGGTAGCTGATTCATTTTTTGTACGAATTTAGAACTGCTGAACTTGAGGAAATTTTTTGTACTTCTACTCTCCAGAGTTTCTGAAAGCATTAGATCTAAGATGCTAGCAGATGTTTGTTTTTATGTTATTAGTGACTCCTTTCTCAGTCTGCACTGACCTGTAATTTGCGTTGTCGCCGCTGCTACATTACTGTTGGTCATTTCTCATTGGAAAGAGTGTGATCATCATCATTCTATTTCTTGCCTTAGGTACATGAAGTGCTAAAGTTGCTAAATGCGCTTCTCCCTATTATAGCAAGAGATCAAGACGTTCAACAGCATGTGTTGGATAAAGAGACATTTTTGGCTAATCACCCTAAGCTCTTGCAGAAGTTTGGATTGGATATAATTCCCTCATTGATTCAGGTTTGATATTCAATGCTTAGAGTTTATTGGCTCTTTGAATGTCCTTGTCTACCTTTATAATCTTTCCCTCAACCCTAACAACAGGTGGTTAATTCTGGTGCAAATCTATATGTTTGCTATGGCTGCTTATGTGTTATCAACAAGTTGGTTTATCTCAGCAAATCTGACATGCTTCTTGAGTTGCTTAAGAATACAAACATTCCAAGGTGAAGCGAGTCTTCTCATGTCTAATTAGAAAATGTTAATCTTCTTTTAATCTAGCTAATAACATTCCGTGGATTATATGGCAGTTTTTTGGCTGGAGTTCTTACCCGTAAGGATCACCATGTGCTGATGTTAGCCCTGCAAATTGCTGAGACAATTCTCCAAAAGCTTCCAGATGTTTTTGTGAACTCTTTCATCAAGGAAGGTGTATTTTTTGCCATTGATGCCCTTCTCGTGTCAGAAAAATGTTCTCAATTGATGTTCCCGGTGTGCAATGGCATTCAGCTTCCATTCGATGCTAGTCTAAAATCTTCCTCAAAAGTAGTCATGAGATGTTTATGTTATGCTTTTGATACTGGTCAGTCTCTTTCAACCACAGAAACAGGAACATGCAAGCTTGAAAAGGAAAGTGTTCAAAATCTTGCAAAGCACATCAGAACTAGTTGCTTTGCTTCAGAATTATGCAACTCTGAGAAAGGATTGACAGATATCCTTCAGAAGCTTAGGGCTCTTTCAGCTGAATTGAGTGATTTGATGAATATGCCTGGCAATATTGGCTCTTGCACTCAGGATGAGGAGAAATGTTATTGTGTGTTGCGTCAAATCATTGAAAAGCTTGATGGAAGAGAACCTGTGTCTACTTTTGAATTCATTGAAAGTGGGATTGTGAAGATATTAGTGAATTACTTGTCCAATGGCAAATATCTGAGAGAAAAGGTGGAGCCTCAGGGTACATTGGATGATTGCGATGTTATAGAGAAAAGATTTGAGGTGTTTGCAAGGCTACTTTTATCATCCCCAGACCTATCTGTAGAGTTTCCTTTATCAGTTTTAATACAGAAATTGCAAGGTGCATTATCTTCTTTGGAGAATTTCCCTGTTATTTTGAGCCATGCATCCAAGCAAAGATCCTCGTTTGCAATCATTCCTACTGGACATTGCACATCTTATCCGTGCCTAAGAGTACGTTTTGTCAGGGGAAAGGGCGAGACATGCCTCTGTGACTACTCTGAAGATGTTGTGACAGTAGACCCTCTTTCTTCTGTGGATGCAATTGAAGGATTTTTATCGCCTAAAGTTAGAATAAAAGGAACAGAGCAAATAGAATCAGCTGCTCAAGCTATGGAAGACGTGTTGTCAGCAGAAAATGCACAGTTCAAATCACCATCAACTGCAAACTCCAGTCAAGGGGAAAGTTCAGGACTCATGGAGCCTGATAGTATTGCTACTGATTTGCCTGTAATGCAGGTCCTTATCTAGTGGTTAATTAATGGTTTTTTTTGAATAAATGAGTCCTCTGGATCAGTTTCTTTCCCTGTTTTGCTATCTGTTTATGTGGATTTGGAGAATTTTGTAATCATCATTTCTTTTGCTTTTGCAGGAAGATGAGGCTAACCTATCTCAGTCTCCACCAGAACCAGATGTAAATTTGTTGCAGAGAAATCCTGATGAAACAACATCCTCAAATAATACTCATAATGTAAGTAAATTTTTCCTTTGCAATTACACGATATCAGGTGATATAAAATTCACATAACTCAGGTAAAAGCAGGGTTTTCTCAACCGATTGGTTTGTTGTGGTTGTATAAGCCAGTCCTGATTTTCCTGGTGATTTATGTACATATAAATATGCTTTAATGTTTTATGTTGTATATGCAACTGTTCGTGTAATTGCAAATGAAATGCAAGCTGCTTAATTTGATTGTGGTTGTACTATTGTTGTTTCAACTTGCTTATGGCCTGCTTTTTACTTAATTCAAGGTCTAGTTCTGTTATTAGCTCAAAGATTGTTTGCTGGCCCTCTCATTGTATGATACTTATATTCCAGGTCTCATTGGAGAAAATAGTGCAGTCTCCTTCATGTGCTGATGTCACTACAAAAAGTCATTGTCCTATGTCCTGTAGCAATGGAGATGCTCTGCCGAAACTGGTATTTTACCTAGAAGGGCAACGGCTGGACCAAACTTTGACTCTTTACCAGGCAATTCTCCAGCAAAAAGTTAAAGCAGACCGTGAAATTAACAGCACTGCAAAGCTGTGGACTCAAGTACACACCTTGACTTATGGAATAGTTGTGGATCCTGAAGATGATAGTCCTCCAGATCATTCTAGTACAGCTCAAAATTCCTCTATGTTAGATCAAGTTGGGGCTTATATGCAGCATCCTGCATTTTTCTCAAGCTTGTTTAATGGCGAACTCACTTCTGACCTGGATAAGTATAGTCCTACTAATGATGTATTGTTTCTGCTAAAAAGTTTAGAAGGTTTAAACAGGTTTATATTTCATCTGATGTCTCGTGAAAGAATCCATGCATTTGCTGAAGGGCTGATTGATAATTTGGGTTATTTAAAGGTAGCAGTTCACCCAGTATCACAAAATGAATTTGTGAGCTGTAAGTTGACTGAGAAATTGGAGCAACAGATGCGGGATTCTCTGGCTGTGTCCATAGGTGGCATGCCTGTGTGGTGCAATCAGCTCATGGATTCATGCTCCTTTTTGTTTAGCTTTGAGGCTAGATGTAAATATTTCCGGTTGTCAGCATTCAGCCGTCAGCAAGTTCAACCACAACCATCATCACATAATAATTCAGGTGTCTCAAGGGACGGACTACCAAATGCTGGCAGTTTGTCCCGTAAGAAATTCCTAGTTTTGCGTGACCGAGTTCTGGAGTCTGCTGCCCAGATGATGGATAGTTATGCTCATGTTAAAGCACCTATTGAAGTGGAATATAATGAAGAAGTTGGTACTGGTCTCGGTCCAACCTTGGAATTTTACACTCTGGTTAGTCGTGAGTTTCAGAAGTCTGGCCTTGGTATGTGGAGGCAGGATCATAGTTCATTTACCACCAGCGAGACCCTGCAGGCTGAATACTCTGGAATTGTGAACTCTTCTTCATTTGGACTTTTTCCTCGCCCATGGCCGTCTTCAGTGGATGCATCTGATGCAGCACAGTTTTCTGAAGTTATTAAAAAGTTTTTCCTTCTGGGACAAATTGTAGCCAAGGCTCTTCAAGATGGGAGGGTGCTGGATCTACCATTCTCTAAAGCCTTCTATAAGCTTATTCTTCAGCAGGTATTCCTTGGTTATGGACTTCTTGGGAGTATCAATGGCTCCATGAAAACTTCTCATTAATTGTTTACTCTGTATACTACCCAGTATTAACAAATTTGATTCCCTTTGGGGTTTTAGGAACTTAATTTGTATGACATCCAGTCCTTTGATCCCGAGCTTGGTAGGACATTGCTAGAGTTCCAGGCTCTTGTCAACAGGAAAAAAAATATGGGATCAGCCTTTGGAGAAAACTCATCTACTGCTCTAGATGCATGCTTTTGGAACACCAAAATCGAGGATCTTTATCTTGACTTTACTCTTCCTGGGTATCCTGATTACGTTCTTAGTTTTGATGAAGATCACAAAATTGTAAGGCATTCTTCAATATGATGTCATACATTTCTCCACAGATATTAAATTATTAATGCACTGGGTTCAAAATGATAACACTTCATTCATGTTATGAATGTAGGTGAATATGGTTAACTTGGATGCTTATGTTTCTCGCATTGTGGATGCTACTATACACATAGGAATTTCCAGACAAGTTGAAGCATTCAAGTCTGGATTTAACCAGGTCTGGTATTTCATGCATTATGGTTGTTGTTTCAATAACTCCTTAAGAATAGTGAGAGGATTCCCTGAAGAGAATAGGGGTTTGATTCTTTTAAATATTACCCCTTGGAGTACAGCATATGTTGTCCCTGGAATGATTTGAAATAAGAGTTCAGAATGGTGTTTTTATCTCTTCTTTCCATTATCCTAGGAGTGTTTTGAAGGGAACTCGGCAATCTTTGGGTGGCTAGTTTATAGCCTCATTCTCTTGGTTTCCTTTGAGTCATTATAGTTTTATCACTTAATAATAATAATAATTCTACTTATTCCCTCTTTGTGCAGAGATGTATTGTCCTAGGATTGCTCATCTTATTATGATTCTCTTAATTCCCATCTCCTTCAGTTGCTATGATTATCCAATTTATGATTTCATTTTCAATTTTTTTTGCTTATTACTTGATGACTTTTTTTGTCTTACTTCAAATTTCCAGGTTTTTCCTATTAAACATCTTATGATTTTCACCGAGGAGGAACTTGAGCGTTTGCTATGTGGAGAACGTGAATTTTGGGCTGTATGTATTTTTAACACTTGATTGATTTAGTCTTTACTGGGGAATACTGATGATGTGATTTTTATTTGTCTATATATATCATTTACTTTGGAGCAGTTCAATGAGCTTTTGGACCATATCAAGTTTGATCATGGATACACTGCTAGCAGCCCTCCTGTTGTTAATGTTGGTGCTCGCTCTCCCTCCCCCCCTTCTCCCTCCCTTGCTCTTAAATAACATTAGTTAGCCGGAAAGCTTAGGGGTTCCTCTGAAATATTGCTCATTCATTATGGAATTGCAGTTACTGGAAATCATAAAGGAATTCGAATACGAACAACTACGATCATTTCTACAGTTTGTAACCGGGGCACCTCGGCTTCCTACAGGAGGCTTGGCATCTCTGAATCCAAAATTGACCATTGTCCGGAAGGTCTGTGGCACTGATGCACCCTTCCTTTTCATAAACTGTAGTAATGAGTCGGTCACTTATCCTCTTTGTGCTCTCTACAGCATTGTAGCAACTGTGCGGATGCGGACCTCCCCAGTGTGATGACTTGTGCCAATTATCTGAAGTTGCCACCTTACTCGTCAAAAGTAACATTTATTTCCTCTCTATCTTCTGTGGACTATGAACATACAAGTTTTTTTATGCTTGTATTTTTGCAGGACAAGATGAAAGAGAAACTTCTGTATGCCATAACAGAGGGTCAAGGATCATTCCACCTCTCGTAGCCATCACTGGTACATAAATTTAGAATTTGTAACTATTAGACTAGGTGCTTTTGCATATAGGTAAAAGAATGAGTGCTGATAGATGGTGGTGGGTATAATGGGTTTTAGAGGAATTGGAGAGGAAGCTCCTCTATTTGCAGGCTACATTTGGTGGGATGTGTACATAAATGGAAACCCGGTAGTTGATTTACTCAAGGTTCCGGAAGCTGTACAGAGAGGAGGAAATGATTTCTGTTAGATGGGCTGCCCCGTGTGCTAACACTTCATGCACAAATCACTGTATCTTAGATTTAGGTAACTCTTCCTTCTGGTGCACTGAACAGTTTTATAGCTATCTCTTGCCCATTGAAGAATTGTGTTTTGAGATAGTTAACCTGTGTATAAATGCCTAACTTTATTAAAATGTCTAGATTGCAAAAGCATGTGTGGTTCTCTGCCTGATTCTTTCATTCAATATATCCTTATCAGCCTGCACTTTTATCTCTTACCTGTTAGATGTTTGCAGTCGATGGATTGGCGTTTTGATGGTCTCGGATCTATGAGTAAAGGGAAGAAATGGTTTTATGAATGTAGGGAGGAAAATGGCAAGGACTGCTGCTTGAGCTCGTGATTAAGCGAGCAGTTACCACCACCTTCCTTTTTCTAAATTTTGTGGGAAGCATGGAACGGACACTTGCACTGAATCAGAATAGGGAGTGCTCATCGATGCCATCTTTTAAATATTACCTCAGATCCTAGCATTATCAACAAATTTCTAGGAAATGCATGTGAGTAGCTGATAGCTTTTGTATTTCTGCTCCTGATTTGGCTAAAGAAAAAAAAAAGGTTTGCTTTTTTATGAAAAGGTATGTTTTAGTTGAAGTTTAGAACTTCTCGTGTTTTTCTTCCCTTCAAAAACAAGCAAGTTAACAACTCTCTATGTGCAAATAGAAAACAATGAACCTGATTTTTTTACTTCTTTCAGATTTTTGGGGTTTTAATGTACTTGGTCACATAGTAACGCTAAAAACATCTTATTAACTCCTGTACGTAAACTGACAATGCAAAAGTCGTTTGCTTGACAAATAAATAATCTCCTGAATCTTATATTTAAAAGAAAATATACTATTATTCATCATGCATGTAAAACAATTACATTTGGCTTTATTTTAGGAGGCAGATACATTATCAATACTATTACAAATAACTATTTACATTACTGCTTTTAAACCCAGACCGCAATAAATCATTTGACTTTCACAAACAATAAATCATCACCTGACAATTTCCTAGTTACTAGGCTCTTACATTACATGTCACCTCAATTGCATATGCCATTAACAATTTCACCTCATCTTATTATTGCTAGGCTCTTGTGTTGATTCTTGATTCGGGATGGAAACTGGAAAGTATAATATTCAAAAACATTGTTGCATAGTGAAAAAATTGACTAAAATATATAAGATGCTTAGGGTAATATTCAAAAACTGTTCTCATCACATGAATTATTAGTAATTAGCTATTTCAAATCTGTTCAGAGAAAGGGAATTTAGATTTCCTGCTTTTATACCCAGATCGCAATTAATTAACCTTAAAAACATCCTGGTGTAACAACATGGCATTCTTTTACATGTCTACAACCAAGAGTTTCACGCTTTAACTAGACATAATCGCATGAGCTCATGGTCGGTTGTATAGCAGGCACCGAGTGAAGTTAATGACGATGTCCCTGCTCTATGTGGTAGAGTAATAAAGAAAACTCCCAGTTCCAGTGAAAAATCAAAATTTTTGTTCAGTTTCTTTAAGAAACTTACCCCCTTGATGACTGACTCCGGGAGAAAGAAGATGTCAGCACCTGCACCAATATGATGGCTAATCAGAAGTTGCTGATTTCTTACGGACACTAACATGTGCTTAAGGAAACCTATCATGGCTCTGGTGCTTTAGAAAGTAGCCATTCATGCAGTAAGATGGTTAGCATAATTGTTAGGGTTCACGTCCCTTTTAACTTTGGTTACAGGAAACAGAAATGCAAAATCGTTGAACCTTCTGGGTTCTGACTATTACCAAGTTATTGTGATTCTGGGTCCTCAGAACTGTCATATTATAGTACCTGAAATGTCTTCGGTCCCTTCTTGAGTAGATAACCAGCACTGTTTAAGTTATCCACAAATGTGTCGATATCTGGAACTCTTAGGCCAATTCTGTCTGCTAAACTGTATATTTCCTGAAATAAAATAACACATGTTTGCATGAATTTTATAGGAAACAAATCTTTGTTAGAAATGGAAGAAAAAACGATTGTCCATACAGAAATTGAAAAGGAATCTTTTTGCTGCAACTCTGACTGCCTATTGAGGGCACTTAGAAACCGTTTTGCTTCTTTTTGTTGACTCATCCCCCCACTTCGACCAAAATCTACAAAGCCGTGCTCATCTACATATTTATCATATAGGGATTCTTTCATTATTTCAACCACATCCTGCAAGGCATACGCTAAAAATGAATAATTGATTCAAAATTCATTAAATAGTTGTGACTAAAAACTACAGTTGTCTTAAACTTAAAACAAACCAAGTACTGGTCGAATGCAAAGCTTTAAGTCCTTTAGATAGCACTGTTATCCACATTATTTTCAAATAAACAGGTTCTGGTCAACAATTTAGGGCTTGAGAACACATCTAAAGCGGCAGAGGTAAGAAAATTAGGGCTTCATGACAAAGTGTAACAATATTTTTGTCTTCCATTTTAGCAAACTCTGCTATGTTTTGAAGGAGTTTTGGGCTCTAAATCGGATTTGTTGCTTTTGTCTATTTCAAGATTTATGTGAAGGTCCCTCAAACAGCAGCATGGTTATGTAGAACTCTGCAAAGGCCCTTTGCTAACCTCAACAAGTACCAAACAGTTCACTGGTCTAAAGTTTGAACTCAACTAGAAAATGGTGTTAAAAAAGAACTCGTAATATCAACCAAAACTGACCGTTGCATCTTGGGCTGTTACTTCTTCTCTCAACTCTAGCCGAGCTCGAGCTTCAGCCAGCCTCACCAAACTTTCCAGTTGCCTTGCTGTTATTGGTGTGCAATCAGCTGATGTATTGTGGTCTCTAAGCTGCAAATAGAACTTCTGTAGTATTTCTGCTGCTGGTTTTGACATCCTATGTCAACAAAATCAAATAAGTTTGCATTTGTAGTTGCAAACTAGAGAATATATGAAAATCTCTCAGTTTAGAGATCACAAAAAAACCACCTAGGAAAGACATAAGTTCTAGCATAAGCAATATATTTGCGAAGAAGTGGACCAGGTAATGGAGCAAAATCAGCATCCTTCTTTGGGTCCAGTCTCAACCGTGAAACCAAGGATCCATTTCTTACACTCATATCCATGCCTCCATGCAGTGATGCTGCATTTTGCATCATCAAAGGCATAACTTGTTAGAATATAAAACTCCACTTTGGTAAAATAGATTCATCGGTGGGAAGAAGCACTACCTTACTCAGTATCCCCCCCCCCCCCTAAAAAAAAAAAAAAACCACCACCAAGTGAAATAAGGAGAAAAAGAAATAGGAAGGCTACCTGTCCGTAACTTTTTGGCTGCTGGTGAATATTCTCCATATCCAGCATGAAGCTGCAATAGAAATGATTTTGAGTCTGTCATATCATTAAATGCATACGAACTCAAAGATTATCTTTTTAATTTGGCCCTGGAGACAGTGATAGTTTTAACAAGCAATATTTTCCATTGTTTGAAAAACAATATAATTACATGCCAAGAGCATGTGATTTATGCTGCAATTAAAATGCTGAAAGAGTAAATACAAAACATTCAACGTGGTGAAAATAAAAATACATGCTTATTCACTTCTAACACATCTCATATCAAAACTCTTCGAATTGATCTCATTTCCATGGCATTTGTGCTCAGACAGAGAGTAGTAGACAACAAATGGTCTGTTGGCATAACTTTTACTGATACAGAACAGACTCACCTTGAATGCCATAACATGTTTTCAATGCAAAAGAATGCACTGCCATATGCCAGACAGGATAACTTACTGATATGATGTGATCTGAGACTCGTTTATCCAGCACTTCATCATGTTTGTCAAGTAATATGAAAACCAAATCAAACCGTGAGAGAAGAGCAGCACTCATTTTCAAGTTCTCATTCACTGTCTTTGAACGGCTGCAATATAGATTTCAGATGTAATCAACATATCCATGTGAGAAAGCTATAGTATGCAGGCATCTATATGATTACCATCCAGCAAAATTAAAAAACTAGGGATGTATTTAGAACAGAAAATGCCTAATCTTTGAAGTGTCATATTTTTGCCATGTCAAAGAACATTTTCTTAAATATTATAGCTTAAAGATGCATGGTCAAAACAAAGAATTACCATAGATGAAAATTTAGAAAGTATTACTTGTAATGACCACCAACAGGATTTGCGGCTGCTAAAACAGAAGTTCGTGCTGATAAACTTGCAAGGAGACCAGCCTTAGCAACAGAGACACATTGCTGCTCCATGGCTTCTAGAAGAGACTAGTAAAATGGCAAACCCAATATAATTCTAACCTGGTTTTTGATATCAATGTGATCAAATCCAAAAATTGATAAGTGGTCAGCACAAACCTGATGTTCTGCAGACATTTTATCAAATTCATCAATACAACAGAGTCCACTGTCTGCAAGCACCATTGCCCCTGTTTAAAGATACAATTGTTTTGTGATTTGTCATTGAATAATAACTAACGGCAAAGATAGTGAAGAAATCTTTGGGCACCATGCATACCTAATATATGAACAATGCAGATAAAATGAAACTCATAATTCTTTATATGAATTACTTCCTTCCAACGTTTAGCTTCATGGTTCAATTACAGCCACAATAATAGCATTCTTTTCATTGCAGTGCATTATAAGGAATTCTACTTGGATATTTTGAGTTTTGAAGGGTTCCTCTATATTTTAAACCACTTATGTAACGGAAATAAAAAATTTCCAAGGCAATGCCAACAATTTAAAGAGAGATCACTCTTCAATCAGTTTCCTTCATAATCACCAAGGCTGTGTTTGTTAGATTGTTAAGAGGGATGGTTGGGACAATGGATGAGCGGGGATAGATGAGGTAAATTCCTTATTTGGCACCATGAACTGAGACCAAACGAAGGAAAGGAAAAATCCGTCCTCATTTGTGATCTATAATTTGTCCAATTTGGGCAAATTGGCTTCCATCTTTTCCCTCCTTGCTAGCCAAACAACTAGATGGATGAGTTAACATCCATCCTTTCTCCTTTCCATCCTCCCACTTTACCATATCCATCCTTCCTCATTCCATCTTTTCAACCAGAAAAACACCAAATGTAACTTGTACACCCCCCCCCCCCCAAATGGATCTCACAGCCGAATACTAAGGTCAATATCATTTTGAACCATATAAAGTTCCAGGACACAAATTTACTTAACCTGTAGATCCTATGTCTCATCTTATATAAATAAACACTGCAAAAAAAAAAAAAAGAATAATAATTCAATTTCTAGAAATTTGTTGTTTGTTACTACCTCTCTCAAGTGCAACCGCACATGGTCAGATTTCAATGGTAAATCATGATCATGATGATAAGTAAATCATAGATTTTTCACAATCATAAAGCTGCAAATTAGGCAATCAATACATCATAATTTGATCAGTTAAGAAGAAATCAACTACCAGCCTCAAAAGCATAGTCACTTGTCCTGGCATCCTTGACCACAGCTACAGTGAGGCCAGCATTAGTTGTAGCGTTGCCACACACATAAATGCCACGTGGACAAACAGCTGCTGCTGCTTGCAGTAATTGACTCTTGCCTAGTCCAGGATCACCTAAAAATGAGAATTAATGTTTGTCAAGTCCATCCTCTCTTCCTGTGCATCCCCCTATTTGTAAAGATGTTTTGCATTCTAATCTAGATTTTGTCTAAGCTCTAAAGGATAAATTTCTTTAATATAAACTGATAAAATTAGAAGCATACCAACAATTATAACATGGATGTCTCCTCTGACAGGGACCTTATTCGGATCCATTGAATGCTTCCGGACACCTCCAAACAGTGCTAATGTTATCCCCGCTGTTTAAGGAAAAAAGAAATCAGAAGTATACATAACTTTGTTGTTGAATTTAAATACAATGATTAGGAACCAATTAAAATTTACTACCTGAAAAAACTAGGTGGTGACAAGATAATACAAGAGAAATTCTGGAAATGTTTTCTTGCCATTCACTAAGAGAGTTACAATATATATATACATCAAGAAGTATCAAATCCCTTAATTCTAGGAAAACATAATCATATCCTTTAATACTAGGCCTAGACAATAATTGAGAACTTTAGAGAGAATCAAGGGATATACAGCTATAACAGAAATTAAACAAAGAAAGAAGAATATAGTGACAGCTATGAAAGAAATAGAATATACTGACAGCTATTAAAGAGATGAAATAAAAGAGAATATATTGACAATGCTAACATCCCCCCTCAAATTGATGCTGGAGGATTACGAAGCATCAATTTGCCAACCAAAAACTGATGTCGTGGTCGAGTCATGGATTTGGTGAACACGTCAGCAATCTGGAGATCAGTGGAGATATGTGGAAGAGAAATAACATGAGCATCGACGGCTTCGCGGATAGAGTGACAATCCACTTCAATATGTTTGGTGCGCTCATGGAAGACAGGATTCGTAGCAATCTGAATAGCACTCGTGTTGTCTGCATGGAGGAGAGTAGGAGTAGTCTGCGGAAATCCCATCTCGGCAAGTAGGCCACGAAGCCAAACAATCTCTGAGCAGGCAGCGGACATGGCGCGATATTCAGATTCGGTCGAGGATTTGGAGACTCGAACTTGTTTCTTACTTTTCCAAGAAATCAAGGAATCACCAAGAAACATACACCAACCGGTAACAGAGCGTCTGGTATCAGGACAACCAGCCCAATCTGCATCACTGTATGCAACAAGACTAAGAGGAGATCCAGCTGGGTAGAATAGACCACGGTTAGAAGAACTAAGTAGATATCGAATGATGCGACGGACTGCTGCTAAGTGTAGATGACGAGGAGATTGCATAAATTGACTGACTTGCTGAACAGCAAAGGAGATATCAGGTCGAGTAATAGTAAGATAATTCAAGCTGCCAACAAGTTGTCGATACAAAGATGGATTAGGAAGAAGATCCCCAACATCACTTTGAAACTTAACATTCACCTCTAAAGGAGTATCTACGGGAGAAGAAGCTTGAAGACCAGCCAAAGCAATCAAATCATGAGTGTATTTCTGTTGGTGCACATAAATACCAGAAGAGGAAGAATGAACCTCCAAACCCAAGAAGTAAGTGAGAGAACCAAGGTCCGTCATATGAAAGGAATCCCGAAGGTGTTGCTGAAGTCTGCTAATCAATGTCGAATCAGTGCCTGTAATGACAATGTCATCGACATAAACAAGTAGAAAAACATACCCAGTAGATGTTGTGCAAAGAAATAATGAAGAATCATATTTGCTTTGCACAAAAGAGAAGCGAAGCAAGGTAGTGCGAAACTTGTCAAACCATGCCCGGGGAGCTAGTTTCAAACCATACAAGGACCGCTTCAATTTACAAACAACCGATGTAGAAGATGAAACCAAACCCGGTGGAGGTGCCATATAAATATCCTCTTTGAGATCACCATGAAGAAACGCATTTTTGACGTCCATTTGATGAAGTGGCCAACCCTGTGAAGCAGCAATGGCAATAATAGTGCGCACAGTAGTCATTTTGGCTACAGGGGCAAAAGTCTCTTCATAATCCACCCCATATTCTTGTCGATTCCCCAGAGCAACCAACCGAGCTTTATAGCGGTCTAGAGTGCCATCAGAGCGAAGTTTTATGGAATATACCCATTTACACCCAATGGGTTTAACGGATAGAGGACATGAAACAAGATCCCATGTATGATTATCCTGAAGCGCACAAAGTTCTTCCTGCATGGCGGTTTGCCAACACTCATGCTGGACAGCCGGTGAGTAACATGATGGAACAATAATATTGGATAGAGTAGCAGAGAAACCAAACCTATCAGGAGGATAAGAAACCCTCGAAGAACGACGAAGGGCAGGCTGCAGAGGGGAAGGTACCGAAGCAGTCTCAGTAGCAGGATCAGATGGTGGGTTAGTCTCCGGAAGAGCCAAAATTGGGCGCCGTCTTTCATACACAATTCCAGGTTTAAACCGCTCAAATGACGACACATCCTCAAAATGAGGAAGAAATGTCTTAATACCTTAATACCAGTAGAAAATTGGGTTTCAACATAGGCAAGAAATGTCTTAAAGACGGAAAGAACCTCAGATTTGGAACGTAGGAAGTATACCCAAGTAAACCGACTATAATCATCAATAAAAGTTACAAAGTACTTGAAATGAGCATGAGAAAGTATCGGTGAAGGTCCCCAAACATCACTATGAATAATATCAAAACATTTTGTGGCACGACTACCATGAGAAGGAAAAGGAAGAGTTTTACTCTTTCCTAACTTACATGTTGAACAATCAATCAAAGCATCGAAAGAAGAAAATTTATCTTGATTTCCCAACAAACCAGAATTCAACAATCGCGATAAAACAACAGAATTTGGATGGCCTAAACGTTTATGCCAGACTTCACTTTTATTGAGAACATTAGAGCATGCAAAAGAAAGACAACTAGGAATGGAAAAATTCAGCGGAAATAAGCGTCCAATTTTAGGCCCCTTCGCGATTACTTTCCCCGACACCTGATCCTGCACAAGACAACCATTACGAGAAAAATGCACATCACAGTTGTCATCCACCAGTTGACCAATTGAAATAAGGCTAGTAGACAGTTCTGGTGATACAAAAATATTCGTGAAGGTGGGATCAATATCTCCAATTTTAGTGATGGGTATATGACCACCATTAGCAACCTGAATTTGTGATGAACCATGATACTCTCGCACATTCTTAAGCATACTTGATGAGTTGGTCATATGATTTGAAGCAGCGGAATCAGCAAGCCAAAGTTGTGAATTGGAAGTATTACCTTGTAGCCCTAGGGCCGAGAGGGCTGTAATGATCATTTGCTGCACCATTTCTGGAGTAAGAGAACTGGTAGCGACTGTCACAGATGAGTTTTCAGATACCACCGCTGGAAAGGCTTGTATTTTCCGGTTTTGAGGACGAGTGGGACACTCCTTGATAATGTGCCCTTGCTGTTTGCAATAATTGCAGAACTTCTTTCTACAATTGTTAGCTATGTGGCCATATTCCTTGCAACTATAACACTGAACATTGCCCATATTCCGGCCTCTACCTCTTCCTTGGGCAGCAAAGGCAACTGCAGCTGGGTTATCCTGCTTTAGAGTACTTTGTGTAAGGATTCGCTGTTCTTCCCGCAGTAATTCCCCAAAACAAACATCCAAGGAAGGCAAGGGAGCTCGGCTCATCAAATTTGAGCGAGTAATCTCAAATTCAGATCTCAATTTCATGAGAAATTGATCACGCTTGCTTTGCTCATGCACCTTCTGAATAACCGAGAGGGATTCTACTGGAATCTGGGCATAAATGATATCAGTATATTCTGCCCATAGATTCTGAAAACCAGAATAATACTCCTGAATAGAAAGATTGCTTTGAGAATAATTAGAGATGTCGTGTTCTAATTGAAAACGTCTAGCATTGTTATCTTGATAGTAAACCTTTTTCAGATATTCCCACATGGTTCTTGCTGTTTTGTATGGCCTCAGATTCAGAATAATGAGGGGGTCGACTGACCCTAGTATCCAGGACATTACCCGAGCGTCCTTGACCTTCCATAAAGACAGTTCTTTAGCATCAGTAGGGGCTGGATCACTCCCATCCACATGACCCCACAATTCTTTTCCTGTGACAAAGACTTGAAACTGAAATTCCCAAGCTGAATAATTCTTCCCAGTAAATCGGACACCAAACAGATCAGAATTGTTTGACATCTTTGTAGTGATACACACAAAAAAAATCACAGAATCAAGAGAATACAGACCTCAGCTGACAACCAAGAACCAAACCAAAAGAATCAAGAAACTGAGAGTCCTCTGTATCTAGGACTGATCCAGAATAATCCAGAAACCGAAAACAGCAAGAAAGAACCTGATTTTGGGATACAAATTCAAAGGTATAGCTCTGATACCATGACAAGATAATACAAGAGAAATTCTGGAAATGTTTTCTTGCCATTCACTAAGAGAGTTACAATATATATATACATCAAGAAGTATCAAATCCCTTAATTCTAGGAAAACATAATCATATCCTTTAATACTAGGCCTAGACAATAATTGAGAACTTTAGAGAGAATCAAGGGATATACAGCTATAACAGAAATTAAACAAAGAAAGAAGAATATAGTGACAGCTATGAAAGAAATAGAATATACTGACAGCTATTAAAGAGATGAAATAAAAGAGAATATATTGACAATGCTAACAGGTGGTTCATACTTAGAGACTGCAAGGAATTGCATTAATCAAGACTCGATAGCAGATTTTACAGAAACGGATACCAATGAAAAAACTAGTATTGGAGAGCAGAAACAGTGGAATATCAGAAAATTAAAAGATAAATACAGCAAATTTACTAGTGATTTAGAAAGTTGTTTTATTTTTCCAGTACAAGCACAAAGATTGGGAAATAGGAGTGAAGACCTTCACACAGCACATTCTACATTTCCCAAAAACAGTAGAAAGATGCTGGAGACACTGGTGAAAATGAATCAGAATAAAATTAGGGGGTCACTTTAACACGCAAAAGTTTGAAATACCTTTAACAAGCTCATGTCCATAGATAGACGGACATATTGACTGAAGTATTTGCCGGAAGATATCTGAACCATGTTCTTCTGAGAACTTCACAATAAATTCCAGATCTCGTGGAGAGAATGAGAACAGATCAGACAGTTCTGTAGCTCTTGCATTACATTTGGAATCTTGCAAATTGTCGGATGTAGATTGCAACTTCGAGTTTTTTATAGAGACCACTTCTAGATACAAATAATAAAATCCTTGATTTTTGTTTTTTGATTTTCCTGAAAGAATTAAGGCTTGCAGAAGGCTATATTAGCAACTGGAAATAGTTTCAGTTAAGTGCACTAGAGTTAAATGCTCGTGCATCAATCATAAAGAATTATGCATACACACGTGAATAGACTGTAAAACAAAGCAATGTTGCAGCATAAATCACTACGGTCAACCAGTGTTCTAATCTCAATTTGCAGATCTTTATGCTTTCCACCGGTGCAAATCTTCAGAGAAATGTTATGATCCTAAAAATCTCAAGAAAAATCTTAAGCTTAAGCTAATAAGGAAATGATATAGTCTAGTTATTGAAACAGCTATATGATAGTGTGACAAAATAGAAAAAAGAGTTCCATGTCACATTGTAGGATTGCTTTAGCAGCTGTCTACTGATCACATTTTATGTCTTTGTTTAGGGACTGCACATAGAAACAGTTTTCTTGGAACTGATACCATCTAAATGGTGTAATCTATCCACAACTCTGTCATGAAAATAGGAGAAATAATTTTCTTTTCCAAAAACAGAAAGTGGGTCGTGATCTAGAAATTTGAGTGTTCAATCAAATATCAAAACTTGTGAGCATCTCTTTTGATCAGTGGAACATCAGTTCTCCTGTATATAAATTAAACAGATGGTGATGGCTAAGCAGTATCGCACGAAATAGCAATTTTATTTTTGATGAAGCTCAAAAACTGTAAATAGAAACAGCCAATATTTAGTTTCTACAGTTCTTATCTTTTTGGATTCTCTGCTTACTGGTACATGTAATTCCTGTAGTCATTCATATGTCAGAAAAGGAAGCCTATAATTTCTTCATGAACTTCAGAGTGAATATATATATATAACAACAGCTAAAGTGGTTGTGTTAGGACCGACAATAGAGATGCAAATGATGCCACCAAATGCATATCATGTCCAAGAGGGTATGCATTCTTTCCAGTGGTAAAGAATCTTCTTTATTTTTCAGGCATCCCCTCGGCATTTTTTTGTTATGATATAATGCACATAAGATGGTTTTGATGAAAAGGCACAATAAGATTGGTGCTCACTCCAGTGCTTATAGCTTTGTGGATCTAAATCACCATCTCGTCATTAACCACAAAGCATTAACAATGATCATGCACAATTCCATGTATGATGATGGAATACAGTGGCACATGGGTGTCAAAGAAATCCTTTTATCATACCTCCTCCTGTATCCAAACAGCTATTGAATGTTTTTATAATGCCAGTGACAGTCACTACATCTCCAGGGATGCATGCATCAACAAGATCTTCAGTCAATTCACATTCCACTGTTCGTGGCACCCGTCCTTCTTCATGATCTTCAGATCTTAGTAATTCCTGTAGCCTGATGAAGACCACATGTTTTGAGTGGAAAGAAAAACAAAGACAGCAACATATTCTTCATTTTAAGGGGACTAAGGAAATCCTTCAAGGAATAAATTGAAGTATGCTTTGCATCACTGCGCTTACTTTATTTTCTGAAAATCTATGGCTTTAGCAGAAGATCTAATTGGGATGAAAGTTCTGCTCTTGCACCCATTTAAAGAGCAAACAGATGGTGGTGAAAATTTTCCATCAGGAAATATACGTAAAATGCTGTATTTGCACTTCGCACAGTCGAAATTCATTTGTACCACTAGTGGCCTCACATTGCTAACTTTAACCACACTCCCCCGCACAGATACAAGCTTGTCTGTCATGTCACCAAATGATATGCCATTCAATATTCCTCATCCAAGTCTGGGGGCAAAAAAAAATGCATACATAAAATTAAACTTACCAATATATGCTGCTTTTAGGTTCTTCAAAGCAATCATAGATTCAGGGTAGTTGTGAAGACGGATGTTTATCTTCATGCCATCATCTAAGAAGCTGTCCTCGCATTTGCTCAAAAACACCTATTCCAATTCATTAATAAATTTCCTTGAACCAAAAAAAAAAAAACTGAAAGAAACCTCCAAGCATTATCCACTACTGCCAGTGTCTACCTTGTGAACTGCAGCCCCCATGCACGAGAGAGCTACTTTAGGTTTCTCTTCTAAAGTTACATAGAATTGCTCAAGTTCACGTATATTTTGAAATTGTTGAAAATCAATAGACAAATAGTACGCTCCATTTTTATCCTTTACCTGTTCACATAATTCAAACATCAAATTCCTAAATTTACTGATAATCCATAAACAAATCCGACCACTGCAACTCAAAAACCTAACGAGAGGTTCAAACTTATATAATAGACAAAAAACAAATATTTAAAACTAGCTAAGAATGTCATAACAAAAACAAAAGCAGCAGTCTAAAAAAGTAAAACCTGATTTTCTTCCTCATTTTTCTTTTATTTAAATCATTAAAATATTCCTTTTTCACTTAACTAGTCACCATCATTCTTTAATATGTGCCTAAGTCCTTACAATTAATGAACTCCTTCTACGATTCTGCGAAGAATTTAATAATTAAACAGCTTTTAGATTTCCAATTTCCAGGAAGCCAAAGCTAGTTCAAGAACAATTTCTCATAATATAGTGCTAATTATACAGTTTAAGTCAAAGGAAAGGGATAGAGAGGGACCTGAGAAGCGAGATCCTCACCAGGAGGAGTATTGCTAAAGAAGTGAATGAGATGAGAAGTGAGCATCAGCTTTTCTTCGTCTACTGCCAACTCGTTTGAAGGGCAGTATGTGGCCAATATGTTAACGACGTCGTCGCTTGCATAGTGGTGGTGTTGCTTCTTTTTGTTCGCGCTCTCTCCATGCGTTCCGTACATCGCCGATCGCTAAGAGAACCGACCGTTGTTCTCCGCCGATGAAAGGTGTGCGAAAATTCTCCTCTCGTTTTGGCGGGATACAGAGAGAGAAACGAAACGAAACAAAATGGGCTTTTGGTCATGGGTTATTTATCGGGCCAATGCAATTTTTGGCAGATGGCTTACACGTGGAGGGCCGATAAGCCAGCAGCATCCCTCCTGGTCTATGACTAGCCCCTTTTAAAAACAGACCGTCCGATGTCCTCCACGTGTCAAGTCTAAACAATAAACAGTGCCCAAGATAAAACAGCCCGTCAGGTTACCAAAAAATCAGGCCCCTCGCCTTACTCTTCAATATTTCTTTTTTCTTTCTCCACCCCTTTCTCTAGGAAACAAACTACACAAGCTCACAAAGCTGAAAGAGTGACAAAAAGGTACTTGTTTCTCTTCTTCTTCTTCTTCTTTTTTCCAACCTATTCTTTTGGGTTCATTTATGTGTTAAAAGCTGAATTCTTATTCATTTCTATTCATTAGGTTTTCTATCAATAATGAAATGGTTTGGTTATGCTATTGCTAGGGTTTATTGTTAAATGTCTGCAAATCTTGACAGCATCGACTTAAACTCCGACGTACTTTCCGGTGAACCAGAAAACGATGTTAATGGGTTTAATAATGTCTTTGAAGTAAGGACCAAGGTGGGTTTATCTTCTGATGCTGAAGCCCTAATAGACTCTGGTAAGAATGGTGAGGGTCAGAACCAGGAGGCTGTAATAGATCAAGTTAAGGACTTTAAAGGGGATTGTGACTTGCAGGAGGTTGCTGTTGGTGGAATAGGCAGGGAGGGAAAGATGGATTCTGCTGATAAAAGTGTTGATTTGGAAGGGGAAAATGGGTCTGGAAGTGGTGTTGATGATGGCTCTGCACAAGAAGTAGAAGTAGCGGAAACAACTGTAACACACTCAAGAAAAGTAGAGGGGGAAAGTTCATTTAAAATCGAGGAGGAAGTGAAGGAGAGGGACTGTGGCGTAGCAAGTTCTAGTTCAGTCGGTGAGGATGATATCCAAGTGAAAAATGCTGATGTGAAAGTGAAAGTAGACAATGCGAATGACTTATCGCCTCACAAAGAACCTGGAAATGTTTCACCAAAGGTTAGTTCTGAAGGTGTTGAGAGTCAGGTCATGGAAATCGATGATGAACGAGGTAAGGACTCTGAGGGTGAAAATGAGGATGCCCCTGCTTTTGATGAAGGGGTTTTGCAGGAAAATGAGAACCTTGAGTCCAACGAGTCAAAACTTGTTGTGGATGTCGGCGCAGATGGGAATGCTACAGGTGATGTGAATACAAAAATGGCTTCCAAAGAAGCAGGATTGAGTGCTGGTGATCTGGTATGGGGTAAAGTGAGGAGCCATCCCTGGTGGCCTGGGCAAGTATTTGGTCGTAGTGATGCGTCAAAGAAGGCTAAGAAGTATTTTAAAAAGGATAGTTATTTAATAGCATACTTTGGGGATCAAACTTTTGCTTGGAATGAGGTGTCAAAGATAAAGCCCTTCCGCTGCAACTTCTCACTATTGGAGAAACAGAGCAATTTAGAGGATTTTCATGATGCTGTTCAGTGTGCTTTGGATGAGGCTTCTAGACGGGTAGAGTTTGGGCTGGCTTGTCCATGCATGCCTGAGTATAGCAAGATAAAAACTCAGATAATTGTCAATCCTGGAATCCGGGAAGAATCTTGTAGAAGAGATGGCGGGGATAGTTTCTCAAATGCTGCTTGTTTTGAACCCCTAAAACTTATTGAGTATGTGAAAGACTTAGGTCAATTGCTGTTAGGTGAAATTAACATATTGGAGTTTGTAACAGCACGATCCCAATTGTTGGTATTCAATCGTTGGAAGGGTTATTCTCACCTGCCTGAATTCCAAATCCTTGGTGAACTGCTAGAGAGTGATGCAGAGATTCCACAATCAGCAGAAGTTAAACATGGCAGTGAAATGGTTGCAAATACTCCAACCAAGGTTAAAGATGAGCCTGTATCCTCTGGAAAGGAGAAGCCAAAAAGTGCAGATCACTCTTCACGCAAGCGTAAGCACATTTCTGGGGATAAGGAACATCCAAGCAAGAAAGAAAAAAGTTTGGCTGACCTTATTGCTGAAAGGCGCTCATCAGCTGCTAAAGCTAAATGTAGTTTGGATGGTGAAGCTACTGGCAAGACGACTACATCATCCTCTGGTAAGAAAAGGAAGACTGTTAAATCTATTTCTGATGATTCAATGATGAAACAAAGCAAAAGTCCTTCCTCATCAGGGGTTAATAATGGTTCCTCGCAGCCTAAGAAAACCTATAGAGTTGGAGAAAGTATCCTCAGGGTTGCAAGCCAACTGAATGGATCGACTCCTATACTCAAATCTGTTAATGGAAAATCTGTTAATACAACTTCTCGTAAAAATGCAAAGAAGAGTAAGAGCCAGGAGAAGTCTACCTCTGGAAAGAGTAAAGGTAAAATGCTGTTTTCAAGAATGAATGATTCTGATGGGGAATGATTTTTAAGATATTTTTCATGGGAAATTTAGAGATTATATAATAGTTTCTGTATTGTATTTCTTTATGGGAAAATCCAGTCGTTTTAGGCTATTATAAATTTAGTGGTACTTTGGGTCTTATTCTGCTTAGAACTTTATAATCTTTCCTAAATTATTGATAATTGAATTTCGGCTATCTTTCGTCTCCCTTACTTCGTCTACTTCTCTGGCGCTTTCTCCCCCTCTCATCCCTGATTTCTCTATTCCTATCTTTGTCCACATCAGCTTCGCCTGATGAGTTGGTGTCACAGCTTTGCTTGGTTGCCAGAGATCCTATGAAGGGATGCAACTTCCTGAAATCTTTAGTTAGTTTCTTTGTGAAATTCAGGAATTCAGTTTGCATTAATCCACTCAATTCACAGCAGCATGTACAGTCCTCCCTGGAACATATTTCTGGTGGTGATGTTGGAGAATTATCAACCATAGTAGAAACTCAAACTACTGATTCAGAGCATGTGAAAGATTCTCATTGGACTGACAAGATGACTCAAAGCAATCCTAAAGGTCAATCATCCCATGAGAATAAGAATGAAGCAAGAGAAATTCCGGAGGAGACTCCAACCAAAGACGGCGTTCCGACCTTCAGAAAACAATCAGCTGTTCAGACGGAACCCAATTTGGAGTGTGAACTACACATTGCTGGTGGAATTCTTGATTTGGGAGCAGGCAAGACCATAGATCACTTGGAAGGGAAGCGTAATGATGATTCCTCCCCATGTCCAACAGCGTTGATTCTAAACTTCACAGACTTGGATGCAGTTCCTTCCGAGACAAATTTGAACAGGATATTCAGCCATTTTGGACCTTTAAAGGAAACGGAGACTCAGGTGCTGAAGAAGAGCAAGCGTGCTAAGGTGGTTTTCTGCAGAAGCGCTGATGCAGAAACAGCCTTCAGCAGTGCTGGGAAATACAGTGTCTTTGGACCTTCACTTGTCAGCTACCGCCTCAAGTATATTACTTCCACAAATTGTAAATCTTCTCCTAATGCAACAAAGCGCATGGAAAAAGATGCATCATCTACGGAGGGAATAGCAATTGATGCTTCAAGCTCCCACTCCCGTGAAGCAGATCCAAAGTAATTTTGGGTATCCATACCACGAACATGAATGTAGTTCTTAGTGCTTTCTTCAATCCCCCCCCCCCTCCCCCTGCTTTGCCCCGTTTTTTACTATCTCATATTGGATCTGATTGGCGACACCACTAGTCGGAGTAAATACAGTGCGAATTCTAAAATTAGGCTGAACGGTGATGGAGGCACTATTAAGGAAGTTACGAGGAAGTATAGTGATATGATTGGTCCATCTTGCTTACTTTTCAGTTTCCTTATAGAAAAAGAGAGAGAGAGAGAGAGAGAGTTTTCATTCAATTAGGTTGCATTTCCATTTTTATCATGCTTTCTAGTTTCTTAAAAGAGTGACGGAGGGACACTTGGTAGCCATCGGTTTATATTCCTGTCCGCTCCACTCCAATTTCCTTGCGTATGCAAGTTCTTATGTGGCCGCATGCGGTTAAGTTTTGCTTCTGATGTTCTCGTTCACTTCCACGGCTTGCGTTTGGAATGCATCGACGTGCGCCAGAGTATCTGAGGTGTCGTGAAATATCCTGATACTAAATAAAAAGTTGATATTACAAAATAAACTCTAGGTTATAGTTTTAAAAAAATAAAAAAACAAGTATCTAAGTTTACACAGGATAAAAACACTACTCTTTATATTTTTACTATTCATGAGCACAAAAAATTCATTCCGATACTTGAAATTTTCATCTTCTTAATTTTAATCCGTGTTGTACATTTAAGCCATTAGCCATGAACTTATTTTTCTGAAGTTGAGAAAAAAAAAAAAAAAAGGAATAAAATGGAAAGATTTTTTTATTAAATACCTCATATAACATTTTTTTCTCTCTCTTTTTAGATCTTGGAAAAAATATATCTTTAAATAAATTTATTAAAATAAATATTTAAGAGATTATCTAATTATACCGTTGTTAAACAATGAATGAAATGGAAAGATTTTCACCAAGCGATGCAGAACAAATGGATTGCACTCAAATGGAAACAATGAATATGGGGCCCACTAAACATATGTCTCGGATTAATATCAACGGACAAACATGTACGAGAAATATAACAGAAAACAGTCCAGCACGCCCAAACCTGGGTTGATAAAAGGAGGATCATGCGTCATTAATACTTTAATTTTCTAAAAAAAGATGAAGTTAGAAAAAGGAGAAGTACTGAAGTAGATCTTTATGCTCAAATATATTTGACATTCTCAGTAATGGAGTTCTACTCCAATATTAAAAGAAAAATGAACGTGGAAAATTGAAGTTTGTGTTCAAATTATAGTTTTGAAATCCAGTCTGACCTGGCGGGTCGTTTTAGGATTCGATCGATTCGAGACTGGAACCAGACCGAGTTAAAAAAAACAGAAAAAAAAACCCGGTATGACCCGACTAACCTGATGGGTTGACCCTGTCAAGACCCGTCTACAAACCCATTGACTTTTATTTTTTTACTAAAATAATATCGTTTTGATTTATTTTTTTTTAACTCGGTCAAAACCTAGTGACTCGGTCAAAACTCGAAACTCGGATTTTGAACCGGGCCGGATCTTAAAACTATGGTTCAAATACATTATTTTTACAAATGGAAAAATAAAAAAAGTGTTTTCTCAATTTTTTCATCACAAAGCTTCGTCAAAGTTTTTCCGAGGTATTTAGAAGTGTGATTACAATTGTTTTTTTTATTTAGAAATGCATCAAAATAATATATATTTTTTATTTTTAAAAAATTATTTTTAATATCATCATATCAAAATAAAAAAAATATAAATTTAAAGTAAATAAAAAAATATTTAAAAAATCACTTTTAAAAAACAAAGACAAACAAACTCTCCATCTAGAATAGTTTTCTAGTTTTTCAAATGCATATTGAATTTGAGAACTAAAGAATTAGAGGTTCTCTGTAATTTTTCTTTACAGGTTTCCATCCTTTTTCAAGTTCAAAAAAATTGGAACAATATATATTTTAAGATTATTTTTTTATATTAAAATATTTTGTATCGAATACAAAAAAAAAAATAGACACATTTAAAAAATTGACTACTAAAATTATTATTTTCTTGTTGTGCTCTCTAATATTCACCACTATCATAAATTGTATTTGGACAACTAAACAATTATTAAAAAAAAAAGAATTCAAACTTATTTTGTATATATAAATCTAATATAAAGATTCTTTTAGTTAGCAATATAACTTTTTTATGATAATTTTAATTTGATTAAAGCAAAATTAATATTCTACAATTATATTATCATGAATATAAAATATTAAGATAATTATTATAAATTATTGTTTTGATTTTTCATGAAAAAAATTTGAATCTTAATGTATTTTTTATTTTCTTCAATGAAAAAATTATTCTTTATTTTCAATAAACAAACATATTTTTTTATATTTTAATAAAAAACTTAAAAATTAAAAAATAGTTGTGTTAATAAATATAATAACATTTCAGATCATTTGCTTTTAAATTCGTTTGGTTGATAATCTAGATTATAATTATATATATATATATATATATATATATTTGTTTTTATAAAATCACAACATGCATGTATGCTAGAAAATTTTATGATTCCCATATGTAATTATTGTAAATGAAAAGAAATTTTTTTAAAATAATGATACTAAAAATAATTGTTATATGAAGTAGGAATCAATAATTACAAAAATAAAACCCGTCTTTTCATTTTAATTTAATTTTTTTTATTGATTTTATTTTTGTGTTCAGAAATATTGTTGAAAATTTATAATTTTTTAAAAAATAATTTTTATATAATTTCAAATTATTTTAATATTTTAATAAAATAATATTTTAATAAATTTTTAAATAAAAACAACCTCACTTCATACTACTTTTTACTGAGCACTAATTATTTTATTTTTTTAAACCGGCCGCTTCTCTAGAAATTCAAAAATCATTCTCCCTCCCCCCCCTCTCCTACGGTCTACTTTTCTACCTCTCAAATCTCTCACACCCTAAGCCCTAAATTCAGAATCAATAAATAACTTTTTTTTTCCCACTTAGAACCTCATCGCAATGAATGAATCCGAGCAAAATTTCATCTTCGAAGAAAAAACGCTAAGCCTCATTGATGTCTCCTTTGAAGACGATTGCCTTTATAACTCACCTTCCCACGACTTCCATGTCCGATTCTCAGGTCTTCTTCTTAACAATCATCTAATTTCTTCTTCTTTTTTTCTTCTTTTTACCTTGATTAAGCTGATTTTAGTCCTGCAAACGAGCTTCAATTTAAATATACCTGTCGCGACGTGGAGGTAATTGATCTTGTTTTATTTTTATTCTTGAAATTGCGAAATTTAGGTTTTTATTATTATTATTATCATGTTTTTTTACTTGCTTAGTCTCTATATTTTCTTTAATCATAACAAAATAGATTTAAAATTGAGCATTTGTGGGTGATGAATGATGATAGATTTGTGTCTAAATCCATTAACATGTAATGGAGTAGCCCAATTAAATTGCAGATTAAGAACAAAATACTAGTTGCAGAATTCAATTTATGTTTGATCATCCACGGCGCAAATAATCTGTTAGCTCTAAATGTGCAGATACTAAGATAGGGGCCGAAAATAACTTGGGTTTTGCGGAAGCCAACAATACGCAATCTGTGCTGGACTCCTTTGACGGGGGAGAACTAGGGCCTGATCCTATTAAATCAATGGAACCAGAAAGGGTGAAAAAGAATACAAAGTATAACTTGCGCAAAAGCTTAGCCTGGAACAGTGCTTTCTTCACAAGTGCAGGTTTAGTTTCATTTCATGAAATTTGAAGATTTTCATTCATTCATATGGTAAGGAACGCATTTTTTGGTGTAAGCAGGTGTTCTGGAACCGGAAGAGTTGTCTAGCATGATTGGATGCGAGAAACATATGTTACCCGGGATTGAAGAGGATATCCATACATCTAGTGATTCTATATCTACATTAGCGAGTGATAATTTGACCTTGGTGAATCTTGAGGAGGCTGACTTGTTTGGAGATATAAGAGCTTCAATCCAGCGATCCACTAAAGGGCCTGGTGTGGAAAATTCAAGGAGCAAAGTGGGTTCTCCAAAAACAGAAAGCAAAACCATCCGATGTAAGTCTGCATTTACTACTACACTTGGCCCGGGACAATTAAAACACTGCATCTAATTCATATCTTCTAACTCATGCAACTGTGATTCCTCTATCACCATTATAATTGATTGTCCCGTCTAAGTCTAGTAAACTATTACTTAGTCCATCAATAATACAACCACATAACTAATTGTGTTCCTTTATCCATTTATTACCTCCTCCGACACTATTATACTGTCCTGACAAATTCTATCTCAGATACAACGTGCTAATACCATTCAGCTGGTTTCACTCTGACAGTCTAAAATAACATTTTTCAATGTCACAAAATTTAAAATCTCCAGGTCACCTTGATTCTATCTAAGATGGGCATAATGCTCGGGTTTGCCAGGGGACCAGGTGAAAAGTAAACATGCATTTCATGCTTCTAGATATAGTTGCTGGACTAATTCCCTTACAGAAAAGATGGTGCAGTTGTGTTTGATATACCCTGTAGGATGTTAAGATGCCATCCTCTTCCCTCTTGCATGTGTGTGCATGTTTGGATCTTGCAGAATATTTTCCGTTGTTTATTTGCTGTGAAAAATCTTTGTCCAAGTTCAGACTGATTAGGCTAGCATGTTCCCCAGTAACCTTGTAGATTTTGGCTTAAAAATTTCAATTAACTCATTATGAGTGCATGATTTTGTTAGCTCATCTTTAAACTAATAGAACTGTTCCTTTCAGCTTCGGAGAAAGTGGATGCTGCTTCTCGAAATAGGGTACCAGCTTCGGAGAAAGTGGATATTGCTTCGCGAAATAAGGTAACTTCAGCAGCTAGAACTGTAATTCACTTAATTGTCTTTATTGTAAAGAACTTTGTACATTTTGATGCTTTCTTATTGTAAATTTCAGCTAAAGGCCAGAGCTGCTCCCAACAAGCCAAATGCAATCATGCCAGGAACAGAGAAGACTGCAAAGCAGGTCTGTCTGTCCACAAACTTCATTGCATGCATTTACTTGATATTTGGCATATGTTTTGTTAATTATGCTGCTGTGTGGAAAGGAATCAATGTCAGTTATCCTGGCATTTAACTGGAAGTAGACATTGTTCATTTGATCTAGATATTAATTAATTAACAATTATTAACATTAACATTAAATTTTTTTTTTTAAAAAAAACTAAAATGTGTGGCTAATTTGCAGTATCTATATTCATATAATACTATTCCTGAGTGTATTATTTTGTGGTTTCTTTTTCTTTTTTTCTACTTTCACCCTTCAACTTCTCAATATATTTTTTTCAATTTCTATTTTAGGAATTATGTTTTGTTATTTTTTTTCTATTGAGTTATATATTAGTTTCATAAATTTAATATTTTTTTTTTCGATTTCAACCTTTAATATTAAATTTGTGAATGTAAGACTTTGGAATTTTTTTAATTTGCTTTTTATAAATATATCATAATATCATGATTCGGATTTAATAGGTTAACATGGGTTTACTTAGAATACTTTTCTTTAGGCCTCTTTTTATAATTTTTACGATTTTTTTTATAGGGTTATCCTGATCTCATGACATTTGTTGTGGGTTTGACAAGTTGACTCGATTTATTTTTTTTGTCTATTTTTAATTCATTTTTTTAAATATTAGGTTATTTGACAATTTGACTTCATTATTTTTTTCAATTTATTTTTTGTGGAGTTATCATGATCTCATGAATATAATATTTTTTTTTCTTCTCGATTTCAATCTTCAACATTGAATCTGTTGGAAATATAGCTTTCTAATTTTTTTTATTTATTTTTTATAGGATTATCTCGGCCTTATAACCTAAGTCGTAGATTTAACAAGTTAGCCCGGGTTGATTTAGGTTATTTTTTTTGTCTTTTTTTTTTTCTCAATTTCATTTTTTTCAACATAGGTGTTGAGAATTAAGTTTTGTAATTTATTTTTTATATTGTTATCTTGATTTCATGACCCGGGTTGCTAGTTTGACAAATTAACCTATAGTTTTTTTGTTTGTTTTTTATTCTAATATTTTTTTTTTTAATTTCATCTTTCAATATTAGGTTGATTAGAAATTGTTTTTTATAATTTATTTTGATTTGTTTTTATAGGGTTATTATGATTTTATAACTTAGGTTGTAGATTTTATAAGTTAATCCAGGTTGATATAATATAACAATGTTGTAATATTTTTAAAAAATATCATTTAAAATGTCATTGTATTAATATTTTGAAAAAAATATCATTCAATATATATTATATTTTGTATTTGTGATTATTTTTTTTTAATTAGAAAACAAGAACGCTTGGATATTTTTCTTTACATTAAAAACTGATCTGCAACCTAGCGCCGATCATTAATCTAGTGTTGTCTGTGTTACTTGGCAATTTGTATACGTAAGGAGGGGAAAAAACATTTAAATATCACGAAATGGACCTGATTTCGGTTATGGTTTAACCAACATTATTCTGTCAATACAGTCTGTTCCTATAAATGGAGAGTCAAAATCTCTTCATAGGCCGCCCAAGATAGTTGGCAGAGTTGGTCCCATTTTAGCACCAGCCTCTAAGAGAGCTTCCTTGGGTGCCAACCGTGTCAAAGTGGAAAGGGCTAAGGATAATCCAGAAAATGCAAAAAAAATAGCTGGTAAATTCATCCCTGATTTCTTATGGTTCCTTTTGATGCGGAAAATCTGGACTGCTGATGTAAACGTTATTGTGCAGGTAGAGGGGCAAAAGTACCTGCTTTGAGTGGTCCCAGAAATGCTGTGCCTAGGCCGACATTGCCTGTTAAATCTTCATTGCGATCTTCATCAGCAATGAAGACTGCGCTAACAGCTTCTTCCTCTATCGATAGTTCTGGAAGCTTGTCATCAGACTGTAGCAGTAAATATTCATTAAGTTCTGTGAGAAGAGAAAGTGACTCCAGAACTGGCAATCATTCTTCCTCTGGTTCAAATGTCAAAACCACATTGAAATTCCCATCAAGAAATAAAAACCAGTCAGCATGTTCTCATCTCTCACCTTATTTGAAATCTGTGGCCAAGCTCTCTTCCAGCATATCACCTGCTAGCTCTATCAGTGAATGGTCTTCAGCATCATTATCACCGATTTCTACCCTTAATAAAATGTCTAACAGTTCAAGATCTAGCTTTGACATTAGCTCTTGCAAAGATGCTTCTGGGGATAGTGATGCCTCCCAAGTTTTGGATTCTCAATACCATTTAAATGATGAAAACTCTGTTGGGCCTGGTACCCAAGTGGGATTGCTGGGTGAGAGTGTAAAGAAAGTTCCTACAGGAAGTAGCTCAGTTCTCCATCCAGATTCGGTGAAACCCTCAGGCCTTCGTTTGCCATCACCCAAAATTGGTTTCTTTGATGGGGTCAGTTCTGAGTTTCCTTTCATGAGCATTTTAGACTAATTGGTTTGTGATTTTTCCAAGGGAAAGGAGACAAAAAGGTCATCACTTATAATGCCTAGGATAACCATCATTACAAAATGTTGTTTTCTTGAAATTTAAGCTAGTAAAACGCCTCCCTTGTTCTTGATCATTGTTCTTCCAATTTGCATTTTTTCAGGGAATTGTTATACCCACATGTGATTTGTCAATTATGCAGGCGAGACCAGCTGCACGAACTCCAAATAGAAGCAAGCAATCTCATACTGCTCTGCCCAGTGGCTTGCCTGGATTTAGGGCAGGAAGTGTTAGTCCAAGTGGAGGGTCAAAAAATGCAAAGCTTGGAAAGCTTCAGCCTGCTAGAACAACGCTTCGGGGTACCAAAATTAGTGATCAGGCAGCTGCCTTGGGCATGAAATCTAGATCTCCCTCACCTCTGCAGGAATCCTCAAATGCAGCACCAAGGGCCTCCAGTGCTTTGAAAAACGAGAAACACAGTGGTAGCAAATCTCTAAAAGCTCAGAGCAGAAAGTCATTTCAAGGTGAAAGAAAAAGTAATTTGAAGGCAGAGAAAACTGGATCAGAAGAATGTGGCACGTCTCTGAAGGATACAGATAGTGGTTTTACTGAAGGGAATGGGAATGCCTGTTTTTTGATGGATCAAAACGAGACAGAGAGCAAGAGTGATGCTCCTGGAAAAGATACTGAGATTACTCTCGGCAATGGATTGCATGATAAGACTACCAGCTTGAGTTCTATTCCCAAGGCTGAAAGTATGACCTCATTAGAGAAAGTAGGTGAAGATGTGGTATGTAGCCAGAATTATATCAAGAATAGTTTGCCTTCTCTTCACGGCACTAATGAGAAGAAAAAAGCTTCTACTGAAGATCAAGTTGATGGTTTGACCAAACAAATTGGAGCTGTAGATTTTTATAATGAGTTGCACAAAGAAGCCATAGGTGATTCTCTTTCCCTTTCTCAAGATGATGTCGGTAGAGTTGCTTCTGGTATTCAGGAGGAATTCAAACAGTTGTCAAAGCCTACTTGCTCCCCCAATCCTGCTATGGCATCAACAATCGTGGAAGCAGAGAAGGCAGAGGCAGGAATTGAGAAAGCTTCTGTTGAAGACCAAGTTGATGGTCTGACCAAACAAATTGGAGCTGTAGATTTTCATCTTGAGATGCACAAAGAAGCTGTTGGTGATTCTCTTTGTCTTTCTCAAGATGATGTCAGCAGAGTTGATTCTGGTACTCAGGAGGAATTCAAAGAATTGCCAAAGCCTACTTGCTCTCCAGTTCCTGCAATTGCATCATCAGTGGTGTACGCGGAGAAAGAAGAGGCAGGAATTCATAAAGCTACCGCTGAAGACCAAGTTGATGGTTCGACCAAACTTGGTGATTTTCTTTCCCTTTCTCAAGATGATGTCGGTAGAGTTGCTTCTGGTATTCAGGAGGAATTGAAAGAGTTGTCAAAGCCTACTTGCTCTCCCACTCCTGTTATAGCATCAACAATGGTGGAAGCAGAGAAGGCAGAAGCAGGAATTGAAAAGGCTTCTGTTGAAGACCCAATTGATGGTTTGATCAAACAAATTGTAGCCTTAGATATCCATCCCAAGGTGCCCAAAGAAGTTGTGGGTGATTCTCTTTCCCTTTCTAAAGATTATGTCAGCAGAGTTAATTCTTGTATTCAGGAGGAATTCAAAGAGTTGTTGAAGCCCGCATGCTCTCCCACTCCAGCTATGGCATCAACAACAGTGGAAGTCCAGATGGCAGAGGCAGCCACCTTGCTAAATCCAGCAACCACACATGGAAAATCTGAAGATGGTGAAACATCCTAGTAGTAAATTTCTCAAAGGTACTACATGAAATGTGAATCACTATTGTATTGTGCCATACTCTTTCAACTTGATGAAAGTATTAAATCTTAGATCATCAGTAATTATTATTTAAGTTTCCTGGAGTTCTACTTGATGCCAGATTGATCTTGTCTCACAATGAATCGCAGGCAGGTGTTTACATGGAGACAATTCTTAATTTACCATCTTATTAGCTGTTTCGCTGCCATGTTTGAGAAGGATCTGGCAGCTTCACTCCATGTTTCTTGTTAGGGTTTCCTGTTGGATGTAAATTGTACAAGTGTGTGCAATTCAGACTTACAGGTTCAAACATGCGATAACGGGAGGACAGAGATCTTGTTGTTCGAATGTGCATTTTATGCCCATATGTCCATTTTTATATCACTGATAATTCATTTGTTTTTTCTTTCTTTTTTCCCAAGTTCTTGTCTAAAATTTTTGCAGCAACCTCTGGGGCTGTACATGTTAATGGTCAGTGCATGTAGCAGCTATATTTCCTTCTAGTGACTCTTGTATATGAAACACATGACTCCAAGACGAGAAAAGTGGTAACTAATGCAGGATGATGTTTTTTTTTTTGAGTTCGCGTAATTGTCAATTGCATCTATCAGTATTCGATCACGCCGATCACACAGAAATTGACGTTCGATCTATTGACGTTCGATCTATTTATAACCCCCACACCCTCCTTTATTATTATTATTATTATTATTTTATGTATGGTTCTTCAACACCGGAACGTCCTCCGGAGGATAGGGCTCAAGACCTGGAAAGTGGAAACAGAAATGGCCTAATTGCCGCTGGGTCCTGAAAGGGTCCAAACTCCAAACTCATTCTTTTTCCACAAACTTTATGTTTTCAGTCCGCTTCTTTTCTACGAAGCACCGAATATTTCAAAATTCACGTATGGCCGCTGCTTTTCCATCATAGACACGATTTTTCAAATAAAAACTCGGAAAATATTAACACCATAGTTACATAAATATTTACATTCATTTTCTTGACATAAATAGTTAATATTTATGTGGAAATTATTGATTCTACTAAGATGCTCCACCACACTAACATCGTCTCACAAATTCATGTCAATCAAAAAACATCAATTTACATATTAAAAACCGATAGCATTGGCAAGTTATTAATTTTATAAACACATCAATTATTTAAAGGTTGATGAAGATATATGGAAGATAAATAACTTTAGTCTTCATGACTTCTCGAATAGAATAACAATCCACTTTAATATGTTCGGTATGCTAATGGAAAATAGGATTGGTAGCAATCTAAATAACTCTTGTGCTGTCAGCATAAAGAAAAGTAAGATTAGTTTGTGGAAATCCAATGACAAATCCACTTCGATATCAAGGAATCACAAAAAAAAAATACAATAACCTATGAAAAAACAACGTGTATCAAGACATGTCCATTTAGCATCACTACATGCAATAAAACAAACAAAATAACCATTTAGGAAAAATATACCATGACTAAAAAAGCCAATGATATATTGAATGATGTGATGAATAACCACCAAATGTAAATGACATAGAGATTTCATAAATTGACCAATTTGTTAAACTATAAAAGAGATATCAGGCCAAGTAATAGTAAGATAATTTGAGTTACCGACTTATTACCAAAATAAAGTAGGATTAAGAAGAAGATACTTCTCTATACAATGAGACTTTACATTTATCTTTAGAGAAGTATCCACCATAGAAGAATATTAAAGACCAAAACAATCAAATTCTGAGCATATTTATGTTAATATAAGAACACACAAGAAGAATTAGAATAAACTTTTAATTCTAAAAAGTAAGTGAGAGCACCGAGGTACTTCATGTGAAAGCAATCTTGAAGATATTGTTAAAGGTGTCTACTTAATAAAGAATTAGTTCTTGTAATGAGAATATCATCTATATAAACAAAGAAGAGAACAAAACCAGTAGATATCTTGCAAAGAAATAAAGATGAATCATATTTTCAAACCACACCTGGGGAGTTTATTTTAAATCATACAAGAATCTTTTTGGCTTATACATAGAGAGGGAGAATAAACTAGGTATAAGTGTCATAGAAATATCTTCTTTGAGACCACCATAGAAAAAAGCATTTTTAACATCTATTTGATAAAATAGCCAACACTAGAAAGCAATAATATAAATAGTTGTATGCACTGTAGTCATTTTTTCTCCAGGAGAAAAATTCTCCTCATAGTCCACGCTATACTCTTGTCTATTTTCAAAAAAAATCATTCCTATTTTATATTAATCTAGAGTTCTATCAAAGCAGAGTTTAGTCGAGTACAACCATTTACACCCACTGATCTTAAGACTTAAAGGACAAGAAATAAATTTCCATGTGTGATTATCTTGAAGAGCCTAAAGTTTCTCTTATATTGCTTTTTGCCATCACTCATGCCGGATAACTTATGAGTAATATGATGGAACATTAATAATGAATAAAGTAGTAGAAAAACCATATTGATCAGGAGGATGAGATACTCTCATAGATCGTTGAAGAGTATGTTTATGAGAAGGAGGCTTAAAAGCATTTTTAGGTGGTGAATCGATCTTAGAAAGGAGTAAAGTTGGTCGATGTATTTTATATATAATTCCAGGCTTGAATCATTCAAAAAATAATAAATCTTTAAAATTAGAAAGAATTAGAGCACTATATGAGGGTTCAACATAAGTAAGGAAAACTTATTTATTTTTAAAGAAAATGACATTTCTAGATATAAAAAATTTATAATAGCTCAGATTATAACTAACAAAACCTTTGTGAGAAACATCAAACCAAAAAAGACATATTTAACAAACTAAGCAGAAAGTTTACGTCATTTATGAAAAGAAAAATAAACAAAGCAAACACAACCAAAAGTATGCAAATAATGATAGTTAGGAGACTTGTTGTATAAATCATAATACAGGGTATCAAAATCTAATACTTGCGATGCTAGTTTATTTATTAAATAAATTTCAATAGACAAAGCTTCAACCTATAATTTAGATGGTATAGAAAACTTAATCAATATGGTTCTAATGATACCCAAAAGATGAAGGATCTTATGGTTAGCAACCCTATTTTATTGTGGTGTATATGAGCATGACTATTGCGAGACAATACCTTTCTGATGTCAAAAGTTATGAAATTCATGAGACATACATTCCCTACCCAAATAAGATCTTAATATCATAATACAAATAGAAAATTGAGTCTCAATAAAGGAAAAAAATGTCTTCAAAATAAAAAAAAGACCTCAGATTTTGAATGAAGAAAATACATAGAGGTAAACTAATTATAATCATAAATAAATATCATAAAGTACTTGTAATGAGCATGAAAAATAATTAGGGTAATGCCTCAAACATCATTATGAATAATATCAAAGCACTTAATAAAACGATTATCAACGGGAATGAATGGAAGAGTTTTTCTTTTGTGAAATTTACATGTAAAATAGCTAAAGAGAACTTCATGAGAAGAAGATTGATTTTTATGTCCTAACAAACTAGAGTTTACCAAACAAGACAAAACAATAAAATTCAAATGGCCTAAATGTTTATGACATACTTCACCCTTATTTTAAACAGTAATACAAGCAAAAGATGAAAAAAAAGGAATGGAAAAGTGCAGTGGAAATAATCTTCCAACTTTAAGCCCCTTCGTGATTATTGTTCCTGACACCTGATGCTACACGAGACAACCATTACAAAAAAAATGCATATCATAGTTATTATCCATCAATTGACCAACAAAAATAAGACTAGTAGAAAACTCTGGTGGTATAAAAATATTCTTGAAAGTGAGATTAATATCCCTAATCTTAGTAACAACTATATGACATCTATTAACAATCTAAATTTATGATGAGCCATGATATTTACATATATTTTTTAGCATGCTAGATGTGTTGGTCATATGATTTGAGGCAATAGAATTAACAAGCCAAATTTATAAATTAATATTGTTACCTTATAGCCTTAAGGTCGAAAAGGCTGAAATAATTATTTGTTGCACCATTTCAGGAGTAAAGATGTCAAGTTAACTTGTTGTAGATGGATTGGCAAACACTATAACTTGAAAAGCATTGGCTTTTTGGTTTTGAGAATGAGTGGGGCACTCTACGATAATACATTCATATTTTGTTCAATAATTACAAAACTTCTTTCTATAATTGTTAGCAATGTTTCCATATTTGTTGCAGTTATAATACTGTATATTGTTCTTATTCCTACTCTTTCCTTTTCATTAGGTCACAAAACAACTATAGCAAAAACTTCTTGTTTGAAAGTGCTTTGTGTAAGAAGACGCTACTTTTCATGAAGTAATTCCCTAAAATAAAAATCTAGGAATGAAAAAGGATCATAATTCATTAAGTTTGAATGAACAATCTCAAATTCAGATCTCAATTTCGTTAAAAATTGATCATGCTTGTTTTGCTCATGAACATGTTGAAAAATAGAAAGAGATTTATAATAATAACAATTTTTATCCTTATGTTGACCTAAGTCAATGGTCAACCTGACTCATAACTCGTGCTTTACCCTAGGTCAAACTCCAGTTTGGGTTTTAAAACTATGATAATAATTATTTTTATCCTTATATTGACCCGGATCAATGATCAACCCGACTTATAACCCAGAACTGGCACCTAGTCAACATTTGAGTCGGATTTTAAAATTATAATAGTAATTATTTTTATTCTTACATTAACACGGAGCAATAGTCAACCTGACCCATGACCCGAGTCCTGTCCTAGGTCGACGCTCGAGTTTGATTTTAAAACTATTATGATAATCACTTTTATTCTTATGTTAACTCGGGTCAATGGTAAAAGACTTGTGACCCAGACCTGACCCCTAGTTAACATCCGAGTTGGATTTTAAAACTATAATAATAACTACTTTTATCTTTACATTAACACGGATCAATGGTCAACCTGACCCGTGACTCGAGCCTTGTCCCAAATCGATTCTCAAGTTTGATTTTAAAACTATAAAGATAACTTTTATCTTTATATTGACTCGAGTCATTGGTCAATCCGATCTATGACCTAAGCCTTGTTTCAAATCGAGTTTTAAAATTATGATAATTAGCAATGTTATCTTTATATTGACCCGAATCAAACTGGTTAACTCTTTTACAAAGAATTAGACAAGTTTGTGCTACCCTGTTAAAAATATCTCTACTAGAACAACCTTGAACAATTTTAATAATGCCCAAAAGTGTACCAAACACCACCTAATTGAATTAGCTTGTCAACGATATTATCAATAGTATATAAGATTTAATTTTTCATGAACGAGTGAGAGCAATCCAGAGTGAAATTAGTATAAATATTATTGTTCTTACTTATAATTACGGTAATATAACAATTGATAATAATAATTACTATTAATAAACATTGTCCTCTTTTTAAGTTCAATTAACATGAAGGCCCAATCCTAGATATGCGTCAAAACGAATCCTTTCTCAACCATTCTCGTGTCATGATGGGAGAAACCAATACTAGGAAAGTTAAATGCAACATTATGCAATGTTTTTTTGAGGACATCTCTACAATGAAAGCTAGATATTTAGAGGAGTATCCACTTCAAATGGAAGAAGAGTATTCACTTCAGCAATGGAAAGAGTTGAATAAAGCTAATTTTATTGAATATAAAGTGTATTATTATGAAAACTGATTCAAAAGTCGAAGGCCTAACTTCGATATAATTTCTAAAAATTATGATTGTGATATGAATATTTCTTTGATTGATAATTAATGAGTCATACTTTTCCCTTTAAAAAAAAAAAAAAACACATGAAGGCCCAATACCATCGAACTCAGTCGGCAACGGTAGTACTGCTAAACCCATGGAGTTGCCAAGGTTCTGATGAATAAAGTGCATCTGCGGAGACCATCATTCTCAGTGACAATAAAATATTCTGACTGAAAATTGAAACCAGAAATTCAATACAGTAAACTGAAAGGCAGATTAAAAATTGTTCACAGCATCCACTCAGTAACAATAACAATTCATAATTCTTTAAAAAAACTAACAATGAACTATAGAAAATGGCAAAATCTCCATGACAATTTAAGACCTTGGCTTCTCCTTCTTCTCTTTGAAAAGTGCCAGAAGGGAGACACCAGAGACTTTCACAACCTTGAATCTAACACCAGGAATATCTCCCACAGCATGACCTTTACGTCCAAATCCAGCAATCAACACCTCATCCTGCAACAACAAATCAAACTCTAGGTTATCAGCAAACAAAGTCCAAATCAATTAAAGTACTAAATAAATCACTTTCACACAAAAGATTACTCACATTTTCTTCAATATAGTTTAAGCAACCATCATTGGGAACAAAAGCAGCAATCTTCTTTCCATTTTTGATTAGCTGAACTCTAGCACACTTTCTGATAGCAGAGTTAGGCTGCTTGGCCTCAATACCTCTGTAAAAATAACACAGCCAAATAGTAGAAATAAGCATTTGAAGCTTTAATGTTTAACAAAGAAAAATCAAAGCAAATTTAAAAAACCATAAGGCAGCCTTACATCTTCTCAAGAACAATGCCTTTGGCATGAGATGAACCAGCGAATGGTTTCTTCCATTCATTGCCAAGGTTGGACTTCTTGTAAGACTTGTCAGCCCACCTCTGCCTTCTGCGGTGGGACTTGAGCTTGCGACCAGCTCCCATACCTCGTGTCTTACTGCATTGACATCACTCAAATAATTCAGAAAAATAACCTTTACAAATTTGAATTGAGAAAACCCAACACACAGTCCTAAACCACTAGCAAGTCATGAACAATGCACAGTACAAATATTACTATTTATAGAGCTTCTAGCCATCAAATTTGATATAGCACGATATCTAACATCCCTGATTAACAAATCTGCTTATTTCATTCCCATTTCACAAAAAAAAAAAAGACTTGCCCTTACCACTACAAACTTACCAAAACAAAACATTTTCAGATTGATAGAAAAAAGATTGAAATTTAACTAAACCGTATTCGGACATAACAGCCTAATAACCAATCCAAATATCTGTTTATTCACTGAATAGTCTTTATAAGAGCTCGGCCTCCCTATTTTGAAATCCAATCTCACAGGTACCAAATTTAATTCTCGGGAAAAAAATGGTATCCACTAAGACTAGGACTATGGTAATAGAACATACTAAGCATTAAGTGGCCCGATTTTCATAAACCCTATAACAGGGCTTAATGTTTAAGACTTAAAAAGGTCTTTTCAAATTTTCCCATCTTCAATTCTCTCAGATAAGAAAACATTAAGAAGCTAGAAAAAACAAATCAAAACAGATAGAAGGAACCGTAAGCGTCACAAATTCTAGAACAGCAAAGTATTCGAGAAAGAGAGGAAGCGTACCCCATGGTTACTGAGATAAGCTGTTCGACGGCTAAAAGGGCTTTGAAGCTGAGGAGAAGAAACAACTGCTGCCAAATAAGACCCTAACCCTACAAATAAAGTGAATGCTGTCTATATATATACACACACGTATGAGGGGGCTGGTTCGGCAAAGTTTGGTTTCATCCAAGAACTTGTTGGACTTATGTTTGGGCTTGTAGTTCGAAATTCAGTTTATAGGCTTGCAGAGAAGCCTGTAAGAGTTAATTTGTTATATATATATATATATATATATAGAGAGAGAGAGAGAGAGGACTATTCCATTTTTAAGGAAAATAAAATAAAAGGAGTGATTGAATTTTTGAGAGAAAAAGCTTGTTATCTTTAGGGTTTTTCTGATATGGATTCATGTGGATTCTCTGTCCAATTTTATGTAATCAAATATGGGTAGGCATTTTAGCTAAAACATAGAAACAAATTTCACTTTTGAAGCCAAATGAACACATAGTTATCACTTAAATTAAATTAATAGAAATGTATTTGCTCTTACAATTTTTGCTCAATTAAATTTATTGTTCGTGCTTGGTCGTGGACCAAATAATTTTTTTATGTAAAAAATATGTTAAGGTAAAAAAAAAATCCAAGTTCTGAGTCATTGGTTCAATTAGTAATTTAAATAATATGAAAAGAAATACAACAACAAAAAATAAACTAACAAAAAAAAAAGATTAAAAAAAAAAACCAAACTTGAGTCTATTCAGATTATCAAACAACTTAATTCTAACTTAATAGAAAGGTAAACTGGAAAAAAAAAATCAGCTTAAAAAAAGGAAAAAAAACCAAAAAACCCAAGGTAAACTCCTAAACTTTATATAATCTTTAAAACTTGCCATTTGTTAAGAGATTGTTTGATATTTTGATAGTGGTTGTTTTTTCAAAGTGTTTTTTTCTTGGAAATGCATCAAAATAATATTTTTTATATTTTTAAAATTAATTTTTGACATTAGCACATTAAAACGACCTGAAAATACCAATAAAAAAATTAATTTGAAACAAAGAAAAAAATTTAAAAAAAAATTCAAATTCTTTTAGAAGAGATTTTGAAAGGCAAAAATAAACAGACTTTAAATCATGAACCTGAGTTTAATGAATAAGCTTAACTCTCAACCAATTTAATTTTGAAGGATGAAATCGTTGAAAAAATATTAATAAAAAAACTTGCAAAAAAATCAACAACAAAAAGAATGAGAATAAAATTTGAGAGAGAGAAAACCTTAAGGAGGATGAAATTAAAAAAAAAAAAACACATTTTAAAAATGATCCCAAATAAAATAAATAGCAATTAAAGAATGAGCACTACATTTGAAAGGTTAAAAAATCATAGGGAGTGAAATTGAAAAATATTTGTAATTTTATAAATTATTTATAAATTAAAAAATGATAAAGGTGAAATTAAGAGAGAGAGAGAGAGAGAGCGCGCTAACCAAATAGAATATATATATATATATATATATATATATATATATATATATATATATATATATATATATATATATATATCATCATCATAACAAAAAAAAAGAGCAAACCCGAGCGAACCTTTTAAACCTAGTCTAATCTCTAAAACTTGTAGTTAGTGAAATCTTGGAGCTGATTTTAATCAAATAAATTTAATTTTTAAATAATCTAGTTTAACTCTCAATAAATTTAATTTTGAAGAGTGAAATTGTAAAAAACTATTAATTAAAAAACTTGAAAAAACAACAACAACAACAACAACAACAATAAAAAAAGAATGGAGATAAAATTTAACAAAACAAAGCACAAGGAGGATGAAATTTGAAAAAAATATATTAAAATAATCTTAGATAAAATAAATAGTAATTAGTAGAACGAGGTTCAAATATAAAAGATTTAAAAATCATAGGGGTGAAATAGAAAAACATCAATAATTTGATAGATGATTTACAGATTAAAAAATGATAGGGATGAAATTGAAAACAATTATAGGGGGCAACTCAACATAAGACAAACCACAAAAAATAACAAAACAAAACTTGAAAATAAAAAGGGTTAAAAAAAGAAAACATCATTAAAAAAAAAAAAAAAAGGCAAACCTTATAAACCTGGTAATCTCTAAAAATCGTAACTCATGAAATCTTGGACCTAAATTCAACTAAGAAGCTTAATCATCAAGAAATCTAAATTTGAAAGATGAAATAGATGGGAAAATATTATTAAAAAAACTTGCAAATGAAAAAAAAAAAAGAGCAAAGAAAAAAAAATGGTTATAAAATTTGATAGAAAAAAAATTAAGGATGAAATTTGAAAAACAAAAACTTTAAAAAATGAACTCAAATCAAATAAATAGCAATTAAAAGAATGAGAACTAAATTTGAAAGATAAAAAAAATCTTAGGTGGTGAAATTAAAAAAATATTTGTAATTTCATACATTATTCATAAATTAAAAACTAATAGGGAGTGAAATTGAAAACAAATGATAGGAAAACCGCAAAAAGAAAATAATAGAAAAAAAAAAACATCACTTTAAAAAAAAGGGGAAAAAACAAGAAAACCTGGGTAAATCTTCTAAACCTAGTCTAGCTTCTAAAACTCACAACTCGTAAAATATTGGAGCCGGTTTAAATAAAAAAAACTTAATTCTCAATCAATTTAATTTTGAAGGATGAAATCAGTGAAAAAATATCAATAAAAAACACGAAAAGGCCAAAAAAAATAGCAACAAAAAAATAAGGATAAAATTTGATAGAAAAAAACTCAAAGAGGATTAAAGTTGAAAAAAAAAACAATTTTAAAAATGATGCCAAACAAAATAAGTCGCAATTAAAAAATAAGGATAAAACTTTAAAGATTTAAAAAATCATAAGGGTGAAATTGAAAAATATTTGTAATTTGATAATTTTTTTATATATTTAAAAATGTTAAGGGGTGAAATTGAAACTCATTTATAATTTTATAGCTTATTCTAAAATATAAAAATAGTAATAAAAAATATAGGGCCAAATATGTAAGAAAAAACATTGAAGAGGTTGTTATGAAATTTTGAAGGAGTTGGCACAAAATTCAAGAGAAAATGAAAAAGAATGGTTGTCAATGCGAAAATAACAATGATTATGACACACGACAAACCATCATGAAAAGAGCTCTAAGATCTTTCATATATTGTCCTAAAAAGCAGCATATTGTGACTGGACAACCCCACACGCGACTCTTGAATGGCACGGGGACTGTTCAAACGCTATCTACCGCGCACTAACAGATTTGTTTTATAAATAATATTAAATATATAACTATTATAATATTAACCCCAAGTAACCTCTAAATCAATCATAATAATAATAAAAACAATGTAAAATAATAATAATAAATAAATAAACCGATTTGTCTCTAAAAGCATCAAAATAATTGCACTGTCCAGCAAAAAATGAAAGAACAAAAACTTCCATGGATCAAAAGCATTATAATTATTTATTCCAGGGTTACAGTTGTAATTGCACTCTGCATTAAAATAGAAAATAACAAATATAACCCCATTCAATATTCAATATGATAGAAACAACTGTAATTGTGAAAAGATAATCTCATCCCAAAGCTCAATTCATTACTCTTTTTTTCCAAGAACAAATTAGTATTTACACTATTACAATTCATAGAAAAATAATTCTGTCTTACAAATATCACGTGTCCTGTTGGCCGTGAACATGGATGTGTCCCGTTCCACTTCCATGTAATGAATTGTTCCAGAACTCATGAGCACCTCCCGTTGAACGCTCGCTAGACAACGGAAAATGCTGGGATGCGGGATAGTGGCAACTAAAAATTGTCGGCATTGCTGACGACAATGATTGCATGGCTATTGATATTGTCTAGGAAAACATTCTGGGGTTCCTCACGAGTGCATAATTGCCCATTTCTTTTGGCAAAATTTCGTAACCAGTTATTGCAACAGTCAAACCTTTTGTGAAAATTGCCCCGTGTATTGGAGATATACAGTTGATTCGAATGGATACATGTGAGCAAGAATTTGAACAGATGCATTAATTAAAGCAAGCGAAAAAAACAATAAAAAACGATGAAGATAGAAAAAGGATGAGACAGAGCTAGCTTGGTCTTGTACAAGAAACACAAAATCATCAGCCTAAGTAAACTTGAGAGTATCTCCGATAATACAATACAAGTGTGTCCCTGTTTTTTTTTTCAGATTCCAAATCAATACATAATTCATGCTGATGCCGTACTAGCAAAGATCAACTGCTTCGTGCAGTGAACTAGATGATATCTAGTGGAAAATCAAAAGCCACTGCGATCATCAGATGAAAAAAATGAAACCCCTGAAATTCACCAGTTTCCACGAAACTATACAGCAGTCTTCAAAAGAGCCTAGTCTTTGAAACAAATTTATCCATCATACTAAACTTGGCTGCTACCAACCAGCACCTGCAATTTATATGAACAAGAACATTAAGAGATGAGAGAAAGTATTCGAACAGATGAAACAACCATAAAATGCGTTGTAACCTG